>NW_024340701.1:3140963-3189647 GCF_902729225.1 Pteropus medius | reverse complement strand
GGGAGAAAGAAGAATACAGAGGAAGAGGAGAGACTGTGGCCGGTACCCAGCGCCATCTCTGGATGTGGGAAGGAGCAAAGGCATCATTAGGGCCCCGGAGAGAGCCAGGCCTCTCCTCCCGACTAGTGGGGCCCTGGGAATCTCAGAGTGACCTGAACGAAATTAAGAAAACTCAGATTCCTAGAAAACGGAAAAGGGAATGGCCAAAACTAAGGCTCAGAGAGGTAAAGACACTTAACGAGGCTCACACAGATGAAGCCAGGCCTCCTGCTTCCCAAACTAGATCTCATTTTACCAAACTGCCTCTTCTTTTCCCTCTAATGATGTCTAAATGGCAGAGTTCCGGCATTATCATGTGAATGAGAATTGTTCTTTTTTTTTTTAAATCCGACTCTCTCACATCCCTGAAATCCTCTGGCCCCTCTAGGGGGCCCTAAGGTTTTCCAACCTTTGCACAATTTTCTGACCTGGCCACTGCCTTGGCTAGGCTGTTTAGCCTCTCTGAGAAGCAGTTTCCTCATCTGTACAGTGGGGATAAAATCCCCATCTCCTTAGGCTATGGTACAGAGTAAATGAGATAATGCACAGTGTGGCCCATGGTAAGTACTCTGTAGTGACAGCTGTAGCTGTTCAGTACTAAATGAATTTATCCTATAGGGCACTCAACAGATGATTCCCGGTTACCCACCTGGTGCCAGGGAATGTACTTGCTAATGTCCTTATGTCCTTTCATGGAAAAGGCAAGCAAGGTAATTGGACCCCCTTCAGGAAGCTCTGGTAAGGGTTCAGCTGCAGAGAGGGAAGTGAAAATTACTGGTTAATAGGGAATTGGGGATTATCTGGAGATTTGCATTATCCATTCCAGGAGTTCTTAGCCATTTCTCTACCTCAGTACAAACAAGGGATGGTTCACTGCCTTAGGAGGGACCAGATGGGGTGGGGGTGGGAGGAAGGGGGGCTGCAGCAGATAACTCTGGCTGCAAGGCCTGCATAATTCCTGGTGCACACTCAGGGACCCATGCCGATTCAAGCGAACATTACAAAAGGCAAGGGAGTTGAAGAGCACTTTGTAAAGAGGTGACCAGAATTCAGAGTTTTTTAAACGAAAAAATAAATAATTTGAAATTTGGGGTTTATGCATTGGTTTTAAGAGAGAATTCCTCCATCACGATACAATCTGGAATTCGCAGGGAGAAGGCAGGGACAGGGAGCAGCTTAAGGGATATGATTAATAACACTAATATTTCTACAAAGCCTCTGAACTGCTATGACACTTATTTAATTCTCCCAAGACTGTTGAGAGAGAGGTTTCGTTGCCTCGTTTTACAACCAAGGAAACTGAACCCCAGAAGAAAAACTTCTGCCTAAATGTATTCAGCAGGTCAGTGCAGAGCTCTGAGTGGAACCCGGGTCTGATTACCAAGCCGGTTTATCTCACTCTCTCAGACTTCCTACCTCCAGAAAACAGCACTGTAGGAAGGCCAAAAGAAGAAACAATAATGTCTAAATGACAAAGTTCAGGCATTATTGTGTGGATGAGAAAGGTGTTCTTTCTTTATATCTGACTTTCTAACATGCCTAAAATCTGCCACCACCCCCAACTGACCCTGCATGTTTGCCCAAGAACACCTCATTCATTCAACGAATACAAACTGAGCGCCTACCCTGGCCAGGTGCTGGAGAAATGAAAATGAAACACTCACGCTCCCTGGGCCGTGGAAGAGCTCGCAGTTTGGCAGGGAAAAAGGACACCTGAACCATTAATAAGAGGGAGTATAAAGCCATGATGGAGATGCCTGTTACACACAGGGTGTCAGGCAGATCTGCCCAGAAGGTCAGGGAAGGTCTCGGCCAACGTGATATTTATGCAGAGTTTTGTGGGGTGAATAAAAGGAGTCACCTTGGAGAAGAAAGAACTGGAAAAGAATGGAGCCCCAAATATCCACAATTCCTTCCAAGAAATGCTAATACTTTTTAGGGCCCACTTGAGCGGGACAAGTGTTAGTCAAAGGTAAGTGATAGGAGAGCACCAAAGGTTTTAGTAAGTTCAATTATTTAAATCAATGGGAAGGCCAGGTACTCATTCATCTCTTGATAATTGTTTTTCTTTTAAATCTTTATTTAACTAGAATTTTTCCAGGTTATTCATAGTCTCTTGAACAGAAAGGTCCAGACCTTTGTTTTCATCATACAGATGACATGACCCCCATTTTATACCTGAGGCTCTAAGAAGCCATTTACATCACACAGGAAAAAAAATGACTTTCATTTATTAAGCACTTAGTGTGTACCAGGTGCTACACTAAGCTCTTTCTGTACATTTATCTTATTTGGTTCTCAAAAATATCTTATGAGATAGTTTCCTAAAACTCTCTTCTTTCGCCTTTCATGTCTTTGGACATGCTATGTCTTCTGCCCCATAAGTATTCCTCTGTTCTTATTGGGTGTATTATTTAGGCTTCAGACTAAATAATAAGATAAGACAGCCAACAACACAGTGGTTCAAATAGGATAGAAGTTTATGTTTCTCTCACACAATGGTTTGGAGATAGGCATATGGTCCGAGGTGAATGAGACAACTGTGTTCCCCAAGGTCATCCAGGGACCCAGGTTCCTCCTGTTTTGTTGCTCTGCCATCCTCTCATGGCCAAAATTAGTTCACCCACACTACAACCACATACCAACCATGGGAAATCGTGGCAAGCAATTTCACTTCCACTCACATTTAACTAGTAAAAACTCAGTCCCACAGTTTTACTAGCTGAAGGGGAAGGTAGAAATTATCATCTCTAGCTGGGTAGCCATGTATCCTACTAAATCTGGGAGGAGTCTTTCTATTATTAAAAGGAAGAAAAGAACAACAGAACTGGAAAAACAAGCAACATACTCTGCCATCCCTACTTATCCTTTATCATCCAGTTTGCATGCTGCCTCCTTGGCAAAGCCTTCCTGGATTCCTCCCCAATTACTTGTCCCCTCTTCTGTGCTTCTACAGCCTCTTATATTTTGCTGCTTTATACATCTCAGTTTACAGACCTATCTCTCCTCATCTGTAAATAATAAGTTCTATAAATAATGAGCAGTTGCTATGTTGTAGGCACTGTGCTAAGCAAGATTTATGCAATAACTCATTTAATCTTCCTACAACCCTGAGAATTTCCTTTTCTGTAACACAGGCATAATAATAATACTGACCTCATAGGGTTTCTGTGAGAATTAAAAGAACCAGTATTGAGATGGGTACTGAGTACATGCTCAATAAATAGTAGCTACTACTATTTTATAAGTTTGAATTGATAAATGTACCAATATACAGGATTAGTCCAGTTATAAACTATGCTCCTGGTCCGACACAGCTCACAGCTGAGCTGTGAGCATTAACCTCATGTCAGGGTGTCTAGGTACCTAGAGGTATACAGTCCAAGAACTCTTGGTACAGTGGGAGGTGTTCTACAAATATAAAATGCCTAAGTCCTAGAAGGCAGTACTTAATTTTCCTACCCTCAAGTAACTTGCAGTACTTAATTTCCCTACCCTCAGGTAACTTGCAGTACTTAATTTCCCTACCCTCAAGTAACTTGCCCAAGGCCACACAGCTAGTAGGTGCAGAACCATGGCTCAAAGCCGACTTATTTAAGTAGGTGAGAGGGGCAGTAACTAGCTAGATGCAATGCATGAATCTCTGACACTTAATAGACCACATGGAGAAAGTTCAAACACTTAGGCTGTTCAAGAAACTACCACTACCTGGTGGTAGCTATGAGTATTGCAGGCGTAGCATTTCATTCATTCAAATGAGGCGAAGAATCCCAAGTATCCATTTTGAATTGTTCTACTATATTAGATATAACTAGTACCTTTTCAAAACTTTTGATTTTCTCTCTCCTATCAATAATCTACCCCTGGCCATTTCCATTGTTCTTGGCCACTAGCATTTCCTAAATTTGTTCTTCTTTACAATTTAGAATTTCTGAAATCAGAATGTGTACTATAATAATGGGTCAGCTTCCAAGAGGAGGAGGAAGTTGTCAGACAGTTGTCACGTATGTGCAATATTACTTTGGATGTGCGATTTACAATAATAATAACACACAGAGTTGGTTGTTAAATTTGAATTCCTAATTATTGCTTTAAATGTCTTCAAAAAGATTTCATTGTGATGCAAAAATAAAAAAGTTACTATCTATGCAAAGGATGGCCTGCCACCCATCAGTTAATACACTTACTGGCAATAAAATTGCCCAGAATTCCCAAATAAATCAGAATTTTCTGAATGATGTTAGGTGGGTCTAATAAATTGACCCATCGAGTCCTATAACTTAGCCACTAAACGCCTACCTGTCAAAAGCTTTCAGCTAACTTTCAAGAAAAGCTGTATGCAATATTCAATGCAGTTAATGGAGAAGGAAAGACTATGTGTCTATTCAAAACAAAAATGCACATGAAACACCAATATTCTTCAATATGTCTTGAGATTATACTGTTAATATTAAAAAATAAAGTTCACCTACATGAGATACAAAAAAGCAGCACCACCACCATGTTCTGCATAATTGCTGATGACCTAAAGAGAATCGACAGAACACTGATGAGCCAGGGTACTCTCAAATATTAGTTGTGATCCCGAAAAAAAAAAAAGTGGGCGATTGTAGAAACAACTGTACGTTATCTGTTACTTTTCTTAATTACGAACCAGTAATGTGACAATTCTCCCCCTACCCCAAAGTGTAATTAAATCAATAGGACATCTTATGTGTAGTAGTAGTTTCTTAGTATCAAGAAACCCCAGTTTTCACTTGACACTAAGCTGCTCATTAAAGGTATTAAATGTTTCATTAGCACCTGTTCCAACACTTTTTTCTACCATTTAGTTCTCCTACCATGACATCATAACTAGAATATCATAAATAATATTAATGAATATCGGTATAGTACTGTGTCACTTCCAAGGTACTCACACATATTTTCTCGTGTCATCCTCACAATGGCTCCACAAGACAGCTCTTTCTCACTGATGAGGAAATGGAGCTAGAAGAGATGACCCGACCTAGCCAAGGTCACACAGTATGACTAATACACTCTTTCTCCTTCCTGTTCCTTCTCCTTTACCTTACGACTCTGTTGATTTCCTTTCTCTCTTCCTTTATTCTTTCTTTATCTGTTTCCTTATCTCTCCAGGCATCTCTGTCACCTTGTCTCTGTTTCTCTCTATCCCTGTCTTAGGGCTTACCTTTCTATCTGTCCATCTCTTTTCTCTCTTTTTCCTTGTCTCTCTCTGTCTTATGCCTCAACATCTCTTTAATTTTGTTTTTATTGCTTTCCCTCTATTTTTACTTTCTTAAGCCTCTACTTTCTCCTTTCTCTTCCTCCTCTCTCCTTTCTTCTTTTTCATCCTTCTTCCTCCTTCCTCTCCTTTCTCTCCCTCCCTCCCTCCTTATTATTCTCCCTCCCTCTTCTGGTTTCTTAGTGCCTAAAGATGAAAGTTTTCTCTCCTAATGTGCAGCATCTCTCTTCTCTGAAGACAGACATAGGCAAGGAAGGAGGGAATGGAGCACAGGGCAGCAATAAGAAGGCACCTTGGCCTTTGTCGCCCCCTAGAGTCTGTTCATTTTGCCCAAACCTCCTGCCCCAGACTGATCACCTGCAGCTCCAACCAGCAGCTCCAGAACAGAATTCCTGGAGAGAACCCAGCCAGGGACAAATCTACACATATTCTGCCTGTGTGTGTCTGAAAAGACCAAGTTAAATGGAAAGTTCTGGGCATCTTGACAGAGAAAGTAAAACTAATATCAAACTTGGAATTCCTGGACCCGTGTTGAATCCTGGCTCTGCCAGTTACCAGGTTTATGAGTTTAGGCCACCACCTTGTCTTTCTGAACCCCTGTTCCTCATCCATGAGGTGGGTTACCTTGCAAGGACTGTTGTTAGAAATTAATTAAGGCCATGATGGTGAAAACACCTGCTGTATAATGGGTGATTAAGAGATGTCGATTTGACAAAAGGGAGGCTGTTCAAGCGTGAGGAAGTGGAGAAGGAAGGGGTGTTTAGGGCAATGAGAACTTGTACACGAGCCTCACATAATTGCAAAAAGTGGCCACAAATTCTTCCCCAACCATCAAGAGATGGAGTCTGTCTCCTCACACCGTGAATCTGGGTTGGCCTTGTGATTTGCTTTGGCCATTGGATTATTAGCAAATGCGATGCAAGCAGAGGCTTAAAAAGCACTTACACATGTGGGGCTTTGGGAAACCTGTGACTGCCACCATGTGAAGAATCTCAGGCTGGCCTGCTGAATGATGAGACACATGGCCCGGTACCCTTGTAGTGTCAGCCATCAGCCAGCCACTCACCAAGCATGTGAGTGAGGTCATCACTGCCACCTGATCACAGATACATGAGCGTTTTAGTTATTTATTGCTGTGTAACAAATTACTCCCAAAGAAGCTTAAAACGACATTTATTATCTCCCTCAGTTTCTGAGTGTCAGGAAACTGGGAGCAGCTTACCTGGAATGGGAGTCTGGGGGCCAGCAAGAGCAGGAAAAAACCGAGGCAACACTCCCCACAACCTGCCTTTACGATGGAGCCCCACGGTGCGCAGGCATGGCTCCATTCTCCTGCACGCCTGCTTCACCCCGCCCCCTGCCCCAGAACTGAACATCAGAACCTGGAGGGTCCTCGGCAGTGAGCCTCTCCAACTCCTCATTAAACAGAGGGGAAGCTTGCCCAAACTCACACCATGGACCTGCAGCGGCAACAGGATTAACCCTGGCACTCCAGCTCCACACCCTAGGCTTGTTTCTTTGCAATATATACAAAGCGCATTGCAACCCTGGTGACACTTCTGTTTGGAACCGAATGGATTTTTAAATATTGCCCATCTGGGACTCAGAAACCAGGCCAGGACAACAGGAAAAGCCAGCAAGAACAGGAAGGGGAGCGGGGAACTCATTACCTAATTACCTCTCCCCATCCCTGGCAAACCCAGGACTCCTGCCTCCCCAACATGACCAGACCTCATTGAGGTGCCCACACCAACTCTGCTTCTCAAGAGGCATATGTCAGCTAGAGAACATCCAAATCAGAACCTAGATCTAGTCTTAGAATCTTAGGCTCTCAGGACAGAAAGGAACCTTCTCCTGGAACATGCTCTCTCCGTGATGGGTGGACATTCACCTCTGCTTTCACACTTCCGGAGACCAGGAACCCCTTGGTTGGAGTTTTGGAGGCAGATCTACCTACATTCAAGTCTCTGGCAGACAGCTGTGCAACTTTTGAAAAGTCATTTGACCTCTCTATATCTCAAATTTCTCCTCGGCAAAATAAGAATAACGCCTCCTGAGCAAGGTTGTGATAATTGACTAAGTTTATAAATGTGTGCAAAGTTCCCAGAAAGTAACAGCATACAATTTTGATTACCTAGGCAGAAGGTGAGAATGGGAGGGATGGAATGCAGGGATCCAGCCTCTTAGTAGTGCCGGCCTCCCACCTGCGCTCCCCCTCCCCTGCCCCAGGCAGTCAAGGCTGTGAGAGATCAGGATCTCTTGAGGTTTCTCCCCCAGACATAGAAAGAATGCACCCATCATCTTAAGGATTCAGGAAGAAACTGGGCAGCAGTGTATCAGAGGGTGAGAGGAGCTCTCAGGTGGATGAGTTGGGCCTAGGATATTCAAGGATAGAGGAAGAAAAAAAGACGAGAGAGAGTTATCAAATGCATATACAGGAGGTGACAGAGAGGTTTTAGCAAGATGTTGGTCCATGGCCCAGGTATTGATGAGAGGAGCTAAGAAATACCTCTTCAACTCTGCTGTGAAAATTAAATAAAGGCCACTTCCAATTTGTTCTTTCTCCAACATCCAAGTTACTCAGCACCTCTGGGAGAGTGGAGAACAGGGCAGGCAGAAGTTAGCAATGCTGCTGTTGTGAAATTGGAGAGGCACAGGCCATTTGGAAGGAGAATTCAACGGGGGGGCGAGGAGGTTAAGAAAACACCTCTCAGCGTGCAAATCATCTGCCACAAAACAAAACAAATTTGCAAGTAAATCGTTGAGTGTAAGAAGTTGCAAGGGAGCGAGACACAAGAAATGGAAATTCATTACATCTTCCCATTGTCATTTTTGGGCAGTATACAACTGCCGAAAGAGCCTTTTAATGTAGCCGCTGCCTCCATGGTTTATGTTAGTGCAATTAAACAGCTCCGAGTCTTTCTATGGCTTGATTTGGGGCTCACTTTTTTCCACGACCCCTCCACTTGCCCTGTGCCCCTGCAGGCCACTCCCAGCCTTTGCCTCGGGGTCTAAGAGAGGTAAAAGCTTCCAGAGTTACCAGCCCCTGGCCAATGCCCCAAACCTGCTTGCTCTTTCTAAACTCTACCCACACCTTTGTAAACAGTCTCTTAAAAACTCACTTCTATACCTAGAACAGACAAATGCATAGAGACAGAGAGTAGAACAGAGGTCACCAGGGGCTTGGGGCAGGGGGTGGACATTAGTGTTTAGTGGGTATAGAGATTCGGTTTAGGAAGATGGAAAAGCTCTAGAGATGGATGGTGGTGATGGTTGTGCAACAGTGTGAGTGTACTTAATATCACTGAAATGTACACTTAAAAATAGAACGGTGAATTTTACTTATGTATATTTAGCATGATTAAAAAAAAAACTTCACCTCCATTAACCAGCCTGAGGGTGCCATCTGCCTGATAGATACTTCTCCCAGTACTGTTTTCCCCAAGGAGCCCAAAGTTCCAGGCTCTGTCCTCCCATGGAAGTTTCAGGAAGCTGACCCTCAAGAGTGGGCAGGGCAGATGGACACCCCAGGTTGTGTTCTCACTGAATAACAATGGAGACCATTTTAACTGAGCTGAAGAAAACTGAGACTTCTGAGAGGGTGCGTGCTCCTGAGGGTCCCACCCACACCTCTGAACAGAATGCTCACAGGGAGGTCACCATGACCCAGGACACCCTCTGCACGCCTGTTTCCAGACCAGCGTTTCTTGTCCTCCGATTATTTCACATACTGGCTCCAGCTTCTCACACAACTAGGGGCCAGGAGATGATGGGTCCTTACTGTGCTATTGTCTGTGTGACCTTAGGCAAGTCTCTCCTTTCTGTGTGTCTCAGTTCCCCCTTTTGCACAATAAAGAGTTAACCGATGACATACAAACTTTTAACCAGCAGAATCCTTCTTCAAATGAAACCTTATAAAGAAGCTCAAAAGAACAGTAAATTAAAATCAGGGCTGCTTGGGCTAAGGATGGCATAGGAGGCCCAGAACTCTTTCTCTACATTCTAGGGTTCCCTGAGGCACAATTTGATGACCACTGTTTTAAATGGTCTTTGAAAGTTCTCTAGGCTCTGGTAGTATCTGTGATGGGGAAATGCCAAACACGCGTGCTCAGTGTAAATGTTTGCTGAATGAATGAAAGGATAACCGAGAAGGGTATCCAACCTCCTTCCCTCTCTCCCTCTGCCTCATTTCTCTCCCCTAGCACCAAGTAGAGGGGGCCCAGACCCAGGCCTGCAGTTCACTAAAACCAGGCTCCTAATGGTGGAAGGCGGCCTCCCCCCTCACCCTGCCAGTGACACAGACAAGAAATTGCCGAGCCCTCCTGCCCATCGCCCCCTTGATAGGAAGTTTGCAGTTCCTAGGCCAGGCCAGGCTGTTGCCTCTGAATGCAAACAGAGGATCTGAGCTGGGGCCAAGAACAATATTGTATCAGTGAGTCTATTATGAAAATAATGGAATAAAAGAAGCCACCCTCAATAAGCCATTTCCAAGCATCACAGCCTGACCAGAGCTGAGATGGCCCTTCCAAGATGGGCATTCAGCCAAGAGCTTTAAATAATCATTAAAAACACATTCATGATTTATCACTAGGGATCAGGCAGGTAGGGGGGCTGCTCACAGCCTGGCCTCTTCCCTCTTCAGCTCTGGCATGTGGGGAGATGGGGTTGGCCACCCTTCCCCATCCTTGTAACCCTGTGCTGTGGACTTCCCCAGGAGAGGAAGAATGTGACTGTATAAGGTCTGTCTCCCTCTCTCCCAGGCAAGAGAAAGCAAATCACAGTTCTATCTAATATTTTCTGGGTGTTTTAAGTGTTATTACCTCACTTGACCCTCTCAACAACACAATGAATTAGGTACCATTATGATTGTGCCTATCTTTAAACTGATAAAACTGAGGTGCAGAGATGTAACTTGTTCTCAGTAAGGGGTGGAGGCGTGGGAATGAGAACCTCCTGTGTGTGGCTGCAGAGTGCCCTGAACTGGGAAGCCATGTTGCCTCCCAGAGGAGGGCAGGGCAGGACTTGCCTCCATCTTCATCCCAGGATCACCACCAATCACCATCCTCCTTGGTGCCCTATGGTCTCAGTACAGAGGGAAGCCGTTTAAGCCTCTCTCAAGCCCTAGTCTTTTCGATCATTTACATCTTGGGTGTGGGAGACATTGAAGTCCCCACTTAGCCCAGCTTTCCTTGCACAAAACCTCAATTTCAGAACCCTTCCTAAGCCTCTGCTTAAGCAAAGGGCAGAGAAAATCCTCAAACTGGAAGCTGGCCAGCCAAAGAGTGAAGGCTTAAATCAAAGGCCACTGAACTCAGTGTATCTGACGCCTTGCGGCTCTCCAGGAAGCTGGAGGTGAACACCTGCATCTACTTGGCCATGACCCCTCCATGGGTTCGGGCAAAGAGGTCTGGCTGGGAGTCAGGACAAGGGAGTCTCGCTCCCAGCTCTGCTCTGGGCTTGCTCATGCTCATGACCTTGAGCATGTCACTCCCCTCCCCGAGCCTCAGTCTCCTCTTCTGACAAATGATTGTAAAAATTTTGTTTTACTTCCCAGGGTTTGTAAGGAAGCTGAAGTAGGAAATTAATGGAGTGGTGTCACCAGTGGACGACTCTTTGCACAATTGGACAGACAGTCCTGTCTCCCCCAGACACTGACCTTGTCCCCTCAGAGGATAGAGGGAAGCTGTAAGGAGGCTTCAGCCGGTAATGCCTAGTCTGCCATGGTAAGCAGTGCCAGCTCCACTCCAGGAGCTCATCCTGCTTTTTTGCCTAAAAGCTGCAATCATTATCAAAGTTGCCTTGTTTGCATTATCTCATTAAATCCTCAAAGCCACCCGTGTGGTCTATATGGTTAGTACTTCATTCTCTAGCTGAAGAAACTACGGTTTAAAAGGATTCACTAATTTGGGTACAGTTGAAGCTATTCCTCTTCCTCCCAGTCCGTCATTCATTCATGCATCCGCCCCCTACCCTTTCTGCCACCCATATCCATCGTTCATTCATAATCTCATGTAATCATTCAGTCATCAAACATTCTCAGGTACATGATCCTGTGCTCAGCCCACAGAGTTGGATCAGACAAGGTTCCCGCCCTCAAGAAGCTCCGTCTAGTGAAACACACACTGAACTTTTGAGATCACAACTCTGAACAGCACAGTGCTATGGTCAAAGACCTGGGTCCTGGTCCTGACTCCACGCTATGTCCCCCTCTCTGGAGACCACCATCCCCTTGTTATCATTTCCTATTCACAGGCTATTTCTGCCACTAGACCCAGGGACTCTGACACACAGGGACTGAGTCTTACTCTGGATGATGATGATGATGATGATAATAATAATAATAATTCCTTGCAACTATTAAGCCGAGACTCTATGGTAGTTGTCACAGCACTGTGCTAAGCTCAGCTCACCACATAACATGATATTATGGACTGAATTGTGTCCCCCTCAAAATTCATATGTCGAAGCCCTAACCCCCAATGTATTTGGAGGTAGGTCGTTAGGAGGTAATTAGTTAAATGAAGTCACAAGGGTGGGGCCCTAATCTGATAGGATTGACTCACAAAAGAAAGGCAATATGAGGAACAGCAAGAAGATAGCTCTCTACAAACCAAGGGTAGAGATCTCACCAGAAATCAACCCTGCTGGCATGTTGATCTTGGACTTGCGGCCTCTGGAACTCTGAGAAAATACATTTCTGCTGTTTAGACCACCAGTATGTGTTATTTTGTTATGGTGGGCCTAGCGGGATTAATATATGGATTATGCCCATTCATCTTCACAGTGATCCTAAGACATAGGGCCCATGGAATCTAAAGCTCAGAGAGGGTAGATCAGATGCCAAAGTTACGCAGTTAAAGAGTGGCAGAATCAAGATTCAAACTTTGGTCAGGCAAACACCTGACCAAAGTTGCTGCACTTAAGCCTGTGCTTTACTGTCTCCCCTCAGCAGTCAAGCACCAGCCAAGCGCCTGGCCCCTGTAGGAGCTGTGTGAATGCTTGCTGAATAAATGAATGAATAAGTGGATGGTTACCCACCGCTGAGACACGTAAGGATGTCTCTTCTATTCCAGGCCCTTTAAAGAAGGGTATTCCCCCAATACCCACCTTGCAGTCCTAGGGAAGAGCCATAGCACCCAAACCAGCTGGGTCTTGGGAGGTGACATCCAAACCAAAAGGAGAAGTTAGAAGGAGCTGAATGGAGAATGAGGGGAAGGTGCTCCAAACAGCAGTGTGAGTATGAGCAAAGGCTGGAAGGCAGGAGACCAAGTAGAGTCGCCCTGAGGGGACAGAGATGGGAAGAAGTGGGAGAGGAGATGTTGACAGACAGGCTAGAGAGGAAAGCAGGGCCCTGTGAACCTTGGAATCAGAGAACCAGAGAATCAAATAACTTCGGGAGTGGGCTCAGGCTTCTGGTTCCAAATCCAGGAGCAGGAATCAGCTGACAGCTAGTCTGCAGCTGCACAAAGATCTAAAGGCAGATGGAGTTGTCAGCACATGAACTGTGATTCGGACCACAGAAGGACCTATGATCCCCAGGTGGAGAGACAAGATGCACAAGGATGGAGTGAGAATGAGATACCATTGCAGGGATGGCCACCATTTTTCAAGCACTTCTGTGGCCCAGTTGCTTTACAACCCTGAGAAACAGTATGTTTTATGCTCATTTACACATGAGAAATTAGGGACTAGGGTTTGGAGAGATTAAGCCATTTGTGTAAAGGCACCTGGCTGGTGGGTAGTGAGGCTGAGATTTGACCCCCAGCATGTCTGATTCCCAAAGCTTCAGCCATTATGTATGCACTATGCACAGTTGAATGAGCTTGGAAACTATAACCCAGTGATCCACTACTGGTCAGGATACAGGACAATTTGAGACACGGTGCCAGGCACAGTGTCTCAAATTGCCCTGTGGACATGGTACTCAGTCAGTCAGCACTGAGGAACTAAATAGCCTCAAGGTGGCTTGTCTGACCTTCCTTCAACTCATATCTATCCCTCCATCATGTCCAAGTGCCTCTACTCTTGGAATTCTTCCAGGAAACATCACAAGATCACCCTCTAGTGAGGCAGTGAGCTCCTTGTCATTGAAAGCAGAAGCAAGTGCCTTAGGAGAGGCTGGGAGAGATGACGTTTAATGAAATTCCTTCTTAGGCTGCCCTGGGACTCGCCCTCACTCTGCCACCCAAGAACCCACCATGGAAACCCATTGCTTCTCTTACCAAGTCTCAGTGTTTTTCCAGCTGTAACTAATGGCTACCAGTTTTCAACATCAAGGGTCTCCGCTCCAGCTGAACAGGCTTCTCTGTGGCTCCTGTCAGCTCTCTGCCACCCCAGTGCTGCCTCTGACTTGTCCTCTTATCCCATTTTTTTAAGGACAAGCTCAACTCCCATCTTCCAGGAAGTTGTCCCGATGGTTCAGGGACAACAGAGACCAGAAACACTTACTGGACCCTTCACTGGCATCCATAAAATACTCTACCTTACTGGCCTAGTAAATAGTCCATAATTAATCCATCTTTCATTGAGCAATTTCTTTGGGACACAGCTCAGTGAGGAAGGTAAGAGCCCTGTCCTTGAAAAGCTGACAGACAGTGAGGACAGATGTGTAGATGAAAAACAAAAAGACAGCATGAGCAAGAGATGTGTCCTTGAAGATGAGTGATCTTTAGGGGAGTGAGAATCCAGGAGCTTGGGCATGGGTGTTGCAGCCAGTCAGACCCAGTCATGAATCTCTCCTCTGGAACTTTCCAGGTGTGTGACCTCAGGCAGGTAACTTTACCTCTCAGGGCTTCAATTTTCTTATCGATCAAAGAGGACAATTGTGAGAATTAAGTAAGAGACTGCTAATGTACAGCGTGGCAACTGTAGTTAACACTACTGTATTGTACATTTGAAAGTGGCTGAGTCGATCTTAACAGTTTTCAAGAAAAAGAAAATTTGTAACTATGTGTGGTGATGGATGTTAATGAGACTTATTCTGATCATTTTGCAATATATGTATATATATACACACACACACACACATATATGTATATATATACATATATTGAATCACTATGTTGTACACCTAAACTAATATAATGTAATATATTAATTATATCTCAATAAAAAGATAGGGGAGAAAATTAGGAGTGAAAGGAGTTCTAACTAAATATGCAAAAATTTATCAAAAAGAAGGTATTATGATAAATTTTTGCACATAAATATAAAAAATGTAGATGAAATGAACAAATTATGATTTGCCAAAACTGGCCCAAGAAAAAATAAAATATCTAGGTAGCTCTGCAGTCGTGAAATGTTTTAAATCTCTAGTTTAAAATCTTCCCTAAAGGAAAATCCAGACCCAGAGTTTTTACTGAAGGAACAAGTAATTCCAGTCTTACACGGCTTACATGGTTTCAAAATATAGAAAAAGAGGGAATATTCCCAACTTATTATATGAAGTTATCATATATATGATATCAAAATCTGATAAGAATAGTATGAGAAAGGATCATTTTCAGGCAAGATAACATAGAGGCAAGAATTCTAAATAATATTAAAAAGCTAAATGCAGAAATTTACAAAAAGGATAATCTATTATGACCAAGTCGTATTTATCTTATTCATCAGATGATTTCACATACAAAAAAGTTTAATGTAATTTTTCATATAAATAGATTAAAGGAGAAAAATAGTATGCTTATCTCATTAGATGTAGAAAAGTACTTGATAAAATCTAACATCCATTCAAGATTAAAAACTGAAAAACTCTTTTTAGCAAATCTGGAATAAAAAAGAAATTCCTTAACCTGAAAAAGATGATCTACCATTCTATTAAGGCGAAGAACAGTTCTGTTCACAAGTCTGACTGGTTGACTTTTTCTCAGTTACCTGATGTATTTAACCAGGACCTCCTAAAAGCAGTGACTTAATCCAGAGGAGTGAGTCTAATAATAGGAATTTCTAGGACCACTGTAGACAAGCTGAGGAAACGTTTCATTCAAACCTGGTGGTGCTCTTCAGGTATTACTAATATGTGCATACTATTGTTTGCTTATTTTCATTCACCCAATAAACACTTATTAAATATAAAAAGCGAATAAAATGTCAAACATAAAAATAAAATGTATATTGATGCCTGATCTATCTCCTCAAAATGATGATAAATAGTCTATCTCTGCATTAGAAAAAAATCTAAAGGATGAATTCCTAGAATCTCTTTGTGGTATGGATTACAGGTAAATTTTATTTTCTTATTAGAGCTATTCCTTCATTTATTAAACAAATATTTATTGAACATATCTATTAGGTGCAAGACACTATGCTCGGTCTTAGAATGAAAAATAAATACAGAAAATGGTTAGGAGTGTGAATTTTGGTGCCAGACTGAGTTCGTACTTGGGCTCTGCTACTCAAGCAAGCTTGGGTAAGTTACTTAATTTCTCTGTTCCTCATCCATTTTCCCATCTGTAAAATGAAGACATAAAAGAAAAAAAAGAAAATGCATGTAAATTGCCTGGCCTATAGTATCTGAACAAAAATGGCAACTATTATTATTATCCAGAAGGAAAAAGTGGCACGTAGCAAAAGAGAGGGGCAGATGAAATGCTCTGCGTGCTCAGAGAAGGGGGTGAGAAGACACCAGAGACAAAGGAAGAATGAAGGAAGGCTTCCTGGAAGAGGTAGCATCGGGCTGTGCCTTGAAAGCTAAGTACTCCAACAGGCAAAGAGGTGGAAGGGCATTCCACTTAGAGTGCATAGCATGAGCAAAGGCCCAGAGACAAGAAAGTGTCTGGATTAAAAGCACTGGTCTGGTGTAACTGAAGCACAGGGGTTTGATTGTATTAGGGTTGATTCCAGAGGCTTTATTGCGCTCCATGCTAAATGTTGCATGGCAACCACGCTCTTCCCCTCAGTTTCACCATGAGTAGATTAAGGCAGCTGGAGTCAGTCACCCCTGGGGCCCTAGCTCCTCCAGGACATTTTATTCTACAGCGCCCAATCACTCGGACTCCTAAATGCTTCCACATGTCAACCTTGACCTGTTCTCCTTATCTTAGCCAGCAGAACACAACCAGCTAGCCCTGCTTCCGGGCCTTGGACAGCCTCTCCATGGTCCTAGAGCATACAGCTATTTTAGGGCCACCAGTCATGTGGCCCCCCGCTCTAACAGAAACACAAGGTGGTAGGCCCTATGGAAACATTAGCCTCACTTCCCTCCTAGGGCCTCAGCAAAGCACTAAGACGTAGTGGTTTATTTGGGACCTACGGGATGCAGAGAATGTTATCATTCTCCGGGAACTCCAAGTCTCGTTCTCACTGCTTGTTCTGGCCCCTCTCAGCAGATGCTGCAGGCTTCCCCAGGCAAGGAGGTCTCCCTCCAGCTCTCATACCACCAAAAGGTTCCCAGTTCCAAGAGAGGCTTCGGGTTTCAGAGAAATGAAGTAAGTGCCTACAGGGGCAGCAGTGTTTTTAACTGCTGGAGTGGAGGCCTGAGCAGGGCTGAAGGTTCAAGCTGTTTGTGTCATTCCCTCGTGTCCTCTGACCCTCACCCTCACAGATGGCAGGCATTTGCTTCTTCCCTGGAATATGAGAATGCTAGAATCTTGGAATCTGAGAATTCTAAAATCTTCAAACTAATAGAACTGTAGGCTACCAGGACCTTAAGAATTATGGAATTTGGGGCTTCCTAGAAGCATGAAATTCTAGAATCTCAGAATCAGAATCACGTGTCCAGGGAAGAAATGGGTTCTATTACTTCCTAGATATATGACTTTAGATAAGTTATTTAACATCTCTGTACCTCCCTTTCCTCATCTGTAAAATGGGATGATAACAGTACATACTTCCTAGGGTCATTGTGTTGAGTTAATATGTTAATATGTTATATGAAAATACGCATAAAGCACTTACAACAGTACCTGAAACATGGAAAGAGCTATAGAAATGATGGCTATAGTTCTGAGATCAAACTGCAGAGAATATCAGAGTGGGTGCCACAATCCAGGTCCCTGGCCTTCCCTGTCTAGAATTTTCCCCATCCTGCCATACAACCTCTCAAGATAATTAGGAGGGGACCAGCCTTGGGACCAAATAGACCCTTCAATGATGGCACCAGCCTCCACAATAGACACTCTGCTATAAAAGAGACAGGTTTCCCATCACCCAGAAATATGACAGGCAGAATCATGTTTCCTCCAAAAAAAGGAGCATTTGACAGGTGGAATCAGTGAAAGGATCTAGGATAATTTCCTACTTGCAGTGGGTTGACTAGGCTCAGCTAGTTGGTTCTTCTGTCCCACCTGATGTCAGCTGGGGCTCAACTGGGCTGGAACATCCAAGATAGCACACTTGCATATCTGGCATTTTGGCAGGGATGGCTAGAAGGCTGAGCTCACCTGGGCCACTAGGGAGCCTGGGCCTCTCTCACCCCAGGTAGTTTCAGAGCCTCTTCTTCCCTGGGTGCTTCTCCACATGGTTTTCTCAATCAAGTATTTCAGGATTCTCAAAGTGACATGAGTGGAAGTGCCAGGCCTTCTTAAAGCTGGGGCCATTGTGATAAGTAGAACTCTGAGATGGCCACCAAGACTCTCACTCACTCGTATACATACCCTTGAGTGCGAGCAAGACCTGAAAATATTATGGGAAAGTCACTCCCTTGATTAGGTTACATTATCTGGCAAAGGTGATGGCATAGATTATGTTACATTATGTAAGACTCCATTGTAGCAAACTGGAGAGAGTCTTCTGCTGCTTTGAAGAACTAAGCTGCCATGTTGACAGAGATCCATGCCCCTAGGACCTGAGGGTGGCCTCTAAGAGCTGAGACAGACCCCGGGCCAACAACCAGAAAGAAAATGAGGACCTCAGTCCTACAGTCTCAAAAAACTGAATGCTGCCAACAGAATTGAGGAAGAGGACTCTGAGCCTCAGATGAGATCACAGCCCCAGTCAACCTCACTTTCAGCCTGGTGAGACACTGAGCAGAAAACCTAGCTATACCATGACTTACAGAACTGTGAGCTAATAAATTGGTGTTGTTTTAAGCCTCCAAGTTTGTGATCATTCGTTACTTGGCAACAGAAAATCTTCCAGCCAGAAATGGCAGAGCATTACTTCCACTACCCTCTATTGATTAAAAGAGTCATATAGCCAGCCCAGGTTCAGCATGAGTGGGGACCACACTGGATGTAAATATCGGGAGGGGGAGTTCATCCAGGGCCATCTTTGGGTACAAATGATTGCAGTATAATCAATCCTTCGAGGCCTAGATCCCACCTGGACCCAGATAGATCTCTGTGTCTGGCTAACAAGTTTCTAGAAGGCAAAGTGTGGGTCAACTCCCTTGGTAGGTAAACTATTTCAGTGCAAGTTGCATTTGAAATAACCAAATTCCTTCGTGCTGAAATTTCAGCCTATTTTATATCGATTCAAACCAAGCATATTCTAACTAGAAGGATTCACAAGAGTCATCTGCTTTAAACTTCTCAGTTTAGAGTGAAGGGCTCAAGAGGGAAAGGGATTTTCCTGGGTCCCACAGCAAAACAGAGACTAGGGTGAGAGCCCAGGTATCTGGACTCGGCCTACAACTGCCTCCATTTAGCTCTTACTTCTATGTTCAGTGCTTCAGTCAGTCTTCTGTCCTCATAGGAGAGGCACTCATCTTGCCTTGGCCCTTCACCTCTTCTGGGACTCATTCCTGGACTCTTGGGGAATTCTAAGGCTCATCTTTTTCACTCCCCTGGGTCTGAGAGATTAAGAAAATAAATCAAGAGTCTCCAGGAACTGGACTCTAGAAGAGGATTGACAGGGTGGGGAGCTTCCCCCAAACAGCCTACCCACGGCCCAGAGCAGAGTGTGCAGAGCATTAGGAGCTGGCTTCTACACCATGTCGTGGTGTGAATCCTCCATTTACCCACTCTGATATTTTAGGCAAATCACACCCCGTCCCCTTTATATCTCCTCCTATAAATGAGGACAGCCCTGACCAGAGATGGGAACGAAAATGAATGCCCTCTGAGGACACAAAGGATTGGTTTCCTGGGCAGTTTTCCCAAGGGAAACCTCAGCTCCTGCTTCCTGATGAACTGTCCCTCTCCCTCCAACTAAGGGTCTAAGCTTCTTATCATTCCTGTCCCTTTGCCCACTTTCTTCCCTTTCTCCAGTGGAAATAGGAAGCCAAGAGCCAGGGCCTCTACCCCTAGGAATTCCCAGAATTCCTATCCTCCCTTCTGTCACCCAAATGTCACCTTCTCAGAGAAGTCTCCCCAAACTAGCACCTTCCTTCCTGCTCTGTCCTCTTCTGCTCTTTTTTTAAATGGCACTTTTTCACTATCTGAAATTTTATTAGGCATTTATTTGTTTACTTATCTATCATCTATTTTCTACACTAAATGGTAAGCAAAGCTCTGTCTGTTATTCACCACCATATCAAAAGAATTGACAGATAATAATGCTCATATATATGTTAAACCAATGAATGAATGAATAGAATCAAGACTAAACACTATACAAAACTTTAATGTTGGTCCAGGGGTACTCGTGTCTGAGATACCAGTTTGTAAAGTGAAGAAAATAATGTGCAGGAAGCCTGACCTGAGCAACCCACACCACACTGGTCCCTCTCTCCTCTGGATCCTGGTTTCACTTAGAGCCTAAACCCATCGCTCAACACTTACAAACTGCTAAACAGTGCCTAGACTGTTGATGTTTTGGAATGAGTGCGCTCTGTAGGTGTGAGTCTGGTCTCTCTCCCAAGCTTATTGAGGGCATATTCATCTTTGTGTCCCTCCCCAGAGTGCTTAACACGTGCGACTTGGGTGTTTGTCCCTTGATGAATTAATGAATGAGTAAATAAATGAGTGAGTGAGTAAATGGATGGATGAAAGAATGAATGATGGATGGCCAGACTATTGGATGAATGTATGGATGGTAGATGGATGGTAAATGGATGGAGGAGTGGATGGAGAGATAAAGAGATAGAAAAATGGAGAGAAGAGTGGATGTATTGATTGATGGATGTATGATGAGTGGATAGTGGGTGAATAAATAGATGAATTGTGGAGAGATGGATGGGTGTATGATGAATGGATGATGGGGGGATGGATGGATGGATGGATGGATGGATGGATGGATGGATTAGTAAGTAGATAGATTTGATATAGCATATTTTAGACTCTTCAAAGTCATGGAGCAGAGAAAGCAGATTTACTCTGTGGCCCTAGAGGTCAAAGTGAGGGTCCCTAAGTCAAAGCTACAGGAAAGCAGTTTTCAGATCGCTATAAGGTAGAAGCTTCCTATCCCAGAGATGTGCACATAGAAAGTAAGCACCACCCCCATCAGGGCGCTAGGGCAGGCAAGAATCTAGATCCTAGTTTGGAGGTTGAATTACATGACTTTTTCCTTCAGATGTAGAAACTGTAGAATTCTAGAGGAATCAGAAGGGAACTCCCCCACCATCGTGTTTAGTGAAGGCTGAGCCCTCATTCCCTACCCTGAATCCTGTGGATGCTCTACTTTGATATCTCTCCTAGGGCTGAAAACAGAGTCAATGACAATTGGGCTAAAAACATGAATACTTATTAGGTGCACTTGCAACAACAACCCATGAGGTTGGGATTGCTTCACAGTTCACACTCCATCTGTCTGCTATTTCCATTTTGTCTTGGCTGCCTTATAGGCAAAAATGTTAAAATCCCAGAACCTTAAAAAAAAAAAAAAAACAGAAAGCAACTATGTAGCCTTGCTATGACCATCTCTGATCTTCAATGGTGTCATGTGTAAAATAAAGATAACAAAGTCTTCCTATAGCATTGCTGGGAGAATTAAAAGAATTATGTAACATGTCTAGTGCATTGCTGAGCACATTAAAAGCCCTCAATAAATGATAGTATTGGAACTGGTATTGGTTTTAGCATTGATGTCAGTATTCAAATCCCCATGTATATCTGTATTTATATCACCGCGGTATTACATGTATTACATATTATTACCATAGACTCATAAATCTAGAACCACAGATTCACAGACTGAAATAACAAATTATTAGAAACTGACCATCCCAGAAGTTTAGAACTTTAGAATTACCAAGCTTTAGTGCCATGGATGATTCATTTTGGCAACTCCCAGAAAAAGCAAGACCTCTGAGGTCATGAGTCCGGCCACCCCAACCAACCTCTACCCAGGGCAAGTGCCTCTCTCCAGTGTCCTTCACCCCACACCTCCAGGCCAAAACACCCTCCGAGCCTACCTTGGTGTGCCTGGCTGGACCCCTTGGCCCTGTGCTCTTGTTCTCAGACAACCCAGAATCCCAGGAATTTGCGACCACAGCAAATGGGGGCCTGGGATTGGGCCCAGGGGATGATGAAATATGGAAGCTCCCAGAGTTGGGCCTGGTGGGGAAGGCCACATTTTCTGTGTCATGTTCTATTGCACGCCAATCAATTACAGTGCGCCCTATATAAACACATCATGAGGGCTTTGACAGGGGGCCGGGGTGAAGTTGGGTGTCAGGGTAAAACAGGGGATAATAAAATCACTGGAGATTTATTTCTCTAAATTGGAAACTTCATGCTTACACCTGACTAAATCATCAGGCTGAAATTGGAGCCGACTCCCACGGAAAACACATGTAACCTTATCCCATCTTTGTTTAACGGCGACCCATCAAGCCGCCTGATGGATTTTGCAGATGCGGCCAGAGTCCTCCTTTGGCTCCTTGAGTTCTCGGGGTCTCAATCAGACCTGTCTTCACCGTGCCCACCCTGCTCCCTGGTTGCTCTTCCAAGGCTGGCCCAAAGCAGCCTCTCCTACAGATGGGTGTCCATGGTGGTCTTTGGCCCCCCAAGCGGCTTCCTCCCATGCCCAAAAGTACCATTCGTGTGCCCAAGATCCCTCTACCTAAGAACCTCCTTTTCCACAAATCCATTCTCCCTGAGAAGAGGAGCAATGTTGAAGACCAGCAGAGGCAGCCATGACTTAGAGCTCTAAGCTAGAAGTTGTCTGCCCAGGGTTCAAATCCATGGTTCTGTGATAAAATCTGTTTGTCTGGATAAAATGATTTTGCAACTTCTTTTGATTTCGTCTCTTCTCTCAGAACTTTTATGAGGATTTTGATGAGCTAAAGTTCTGATGAGCTTTCAACTTATATAAACTGATGGTATATAGTATAGAATTTTCCATGTGAATCATGAAGCTCCGTATGTAGTACTGGGAGGCAGCATGAGTCACCCACCCTGTATTAGAAGTTTCCCCTTTTGGAGGAGTGACCAGCCAGGGTTGGGAGGAAAAAAATCAGAAGAGAATCTAATCACTGAACCCCCTGCTGGGCATTGGATTAATGTAGCTTATACAATATTTCACATGCTCCCCACATCTTTGATAAGAACTATAGCCACTCCAAAAATGATGAATGAGAGATCAGAGAGGTTTCCTAACTTTCCCAAGTCACACAGCTGGGATAGTAACCAGGGTGTCAATCTAGATTTGTCTGACTCCAAAATTCATTAAAATGTACAACAAGTGCTCTGTGAAGCCTGAAGGAGAAAAGGTGGGCAGTACGTTTCAGGGCTTAGTATGGGTCTTAACCCTCTCCCAGCTCCTCCCTTCAAGTCCATGAATTCTCCTACATACAAACACATTCACCCCAGGGCACGCTGCAGGTGGTCAGTGGCTGGGAGGCAAAGGGCTGAGGCTTTCTGCTCAGAACAGGACTCCAGGCTCACACCTCCGCCGTTCGCCCTTTTGGTGGAGCAAGGAGGGGAGAGCAGGAGGAGCCCCTGTGTGTCATTTTCGGCAGCAGTCAGCAGAGCCTTGCAAAGTGCAAGATGGCTTTTTTAGCCCAGCATAAGGATCTAGTTAAAAACCAATAAATCAGCAGTGAAATGTGCATAGCAGCCTTCTCCGTAAAATCAACATGGCTTGCTCCTCTGCAGGGAGCCCTCTGACGGCCAGGCTGAAGCCTTGGGTTTGGGCAGAGCCTCCTCTGCCCCACAGGGATTTTTGGAGACAGGTCTCCAACCATCCCCTGACAAGATGGGAGCCAGGCAACCTCGATCCTGCCTATGAGGAGCCTACACTTGAGACATCCCCGTTCTAGATACAAAGATCAAGAAATGAGTAAGCAGGGCCCAGACAGCCCTCCACCTCCTCCACACCACACCACTCCTTCCTGACACAGAAAATCGAATTATGAGATGAATGGGCTGGAAAGTGGATGAGCCCAGAGAGCCCCAGGGCGGCTCCCCAGCACCAAATACAGAAACTATCTGCATACAGGGGCTCAGACTCCCTTGGGAAGTTGTGCCTGGGGAAGACACCCCACTGACCTCTGAAAGAATGGGCAACCCAGGCCTTCCAGTGCCCAGGCCAGCCCCAACTCCCGGCGGGGGTGGGGATTTAAGGAGGCCCCAGATCACCCTCAGGACGGTATTTAATATCTGTAAAACTGCCACTCGTGCAGCCAAGGTAAACAGCATCCCTAGCAGTTCAAAGGTGAGCCGGTTTAAATGTTTCCCCTTCGCCTGAAAGAAATCCATGCCAGGCCTGTGGCATTGGTGTTCCCCGGGGAGGCCGGCCCCCCGCGCGCCAGCCCGCGGCATCTGTGCACACAGAGGGCTGCGTCTCCCACACAAATACTCAAAATTTCTCATTAAAACTTATGACTGTGTCAACAGCACAGGCTGGGCCCCTAATCTGGAAAAGACATTTCGCCGCCTGGCCTGTCGCACATGGGCCCAGACTGACAACTGTTCCCCCCACCTCCTGAGCCTCCAGCACCCGGCCCCCTGGTTCCCAGGCACCGGAAGCTGGCACCGTGTTGACACGAGGCTAGAAGCACAGGTCTCTGCAAGCCAGGCAGTGTCTCACCTGTGATTTTCGGCCCCAGGTAACAGTGCTGGCTGTGATGCTTCCACTGGCCTTGGAAAGAGCTTTCTCTTTGGGAGGGTTCATTTCAGAGTTGGTAAATAGTCCCACCTCCAGTTCATCCCCCAGACCTATTCCCAGGGGTTCCTTTTTGCTCTTGTCAGGAAAGGTTTAGCTCAGCCTGCCCCGCAACCCACCCCCAGATGCCACAGAGGAGCTGGCAGACTCCAGATGTGAACACAGGGACCTCTGGGCTCTCAGCCAGGGAGGTTTGGAAGCACCTGAGCAAAGGTTGCAAGAGAGGCTGCTCCACTGAGCAGGAGGGTGACCTCCACTCTTAGTAGGACTAGACATGCAGACTAGAGAGGTAGAGAGAAATCAGAGAAACTTTTGGGAGTAGGAAGAGTCCGCCGTGGGTTCAAATCCC
The DNA here is from genome assembly GCF_902729225.1 of Pteropus medius. Taxonomy (NCBI): domain Eukaryota; kingdom Metazoa; phylum Chordata; class Mammalia; order Chiroptera; family Pteropodidae; genus Pteropus; species Pteropus medius. The sequence continues at coordinate 3,165,087 of NW_024340701.1, read as the reverse complement.
CGCTCTGACATTTATGATACTCCCCTTTCTTTATAAAATGAGACAACAATAGAAAGTTACTACATGGACCCACCTAATCCAGTCCCTGGCATACCATGAGTACTCCATACATAGTAGTTATTCATTCGGTTAATTCGTATTTGTTAGAGACCCTCCTAGGTAGAATCACAAAAAAATACAGCTAACAGTCTAGGGGGAGACAGCCGAGCGACTCGAACAAAAGAGGCTGAGGGTTATGAAAGGAGATATAGAGGATGCTGAGCGGGTGTTTGAGGCAAGGGTCTCAGAGGAAGGGATAAATATACAGTGACTGAAAGATGAGACATGGCAAAGGTAGCCGGTGAAAGACATTCTAGGAGAAGGAACAGCCTGTGCAAAGGCCCTGAGGCAAAAGAGCATGTGATCACTGGTAAAAGCACAGAGACAGAAATGAGGCAGATGACCAGAAGGGAGGAGTTGGGGAATGGATGAAAAGGGGAAGGGGATATAGTCAGTAATATGGTGATAAGTTTATACGGTGACAGATGATAACTAGAATTAGCGGGGTGATCACATTGTAAGGCGTAAAAACATCAAATCACTATATTGTACACCTGAAACTAATATAACCAATATAAGATTATATACCAACCATATTAAATTAAAAAATTAATTTAAAAAAAGAAATGAGGCTGATGAAGAAGGGGCAAGGGGAGTGTAAGTGCTTACATGATATGTGACTCTCAATGAGCACTTTTAGATTTGATTCTTTGTGTGTGTGCTTACTTAAACATATGTGAGTACACACAATGTATGTGCATCTGAATATACCTAAAAACGTGCACCTACACATATGCCTACGTAAAACACGTATGTCCTTTTGGATGTGTGTACCTGTGCTTAGGTAAGCATTTAGATGTGTATATGGACCTATTTGTGTCTGTACCAATATATGTGACTGTGTGTCCATGCTTGGGAGTCTGAATAAAAACTTGTATAGTAGTGTTTGCACAAGCACATATACCTGCTGATGTTCTTTGCATATGCACTTATGCTCACACACACTGTAACAAACACTGACTCCCCACTTCCCATACCTTGTATTGTGTGTTGGAGCTGAGGCAGGCTGGGTTCTGCATACACCCTTACCTTTCCCTGGCACTCATCAGTCTGATGGACCTGCTTCCTTTTGAGGAAAACACAGACATTCTGTTTGCCCCCTCCAGGGAAACAAGAAAAGGAAGATGTCAAGATTTCTCTCCAGAAAGCTGAAATCCAGGCACCTACCCTCCCACCCCACCATCTATCTAAGTCAAGGTCTGTGTAGACACTACCATGTGGAGAGTAAGAGTAAGTCAGCACTGGGTGTGGGAAACCTGCCCCAGCCCATCCTAGCTGCTCTGCTAATGAGCTGTGTGACCTGGGACAAGTCGCTTTGTCTCTCTGAGCTGGAGAAAATAAAGACCATGCTCCCTGACTCCTTTATCTTTTGCTGAAATAGAACACAGACAGGGATGTGGCAAGATGGTGACCATCCCTCCATAATTTTCACTAGGTTAGTGCTTAAAAAAAAAAATCCTTAGAAAAGCCTCATGAAGTCCAAAGGGTCCTTCACACATGTTACTTCTAAAGGGGTAAGAACTTTGCCTTTATCACCTCTGTATATCCCTCTGAAAACAGTACCTGACACATAGCGGGTGCTCAATATTCGTTGAACTGATAAATTTGTTCATCAAGCTACTTGCTTATTTACTCACTCAACAAAGAATCTCCAGCCCTTGTTCTGTAACAAGCCTTACCTGTCCCCTCTAAAGAAGAAGAAACTCTCTTGCTTACGCTTTAGTAAAATCCTGGGGAAATCTGCACCACCTTAAATCCATGGCTGCCCACCTCCTTCAAGATTCAAACTGCCGGGAAATACAGCTGTCTTCCTGCTCCTTCTACTCCCCACAGTAGCTGTTCAAATCTTCCAGTCTCCTCAGAACCTCCAGCCTGTCTCTTCCTTCCCCTGCCCTTTCAACAGGTGACCTTCACAGAGAAAACAAAAGCCATCAACTTTCAGCCACAAAACCGACATGTTTACCTGGGCCTCCTCCAAATCTCATCTCCTTCCCTCCAATTGGAATGACAAATGAGATCCCTCCCCCACCGGAAGTCAAGCCCTCCCCCACCACCCAGATGGCTTACCCCACTGACTCCCCTCCTTTCTGTCCATACCTGCTACCTCTGGGTTTCTCAAACTGACCACTGTGAGCCATTCAAGCGTCACAGGTTCAGTTTGGAGTGTTGTGACCAGCAGTTTTAAAAAGTAAAATGGGAGAGAAAATATCAGTATGTGTCACACCCAGTAAAGGTGTGTGTTATGAAGCTTTTGTTTCCCATGTGTGTCTGTGCGTGTAGATGTCCCAGGTCTAGAAAGAAATGTATGTCTGACTGTGTGGGTTGCAGTCTGGAAAGTGGGAAAGGCACCCTCTATCTCTCTTTTCCCACCCTCCTCCTTCCCAACAGTGGTTAAACATCTTTAAGAATCTCACAAATAGCCTCTCTCTTAAGCCTACATTCTTCTCCAATTACTGCATCCTTTCTGCCTGACCACCCCGCAAATCTCTTCACAACCAATCTTCTTCATCGAGTTGCCTATACTCAATATCTACGCACCCTCACCTCCCATTCCTTGGCAAACCAGCGCACGCCCTGGAACCTCAGAGAGAGCCCGCCCACTGCCTGCTGTGAAATCCAGCGAAAGCTTTGCCTGAGGGCTCTCAGGACACGGTCTCCTTGGCTCCCGAGCCCGCCTCTTCTCCTGGCTTTCTCCCTCCCTCAGTGGCCTGCCTTCTTCATCTCCTCGGTGGGCTCTTCTGCTCCCACCCATATCTTCACATGAGTTTTCCTGGGGCCCATCCTAGACCCTCTTCTCCTCTCATGCTCCTTCATAACAGTGCTTTCAAGGTCTGCAGGCTGATGACACCCAACTCCATCTCTGCCTCCCAGCTCTCTTTCCAGACCTCAGGCTCACCTCTATCTTCTGGCATCTCTACTGAGTATCCCGCAGACCCCACTACTCAGCATACCCGAAGGGAACCAGCTTCTTCATGTTCCTTGTCCTTTCATCGGCACCTCTACCCACCACATCACCCAAACCAGAAAGCTGACCTCACTCTGGACTCCACTGTGGTCCAACTGTCTCGTCAGCCTCTCTCTCGTAATCCCTTCGCTCCTCTCCACCCTGCCGTCACTGTCAGAGTCAGAGCTGTCATCATTCTGCCTGAATTACTTCCAGAGTCTTCTAACCAAGAGATTTCCAGCCCATCTTTCTAATAGCACCAGCCATGTGGCTCTCTGCTTTAAGCTCTTCTCAGCTGCTGTAATAAAGTCTAGTCTCCTCAAACACACTTGGAAAGATGTGTCCATCTTGACCTTCCATCTTCAGCCCCTCTAGGGGCCCATTACTGGCTAGCCCCTCAACTTACTTTGCCTTCCTAAATGCCCTCACTCTCAGGTTCCCCTGGCCAAAGCTGGACTGACCCAGGGCACCCTAAGCTCACATTCAAAGACTCAGGACAGGCCCAGCTGCTCAGCCCCATAAATGGGGATTAGGCTCCCCCCTTTGAGGCGGGCGGGTGGGCTGTGAGAAGAGCTGGTTTGGTATAGATTTTATGACAGGATCACATTTCGTCATCAGACCCCCCTCTGAAGCCGGCCAAGGGCAGGTCAGGGGCAGGGGAGTGGGAACCTGAGCCGTTCCATCAGCCTACAGCACAGAGCTGCTGGCGGGGGGCGGTGGGGAAGCCGTGGCTGGGAGTAATGGGCCCTGAGTTCCAACCTCCCCTCTGACTCACCCCCACTGTGTGAACTTGGGCAGATCCTTCCTTTCTCTAGGCAGTCGTCTGTAAAGTGGAAGCCTGGGCTAGATGGGCTCTCAAGCCAATTCCATTTCTAGGCCCTCAGGCTCTCCTCCCATTCTAAGCCATGACTAAAGCATCACCCTTCCCAAAAGGAGATATTACATGCTTACAAACTGATAAATTAGGCTTGTCAGGTAAAATACAGGATGTCCAATTAAACTCGAATTTCAGATAAACAATAAATAATTTTTAGCATAAGTATATCTCAAATATTGCATAGACATACTATATTAAAAATGACTCCTTTACCTGAAATTCAAATTTAACTGGGCATCCTGTATTTTTATTTGCTAAATCTGGCACCCCTACCTTGGATGCTTTGGGGTTTAAGGGCCATGGTCTCATGGTCCATCTAACTGACATAGGTCAGCTTTTGACAAGTTAAGTGGACTTGAGAAAATCAAGTTAGGCAGAGATCTGTGGTCAAGAACTAGTTGGGATTTTGTGCAAGGGCTGCTCCCAGCAAAGGGAACAGCGTAAGCAGAGGCATAGAGGTGGGATGGTACTGGGTGTGTTCCAAGAAAGACTGATAGCAGACCAAAGTGTGGGATATAAGCTGTAAGTGGCAGGAAATGCACATGTAAAGAGCAGCCGGAGTCAGATCATACCATATACAATCTTTACTGCTGCTCATATTAAGAGAGGGAGCCAGAGGAGGTCTGAGTTGAAGTAAGGTCAAAGCCGTATATCAAGGTACGAGGAGCAGGATCCAGCCTCCCAGAGATTAGGGTAAGGGAAACTGCCATGGCCTTGGGGGTAAGGACCTCCAGGATCGTGCAGGAAATTCGGGCTCAGGTTTGTTCTATGTACAGAATAAACAATAAATAGCAATCAATAAACAGTAGCTGTTGGGTTGTCACTATTATCAGACTCTCAAGTAAACGCTATGGTTTGATATCCACTGACGTCACCCCAGACAGTACCCATGGAACCAGGGCCATTTCTTACCTGCTGGGAGCCCAGATATGATGGAACAATGGCAGTCGCAAGATTCCCACATTCTACCCATCTGTGCCATCCTTCTCTCCTTGGTTCAATATCAATGAGAGGTAAGTCATCAAGGAGAATATTATGGATGCAAGGGCATTTCAGGGACCCAGTGTAAATTACCTAAGGGAGAGGAATTGGTTTGTAAGAGCTACTTACATGATCTCTCATGTCATTCTCACAACAACTCTAGGAGGTGAGTATTTAAGTTCCATTTTAGAGATGTGAATATCAAGGTCCAGAGAGGGAAAGGTCCTTAACAAATTGTAGGGAGCAGCTAGGTTTAAAAATTCAAGAGCTCTTTTCCTTACATAAGACTGAGTGTGGATCAAAGCAGTAAAGCCTGAGCCCAGTGCCTATGTCAGCCTGTGCAGGCACCTTTACTCCTGATGAGCCCAAACCTCTCACTACCTGGTCCATGAAGCCTAGGAATCCATCTTGCCTCCAGGTCACATACACGCTTTTTTCCATAGTGCTGTGAAAAGACTGGAGAAATCAGAAACCTTGGATCCAGTCTCTAATTCCCCAGTTCTTGGCTCCATGGTTTCAACTTTCTGAGCCTGTAACTTCCTCATCTAGAAAAAAAGGATAACAATACCTTCCTCCCAGCAACGTTCTGAGGATCCAATATGATAATGTGTAAGAAAGGGCATTCTAAACTGCAAAGGATGGTGCAGACTTTTGGGTTTCATTACCCGAATCACAGAAAAATAATATCACCCTACAAACTTAAAAGCGTTTTCTAGTTCATGTCTTCCAGATTCGTGAGAAGGCCTCTGCCCTATCAGACAAGTCTAGCTCACAGCTGATTCACAAGGCAGGAGTGATCGTGGCACATCATTTATTCGTTTAACAAATATTTGCTGATCTCTTCTGTCTTGGGCCCTGTACCAGGCAATGATGAATAAAGACATTGTCCTTGCTCTTGGGCAGGTGGTCACTGGGAGAGACAAAGACAGACAATAATGACATAGTTAAAATCAGTGACAATGTATAAGCAGGTATAAAAACATTATAACAAGTGAGGTGCACCTGTCTGAGATTGGAAAAGGCTGTCAGATAAGATTTCTACAAAGGGAATATTTGAACAAGGCCTTACATAATTTATTTATTTCTTCATCTAACAAATAATTATAGATCTCTTCTACAGCGTTAGGATACATTGATGAACAAAATAGCCTCTGACTTCAAAGAGCTTAGTGGAGAAGACACTAAGATAAAGACAGAAGATAAATTACAACATGAGAACATATCATATATAGTATATGTTTGTGTAATATAATTTATAAATACATTATATCAGGTGTTATAAAAAATGCAGGGTCAAGGGATAAAGACTGGTAGGGATGAAGAGGCTATTTTATATGGATTGAAAAAGGAATCTAAGAAACTGACAGTTGAGCATAAACCCAAATAAAGAGAGAGCATGAACACTGAGTGATAATGAAAATACAACATAAAATGTATAGGATGTAACTAAAGCAGCGCTTACAGAAAATTTTATAATGTTAAATGTTTATATTTGTAAGTTTCCATCTTGAAACTCTAGAAAACATAGAGCAAAGTAAGTAGAAAGAAAAATATTTAAGTAAATAAATAATAAATAAATCTAAATCTAAATTTAAAAAGAAATAGTAAAGATAAGAGTGAAATGCATTGAAATAGAAAATGAACATTTAAAAATGAAATTAAAATCTGACTCTTTGAAGAAATGAATAAAATTGATGAGCCCCTAGCTAGACTTATCAAGAAGACACAAATTGTTAATATCAGAAATAAAAGAGAAGACATCACTACAGATCCTACAGACATGAAAATGATACATGGGAATAATTTTATGCTAATTAATTCAACAACTTAGATGAAATAAACAAATTCCTTAAAAGACACAAATTGCCAATAGTGACACAAAAAGAAATAGAAAATCTTAATAGCCCTATATCTTTAAAGAAATTGAATTTATAATTTTTTAATTCCCACAAATAAAACTTCAGATGTTTCAATGGTGAATTCTTTCAAACATTTAATGAATAAATAATACAAAACTTAACCGTAATTGAAAAAAAATTTTAAACTCATTCATAAAATATAGAAGAGAATTCCTCCAACTCGTTATATGAAATTAGCATAATTCTGATACCAAAACCAGAGGAGAACATTATAAAATAAGAAAATTACAGAGCAATATTCCTCAAAAAAATCCTTCATAATTATTTTCAAATCTAATTTATATATATGTGAAATATATGTGCCATATGTATGTAATCTATGTGTAATATGTATGTACTACATATACAAATACATATAAACATTACAAATAGATTATGACAAGTGGAATTTATCTCAGGAGTGCTAGGTTGACTTATGCAATTTTCCACTTAACACAATAAAGACAAAAATCAAAAAATAATCACGATACATACTGAACAATTATTAGATAAAATTCAATACCCATTCATAATAAAAACTCTCAAGAGATCTAGGAATAAAAGAAGAATTTCTCAACCTGATGAAAAGATATCTTTGAAAAACCTACAACTAACATTGTACCTAATAATGAAATATTAAGTTCTTTTCTCCCTAAGATCAAGATTGTAGTGGAAATCCTAGTCAGCACAATAAGGCAAGAAAAAGAAATGAAAGGCATAAAAAAATGCAAGAACAGAAGTACAATTGACATAAAGTATAATTGACATAATTCTGAACATCAACAATTCTAAGGAGTCTATAAAAAATAATTAAAATTAAGAAATGACATTTAGCGAGAATTCAAGATACAGGGTAAATATTAAAAATCAATTTACATATATGCAATGAACAATTAGAAAATGAAATTTTAAAAATATCACTTAAGATAGCATTGAAAAATATAAAAACTTAGAGATTAAATTTAGCAGCATATGTGCATGACATCTATACAGAAAACTAAAAAATATTGCTGAAAGAAATTAAAGAAGTCATAAAGAAATGGAGAGATATAGGATTTTCACAGATCGATAAGCTTAACATTGTTAAAATGTCCCCCAAATAAATTGATATTTTCAATACAATCCCAATCAAAATCACGACAGCCTTTTTTTGAAGAATTTATGTGGAAAAGCAGATGACCTAGAATTGACAAAACAATCTTAGAAAAGAACAGAGTTAGTGGACCTAAGACTACTTGATTTACCATAAAGCTACAGTAATCAAGATAAGTTGGATCCGGCATAAGGACATACAGATCAATTTATTAGCATGGAGTCTAGAATAGATCCATACATATATTATCAATTGATTTTTGATCAAGTCAGTTCAATAAGGAAAGAAAATTCTCTTCAACGAATAGTGCTAGAAAAACTGGATATCTGCATGGAAAAAATTAAAGCTCAACCACTACCTTACCTCCTACCAAAAAACATTAATTCAAAATTAATTATAGACCTAAATTTAAAAGCTAATAAAAAGAAAACATAGGAGAATAATTAATGACTTTGGAATAGGCAAATTTTTCTAACACTTAAAAGCACTAACCATAAAGTAAAAATTAACAAATTGGACTTCATCAAATTTTAAAACTTGTTCATCAAAAGACATTATTAAGTAAATCAATATAGCTTGTCTATTGTATTCAGAATGTATAAGGAATTCTTAATAATTAAATGACAATCTGATAAAAGTTGGGCAAATACTGAATAGTCACTTCAGAAAAGAAGATGCACAAATAGCCAATAAGCACATTAAAAGTACTCAATAGCATTAATCTTCTGTAAATGCAAGTTAAAATTAAAAAGTAATACAACTGCACACCCAGTAGAATGGCTGAAATGAGAAAAGACTGACATTAGCAAATGCTGGCAAAGTTGGTAGCAAATGCTGGAGCAACCGAAATGCTCATACATTACTGGTGAAAATGTAAAATGATACGACCTTGTTGGAAAACTCCTTGGCAGTTTCATATAAAGTTAAAAATGTGTCTACTCCACTCTCAGATATTTATCCAAGAGAAATGAAGACATGCCCATTCCTCTTATACAAGAGATGTTTATAACAGCTTTATTCATAAAGGCCTCCAACCATAAACTACTCAAAGAAATAAATAAACAAAAAGTGTATATTCATACAATGCAACACAACTCAGTAATCACAAAGAACAAACCACTAGTCCACCAATGACATGGATGAAGCTCAAAAATATTATGCTGAGTAAAAGAAACCAGATACAAATGAATATATACTGTTCGACCCCATTTATACGAAGTTCAAGAATAGGCAAAAAACTCATCCATAGTGTTAGAAGGCAGAACCCTGGTTGCCTCTGGAGGGTGGAATTGATTGGAAAGAGTCATGAAGGAGCTTTCTGGGGCGATGGAAATGTTCTGTGTCTTGATTTAGGTGGTGGTTACATAGGTGTATACATTTGTCAAAACTTATCCAATCACACTTATCTGCACATTTCACTGTGTGTAAAATAAACCTTAATTTACAAAGATTTAAAAATGTGTGATGAGATCTAAGCAAAGGAGACAAAGGGAGCAGCACCAAAGGGGCCCAGAGAAAGGTATGACCAGGGGAGGCTGCAAGAAGGAGATGGCATTTGCATTGAGTCTTGAAGAGCAGACAGAATCTGGATAGGAGTATTGTGAGAACCAGAAGAGATGTCAAATGTGACGGAATTTAGGGAATTGCTAAATGTAAGAGATTACTTAGCTCAATCACTTAAGCCTCCTCAGAGCAAAAGAAAGACCAGAATAAGCATTTGGGGTGGAGTGACCACATGTTGCTCCATGCTGCTAGAAAGAGACTGGGCAAGGCTGGGTCCTGGAGACTGAGATATGTGTACTCCTCAGGGCATGCAGCAACGTGCCAGGGGTAGACTCGGCACCTAGTCCACTGCTGGGCACATAGAAAGTACTCGATAAATGTTTTTCAAAGGAATGAAATATAAATAAAGGCACTGCTAACAGATCTGAGCCTGAACAATGGCTTGGAACCCCAGAGAGGACCCTGGCTGGCTCTTGTTCACCCTGCAGAGAAGCCAAGCACAATCCTGGAGTGCTGAATTTGGATACATTCTATCACGCAGCTCAAGCTGCCCTGGGGGCGCCATATAACTTTATTGTAAGCTCGTGCAATAACACAGGCAAATGTAATAACAATGTAAAGTTGGCTCTAATTAAAATGAAGGGTGTTTGCTTCTCCCTCCTTTTCGTCCTAAGCCAGGGCAGCCTGCTGAGCTGTGCAGAGCAATCAGAGAAAGGTTTCTGAATCAGGAGGCAGCTCCCCTACCCGCAACATTTGAGTGGCCCTGCCCCCTCCCCAGCCTCCACACTCCCTTCTTATATGATCCACATGGCAGAAGGGCAGGAAGAAAGAAAACAGGAGTCCTGATGGCTTTCTAAGGCCACCAGGAAAAGAGAGAGAATGTTGTCGAGCGGTGTGGGAAAGAGAAAAGATTCTAGCTCCAAAGATCTCGTTCACTGAGCCACTTTTCAGATGCCTCCAGAACTACTGTGTGCTAGACCTGTGCTGTATGCTGGGGCTGTCTTCAAAGGACTCACTGTCAGGTAAGAGCGCATCAGTGCAGAGGAGGTATCCACCTAGGGAACCATGAAAAAGCCATGAATCCAGGGCTTCATCTATATGTCCTGACATCTAGAAAATAAAGTTGTTGCTAAGACTTTGCACAATCGCCGATGAAATAGATACTTCTATTATCCCCATTCTGCAGATGAGAAAAGATTCTGCACGCGAGGTTCAGAGAGGATAAGTTACCTGCCGGAGATTACATAGCTAGTAAGAAGCAGTAGCAAATAGCTGTCGTTGTTGAATGCCCTTCGACATTTGATTATTTCCTGCTTTATGAGTCCAAACTTCTCCAGGTAGAAGCCAAAAAGCCTCATCCTCAGACCCCTTTGTGACCCAAGTTCAGACATGTGGCCCAGGTGCCATCAATCAGACACACATATGTGAAACCTGGATTCAGAAGGAGGCAGCTAGGTTTTGGTGGGGGTGGGGTAGAGCTTGTGGCCAGGGCGGTGGCAGAGGCATCCAGTCCTTTGGGGACAACAGCGACAGAGTCTCTGGCATCTAGCCCTAAATACCGTAGGAACTGAGAGACAGGACAGTGGTGTTTTCACTAAAAATGCCCCCATAGTTTAGTCAGGCCTCATTCCTGCAGCCCTCCAGAGATTCTGCAAGCTGGCCAACATCCTATAATAAATTCTTTCTCTGCTTAAAATAGCTATAATGGACTCTGTTGTCTGCAAATAGGAATGCCAATAAGATGGTGGATGCAGGGGTCAAACCTGGCTCCAGAACTCAGTGCCACACAGCTTCATTTTTCCCTTTTTCCCAACTCTGTAAATGACACTCGACTCCCATTTCACAGATGAGGAAACCGAATCTGAAAGAAATCAGACCAGCTGCCAGATTTGAAAGTGAGCCACACGAAACTGTTGCTAGTCAATAGTTTTTGACCTAGAAATCGCAATTTCATACGATTCAACCTATCAGAAATAGGATTTTAGTCTAGATTTGTCTGACTCCAAAAATCCTTGCTTTGTCCACTGACTGCCTCTGCTTTATCACCGTCCAAGTTGCTCATGGGATATAGTGAGTGAGAAGCTGCACTCAGGTAGAACAAGTAGAAGAGGTGAGGAGTGGAGACAGCAGAAGGCACTTTTAGTCTGACTCAGTGCCCCTTCACGTGCCTCTCCTTGTGTCCAGCCCCGAGCTTATCACTTCTGCAGAGGGCGCGGAAAAAGAGGATGTGGTCCCTGCCTGCGTGGAGCTTAGGTCAAGGAATATTGCACAGGCAGTATTACAGGAGAGATAGCACAGGACGGCGAGAAGAACGAGGGATACTCAACCTTTCGGCGTGCAGGAGGAAGGCCTCCCGGAGGAGGGGAGGCTGGAGTGGATCCTTCAGGGATGGGTATGTTGTGCGAATCAGTGGAGAGAAGGGGCCAGGCCTCAGGCGGTGGGAACAGCAGGAGCGAAGGCGCGGAGGCTGGAACAAGTGTGGCTGTGTGAAGGGAGAGAAGAAAAGCAGCTTAGGCGAAGCATATAGTGTGTGAAGGGGAACAATGAGGGACCGAGTGAAAGGCTGAGACTGTCTTTCACTCATTCTTCAGCTTGTCTTGGGCACCACTATGTGTCAGGTGCTGTGCCAGGGATACCGCTGGGAACCACAGAGACCCAGGCCCGGCCCTACTGGCTCTTATGACCACACAGGGTAACCATGTGCTCAACAAGTACAAATCCAGATAATTAGCTAATTGCAACTTACCTAGATTTTGTCAACAGGAAATTCAGAGAGCCACGAGAGCATCTAACAAGGCGATGAGACCTGACAAAGGCTTCCTGATCACATGGCACTTAAACTGAAACCCGAAGAATGATATAAACCTGGCAATGAGGGAGTATTCCAGCAGAAGAAGCAGCCCATGGTGGGGCCTGCGGTGAGAGGAGCTTGTTATATTTAAGGAGCTGAAAGCAAGCTGATGTGGCTGCTGGGAGATGAGTGAAGGCCAGAGGACAAATCGGGTGGGGTACCAGAGCCTGGCTGTACATGACCTGGTAAGTCATGGTAAAGAATATGGATTTTTATCTGAAGAGTCATGAAAAGTGATGCAACCAGCTCTGTATTTTTCTTAATGATCACTTGGGCTGCCCTGGGAAGAATGGCCTGGAGAGAATTAGGAAAGAGTTGAAGTAACTCAAACAGCAGCAATGTGTCCTAGGTGGGGTCATGGCAGAGGACATGGATGGATATGGAATCTCCAGCTAGATTTTGGAGGTGGAATCAACCCGGCCAAGCTGTACAGTGCAAATCCTGTGGGATGTAAGCTCCTCTTTACTTGGTTCTCCCGTCTGTAAAATGAAGCTATAATAGGACCTTACTCATAAGGTTACTGAAAGAGTATTTAAATGAGTTGATACACTGTGAAGAGTGTGAAATGTTGAAAGTAATCTGTGATTGATACGGCAGATTTGGGGGGAGGATGGAGGTCCCATTGTGGATGCACTCAGTTGGAGAGGTTCGTGGGACATTCCGGCAGAGATGTCTGGTAGATTTCTGGACCTCAGGAAAGCAGTCTGGAGGAAGCTGGGGAGTTACTGGTGCGCAGATGGTATCCAGAGCCATGGAGAAAGAGGACACATCCCAGGGGGAGGGTGCAGAGTGAGACACGCCAGTGCCTGGCTGAGCCCTGAGACCTCTCTCAGCTTTGCATGCCAAGCTAGGGCATCAGGACTTCTCCTGGATCCCAGGAAAAGTATGGAGAATGACAGTGGGTTTGGCAGTACCCCTGGAGACACCAAGCAATTCCTCCCGACTCTGACCCCAGCAGTCTCAGCTGGTGGCCTTTCCTTGACTCTCGGGGGAGCCAGGCCTGAGTCAGCTCCTCCAGGCCCTGAACCTGTCTGAGCCTTCAGACCCACGGCTTAGGCCACTAAGCCCCAGCTTGTGCTGACAAATCCCTTCTAATGGGGAGATCAACCTTTCAATACGACTGCCGCTGCTCAAGAGACACGTCCCAGGGCAGCAGCAGTCGGCAGGCTAGGTCCAGGCCCGGAACGGTGAGAGAGTGGGCATCCAAAACCGTGGCTCTTCCAGGCCTCTCTGGCTTGTCACCACCCGCTCCAGACGGAGAGAGCAGATGAGCAAAGAACCCCGTCCCTGCACGACTGTCCCTGTCTCAACACCCCAAGGGCTGAGAAGACCAGACTCCCATCGAAAGGAGCTCTAGAGCCCAAGGAAGCAGGCGGGCTTCGCATCCTCCCACCTCAGGGTCTCTGCTCTTCCCTCTGCCTGGAACATTCTCCCCCCAGATGTCCACGAGGCTGAGTCCATCACTTCCTTCAAGCCTTCATTCAAAGGTCATCTTCTCAGGAGGCAGTCCCTAACTTCTCCACTTAAATTATAAGTGTAACCCCTCATTCTCCCTATCCTCCTACCCAGCTTGATTTCTGTATATAGTACGATCGTCGTCTGCCATCATTTATATTTTATCTTATATTCGTAATTGTCTGTCTCCCCCTCCCACCAAAGACAAAGTTCAACAAGGACAGAGATTTCGTCTCTGTTGTTCACTGATGAACCCCCAAAGTCTGAAACAGAGCCTGGCACAGTAGATAATGAATAAATATTTATTGATTGATTGGTTGATTAAAAGGTTGCCTCTTAGGCAAGTTACAGCACCCAGAATCAGAGTCCAGAATTTAAGATCTAATTTTCTCTTATGTCCTTTGTCAAAGCCTTAGTCTCCATATTCATAAAATGGGCATTTGATACCTGCTCTGGCTCTCATATAAAAAGAGGCATTGAAAATCTATTATATTAAATTATTATTATCACATTACTATATAATATATTATTGTTTAAACCATTTTATTAAATATGTAAAGGAGGGCCAGAGAGAGAGAAGGCAGTATGAGCTGGGACCAGAGACTGTAAGGTCAAAGTGCAGAGGTCTGGGGTACTCGGGTGGCTGGTGTTGTCAGCCAGGGGGTCAATTGGCCTGAGGCTAAATAGAGGGGAGCTCTTGATGGGAATTCCTGAAGGGCCATCGGATTCATCTCTGAGGCCCCAGCGTCCAACACTGGGGAGGTCCCTTCCTGGGTCTGAGCCCACTCTGAACACACTGTGCTCAAGCAGGCCTGAGTCATCCTCCAGGAGGGGCCCCTTCTTCTCCTGAAGGGAGGACTTCCCATGTAGCTGGAAGAACCCAAATGCCACATTCAAACAGCCCAGGCACCTGGGAGAAGAGAACTTCAGGGGAGTGGCCTGGCATTCTGAATTCCTGACAGAATTGCCAGCTCCCAGCACTAAGGCAGCTGTGGGGTTAAGCAGGAGCCATTGCTCCAGACCTGCCCACTCCCCACCATCTGCCTGATCTTTAAGACTCAGCTCCAACATCGCCTCATCAGGAAAGCCTTCCTTGACATCTCCCCGACACACATACTTTATTGCACCCCAGGCAGAAGTGACCACTCACTCATTTGTACTCCCTGTGTCCTGTCCAATGGTTCATTCTCCCCCTAAAAAAAAATTCTGGAGTATCTACTATGCACTAGGATGTCCACTGCCCAAGGACTGAGGATACAACAGTGAAGGGGACAGATGAATGCAATGGCCTGCCCTCACAGAGTTTGCAAACACTACACAACATTCTACTGGCCTTGTGGATCCATGCCTCCCACCGCACGGTGAGCTCATCAAAGCCAGAAACTTCTCTGTATCATAGCCCAGGGCTCTCATATAACTGGTACAGAATATTAAGAGGCTTCTGTACTGAATACCCCAAACTCTTTAGCCACCCATGCTCTCCCCTGAGACCTTATGGACCTGCCTCCATCCATCACCAAAGCATAAATGGTCATAGCTGTTGATCTAATGTTCTGATTGGTCAGTGTTTGCGCCTATTGCTGAGTATTTTTAATGTCGCTCATTCCTGCACCTAGAACCATATCTGGCACACATAGGTGGCACTTGGTTGGTGTTTGTTAAAGGAAGAAAGATAGGAAGGAAGGAAAAAAGGAATCAGTTCTGGCTCTGCCACCATTTATCTGGGCATACATTGAGTTACTCATTCTCATTACTCAAGTGTGAGCCACAGGTCTACAGCATCGGCATCGCCTGGGACGTTGTTAAAAATACAGACTCTCAGGCCAAACCCAGACCTACTGAAGTGGGATCTGCATTTTAACAAGATGCCCAGGTGATCTACGTGCACATTAACATCTGAGAAACACAGTTCTAAGCTGTGAATAAGATAGTGCCAGCCTTGCTGACCTCCCAGGAGAGTTAAGGGGATTGAATGATGACTAATGTGAAAATGTTTTGAATATTGGAACATGCTGGGAAAATGAGATAGACTGCTATGATTTTTCTTATGATTAATAATAGTCCTTGCAGAAAAACCACTTTATAGCTCTGTCTTAAAACCTCATTAAATTCTGTTCAAATGTGCTATTAAAAGTTATGTTCTAGTCCACTTAGTTTTGTAAACCCCAAGCCTTTTAAACAGAATGGAGTCTGGGCTCAAGGACAAGAACATAGGCCCTGCTCATGATGGTTGCCATGGGCATGATTGAATGCAAATTTATTTCCCACAACACCCTGCCAACTGATTGATCCTGGGGCAGGAGGAGATGTTGGGAACCCAGTTCCTCAGAGAAAGGAAAAACTAAGTAGAGGCAGAGGGTGGAAAAAGACAACCATGGGGTTTCACGCTGGTTTGTGGAGTTGAACTGCATGCCTGTAATCTTCTGCCTTTCAGCCTCTGCCAAACCATGTGGAAGGAAAAGAAGGGCGCTGAAGAGAAGGGAGCGGACTCTGGTGGGGAATTACCTCAGCCACAGGCTGGGGCAGTGGGAGGCTGTGGAGAGACTCCTTCAGCTGAAGCAGCCACAGTTGCAGCTGTAAGTTACTGCAAGGGCTTTTGATGCGAGGCTGGCCTGAAGCCCAGGGCTCTGCCAACAGCCCCATCGGCTTTTGGCCCCAGGATAAAGGCTAAGAGTGAATTAGGAAGATGCATCTTGGACTAAAGTTTGGGCAGAAGGCAAGAGAAAGTAAGAGTCATGATTAAAATAGGTGGAGACTGACCACTGGTCAGGACCGGTGAGAATAGTAACAAGTATCAGGTGTGATGTGCCAATCCTCTCCTGCTCCTAGTTACATCTACATGCTCTACCTAGGTTGGCCACCCCAGGGTTGGCCCCTCCAACGAGAGACAGCAAGCGAAAGCCCCAAAGTTAGGGGAACTTTCCAGCTGGGTCCCAAGCCTATGGCTCAGCCTGTAAACTCTGAATCTAGCTTTACAGTCTCCTTCTCTGCTTACTCCCGACCTTTCCAGTTATAAATCTCCCAGCCTTCTGCTTGGCTCACACTGCCCCCTGCCAGCATGACCTCTCAACCCTTCAAAACCACAACACTGATTCTCTCAGCCAGTCAGTCGTCAAACATTCCCTGGCACTTTCATTGGACCAAGGCTTGTGCGGAGCGCCAGAGACATGGAGATGAATTAGACCTGGATGCAACCTCAAAGACCCCACAGTCTAGTGGAGGAGACCAAAGATTATTACACACTCGGGTAAGTTCTAGTACAATGAAAAGTGCAGGGAAGATTAAGAGAACAAAGGGGAGTCAGGAAACACTGAAGGAGAGCAGTCAGGGAAGGCTTCCCAGAGGAGGTGCACCTGTGTTGCGACTAGGATGACTAACTGGACTTAACCCACATAAAGTGGGAAGGGAAAAGCCAAAAGGGCAAACAAGTAAGGAGTGACACTCAACTTCACTTTTAATCCGAGATATGCAAATTAAAACTGTGAGATACCATTTAACACCCATCCGATTGTAAATGTAAAAGTTGAATAATGCCAAATGCTGGTAATGACGTAGGGACACCTGAACCCTTGCACACTGCTAGGGGTACAGTCAGGCAGGACTAAGGGAGATTAAATCCAGGCATGAGCCCTCTGAACAATGCTCCTTCTGAGTATTCACCACAAAGAAACTCATGCCCTGTCCCCGAGAGGACAGCTACAAGAATGTTCATTAGAGCACCGTTTGTGGTGCTGAGGGTATCACTAGGGAGTGGGTAAGAAACACGCAGTGTCTGCATACAGCACACATGCAATTAGAGACAATAAACTGGACTCTAGAGGGACATACAATGATATGGATGGATTTTAAAAACACGTGTTAAGTGGGAAAAAATAAGAAACAGAAGGTACTCTAAAGCAAAATACCATTTATATAAATTAAAAACATACACAAAGAAAACAACACCATAAATTTTTCAAAGAAATGTGCATTTCCAAGGTCCTATACCAAACGTATTAGAGTGGGGACCTATAGGGAAGAGCGAAGTGGGAGGAGGGATGGGAAGTGCAGGGGTAGGAAAATCATAAATACAATAAAACGAGAGTAAGGCCTAGCAGGAAAGATGAGAATAATGGCTTGCTATGTGGAAAGGGTCATTAACCAAACTTATGCACCTACCTGACACTTAAAAAGAAGAAGAAGCAAGAAGGGATCGGAGTCTAGGCAGAGAGATCACCCCAGGTGCGGAGACCCACAGGAGAGGCCTGTGGGAGAAAACACAGGAGGACGCACAGTTTAGACAGAGCACATGGAGGACGGGGGAGGCAGTGGGGGTGCAGAGGAGGCTTCGGTGGGCTGTGGGCCATGGTAAGGACTTTGAACTTTGTCTTACATCCACTGGGCAACCCTGGGAGGGTTTTAAACTGGGAAGGGACTTGCTCAGATTGGGATCGTAGATATTCTCATGGAACCACAGATTTGTGGAATGCCATGAACAGAAGGGACCTAAAGATCACACAGTCCGCCCTCCTCCTCATTCTCATATCTCCAAGGACAGGAAGGTCACCCTAGCACTTTATTGTCTATAAAGCACTTTCACACTCACAGTCTCACTAATCCCCATAATACCCACAAGAAAAGCAAAGCAGATGTTACTATCACCCTTTAACAGATGAGTTCATCGAGGTTTAGGAAAGTTAACGAATCTTATACTCTTCAAATTGTAGAATGGCAGGGGTTACAAGATCCAAAGAAGTCTTATGAAAGTTGAGTTGAATTAAAGTGCATTGAGCTAAATATGCTAATTAGGGTTAAATCAATTAGCATTATGCTCAGAGGAATACGGTCATTGAAAAAAATTGTTTTTAAATGCTTACTGTGTCATGTGTCACGTGTGTCAGATACAGGGAAGGTAGCCATGTCCAAGACAGTCACGACCCTCTCAAAGCAAGCAGGAGAGGCTAGCAAGAGAGACCGACTTTCAGTGAGTCTCTTGGATATCACACTGTTCTAACCACATGGGCCTTCATGGCCCTTGAATGTAACTTAATTCATTCTTGCCTCAGGGCCTTTGCACTTGCTATATCTTGTTCCTGGGAAACACTTGCCCCAAATAACCAAAGGGCTTGCTCCTTCACTTTATTCAGGCCTCTGCTCAAACATCGTCTCCTCACAGAGACTTTCTATGACAACCATATTTCTTAATGGCCACAGCACCCCTGCTCCACCACCCACCCCATCATTCTCTATCCCTTTACCCTGCTGTATTTATCTTCACTGCATTTATCACTACCGAACATAATACATACATCCATATGTATGTGCATTTATATATTTTATTTATTTTTGTCTCTCCCCCTAATGTAAGTTCAAGTGGCACAGAGACTATGTCAGCCTTTGTACTGCAATATTCCCAGCACCGGAATCCTTCCTAGCACATAGTTGAATAAATATATGAAATTTTTTACAAGTTGGATGGTTGATAGATGAGGCTGTAGGATCCAACTGAACTAAAACCAACAAGTTGAGTTACACAGAGTTGGTTTATGTTGGGCCAGGAAGGGTTCATTCAATGATTCATTTAATAGATATTTATTGAGCATCTACCATGTATCAGGCACTGTTTTATGCATTTGGGATTCATAGGTGACTAAAACAAACAAAAATCTCTGCCCTCATAGAGCTCATATTCTAAGGAAAGTTACTGAAGTGTTGAGATAAATTAAATAAAATCTAGAAAACTTTAGTTGAGCCGAGTTGAGTCAAACTGGGTTGATGCGAGTTGGCCTGAGTTGTTTTGGTCTGGGTTGGAATAGATAACCAGGGCAGTGCCAGGCTAGTCTTGGTCCAGCTGACTTGAACTGTCCCGAATTAAACTTAGCTAAGCTGAGTTGAGGTCAACTGAATTGTTTGGGGCTGAATTAGGTTGGTTGTATTGATTTAAGTCAGGTTGAGCTGAGGGGAGGAGTGAGTTGAGTAAAGCTGAAAGTACAATCTGTGCTGAAAAAAAATTGTTTTGTGCCGAACTCAGTTGAAGTAGATATGGCGTAGATTGAGCTGAGTGGAGTTGAATTAAGTTTAGTGAGTTGGAATGGATTGTCTAGAGTAAGGTTGGCTTAAACAGGGCTCCACTAAGTTGGGTAGAAGGGAAAGAGTTTGTGCTGAGTTTCTGAGCTTTGTCAAGTTGGGTCCTGTGTCAGGTTTCCCTGAGCAGAGCTGGGTGGAGTTCAGATTAGAGGAGGTATGGGTAAGTGCAGCTGGGCTGAGCTGATCTATTGAGTTGATTGACTCTGTGCTGAGTTAGGCTTCTTAGATCTGCGAGGACCTGAAATAATGCAGCCATCAACAGAGCCCAGTCTCAGGCAGCCTGGAAGAAGAGCTACTCACCTCTCCACACAGTGTGCTCTGGAACTGGCCACAGCCCTCAGAGGACCTTCTGCCTTCCCACCAGTCTGGTGAAGACCAGCTTCTCTAGTTCCTCATCCTCAAACCATCCTCAAACTGACCACTTTTCAGACATTCATTTCAGACAAGTCTTTTGGAGTTCCCCAAACCCAGATCCATGAACCATCCCCTACCCAGATCCTCTTTCTGCGGATGTTGGCAGATAGTAACAGGTTATGTGTGCACAGACTTTTCTGCCCTTCAGCCCCCCTTGAGCTCTCCAGCCTTGACTGCTTGCAGCCGAGTGATCAGGAGACTTAGGTACAGGGTGCACACAGCCTTCTTGGCCAAGTACAGCATACAGTGGAGTTTCAGGCAGCAGCCTCCAGTCCTTCGGTAGTGTTAGGGGCCTCCTAGAGCAGTTTGCCCTCAGTGTCTGACCCCAGGACACCAGCAACAGCACCCTGTAATCAGTCAGCCCAAGACAGCCTCCTGTTCACCTCTTAACTGAGTGAGCCCTGAGCAAAATCACAGCCATGCCTGGCCAGGGGGACTTCTAGGTTAGAAAAGCCTCTTCTCACCTTCTTCTCCTTCCAGCCACACACTAGCCCCAAAGCCTGAGCAGGGCTGAGAGCTGGTCCTCCAACCTCTGGCTAACTGACCGTGACCACTAGCACCCACTTTTACCCATACTGCCTTCCATCCACCCCAGTTTTTGCCAGGATCCCCCAATCAACTATCAGAACAGGGTAGGATTTCCCTGGGCCTTGGGGAGGCCATGACTTCATGCAAAACACACATACGCACGCGCACACACACACACACACACACGCATGCACACATACATACTCAACCCCATCTAGGTCACCTGCACTGAGAATGAGGCAGTTTGACACAGATCATACACACACACACACACACACACACATACACACAAACCCCTCTAAAGAGAAGGGAGGTAGATAGGGGTAAAAGCAGTCAAATACATGGTGATGGAAAGAAATCTAACTATGGGCAATGAACACACAATGCAATATATATACAACATACCGTTGAATTGTACAGTTGAAACTTATTGGATTTCGTTGATCAATGTCACCCCAATAATTTTTAATAACTAAAAAAAAAACAACTCTAGGTTTTTTACTCCCAACAGACACTGATAGGAAGCAAGGGGAAAGATCCAGAAGGAGAGGGGAATGAATACGAAATAAGAAAATCCCAACTATCACCTGTCATTATGGGAGTAAGAAAATGGGAAAGAGAGCCCAAGATACAAGAAATATCCCGATGAGGCTCTAAGAGAAAGTAGAATATCCCTTCTCCAGGTTCCTCCCTGCCTCTTCCACTTTTGGGGGTCACAGAGAACAGAGGAAAGGAAGACCAGGTCTGAGCATCCCAGGTACTATAAGAGGTGCTTTCCAAGGATCAAATGAGAAGGGGGCTTGTCAAGGACTCTCAGGTAGCAGAGCTGAAACAGCCCTCATATATCATTTGTGCTCTCTCTGCCCCCAGGACCTTAGTACGTACCATTTCCTCTGCCTAGAGCTCTCTCCTGCCCTTACACACATGTGCTCCTTACTTCTGCATAACCAACTCCCACATATCCTTCAGGACTCACTTAGATGTTACTTTCTCAGAAATGACTTCCCTGACTCTCCGCTCCTCCCATCACCAGTCAATCTTAGAGAGTTCTGCACCTCTCCTTTGCAGCATTCATTATAGTTCTAATTACTTACGTGTATCTCTCCCATTAGTATGTAAGTTCTACAGGGGCTGGGACCTTGTCTCTATTGTTCATCCTATAGCCCACCACCTAGTACATAGTAGGTGCTCAACTAATATTGATGAATGGATAAATGAATCCAGTACACACATACATAATTTACAGTAAGTGAAGTAAGCCAGGAGCCAAGGAGTGACACCTTAGTTCACACACAGAGTCAGTAGTGAGCCAGGACTAGAACTCAGATCCCCCCAACTACAGAGCCATGAGACCAATAATTCTCCAACATCTGGACAAGCTAGCATGATCTCCAAGCACAAGGTAGAGTAAGCTCCAAGGCAGAGGCTGATATAAATTAGGGCTCCCTGCCTCCCTTCTCCCTCCCTTAGCTCTAAACTTCTCTCTTCCCTAAAGTCACTGCCAAGGCCTGGGCCTGGAAACCCCTCCCAGCCCTAATCTATGATAGCCACCATCAAAGCCCCACTTGATTACCTGCTGCAGAATGACAGGCTTGGGGCAGAATGTAACAAGCCTTCTGTGTATCAGAAACAACAGTTCTGACAATTCGTTCCAGGTGGGGATTCACATCTCAGCCTATGGAACCCTGTCCCTCCTCTCTTCGCTCCACTTGGAGGTGTCCATTCATTATGTGCCCGGCCTACAAAGGCATTACTGCATCTCATCTTCACAAGGATATAAGGAAGTAGATCATATTGTTATCCCCATTTTACAGATTAGGAAACCAAGGCTTAAAGAGGTAAAATAATTTGCCCAGGATCACACAGCCAGAGGAAAACAGGTAGGACTGGAAGCCACATCTATGTGACTCCAAAGCCAGTGTGCCACACCACCTTCAATCTTGCTTTTCCTGGGCCTGGTATCAGGCTCAACACACAGTAAATCTCATGGATGTTTGTGTGGTTCAACTTCTGTGGATCGGTGGGGCCCCAAAATTCTATGAAAATCTCCGGGGAACACTCCAGAGCAGAGAGAGAATCTAAGTGGCTGGAGCCTCAGAACTCAAGCCAAAGAACACAGTTATGTATGTATGGAGATACATGTGCACATACACGTGCACATACGTGTGCCACCCTCCATAAGAGCAGGGCCAGTCTCCATTGCTTTTCCTTGTAAGATGGGTCTGAACAGAAGGTTCTGCTGCGAAAACCCATCTGAGGAGCAGCCCATCACCTCCTGAGCCTCTCCAGGGAAAGGGTCCCTGGTTCCCTTGTGTTTTCCTAGGGGGCAGGGCAGGGCGGCCTCCCCATGCTTCCCATTCCAGTCCCTTGTTGCCAGAGCAGGATTTCTTGCTGACCCAGCAAATAGGGCTGGGAATGGGGCCGGCATGGGTGGAGATGCAAGATCTGGTGAGGTCAAGGGCAAAGTACGGGACAATGATGTGGGTAGGATAATCCAGAAAGAAAAACGGAGATGTTGGAGTCAAGGAGGAGAGTATTCCTGCCAAAAATGGTTATCCCTAATCTAATCACAAGGAAACCCTCAGACAAATCCAAATCAGGGGACATTTTGCTAAGTAACAGAGCTAGACTCCTCGAAAATGTCAGCGTCATCAAAGATGACAGAAAAGGGCTGAGAAACTCTTTTAGATTAAAGGAGGCTGGAGCAATATGACAACTAAAATAAAATGTTCTTGAGGACATTATTTAGAAAATTGGGAAATTTTAGATGTAGACTATGTATTAGATAATGATATAGTATCAAAGTTAAAATTTCAGGGCAATTTGTATTGTGGTTATGTAGGAGAATGTCTTCTTTTTTAAAAAGATATACTCTGCAGCTTGAAGGGTGAGGTCTGTTATTTACTTACAAATGGTGAGGGGAGAGGGAGAGCGAGACAAGGGGGTGGGGAGAAGGAGTGGGGCGTAGGGGAAGAAAAGATGAGAGGGGAGGCATGTGTCCACGACTGGTTAGATAAAGGGGAGACGGTGTTTGTCATATGTCTTACCACTTCTCTGTTCTTTAAAATTTTTCAAAATGAAAGGGGGGAGTGGCTAGACTGAAAAAAATGAGAGAGAGCATCCCCAAAACAGAGATGAATGTGACTACCGGATTGATGGGGAACACCACGGGGCTAGCCTTCAATAAGGGAGAAAGGGAGAAGGAGAGTGACCGGAGTGGGCTTTCTGAGTCAGATGGCACAAGGCTTTGAAATCCAGGAAGGAGTTTAGCCCTGGTCCCATGGAGCTCTGAGTGAAAGAGAAGAGAAAAATGAGGTCTAAGGGCAACTTGCAGGTAGCACAGTGCTGAGAGAGAGAGAGACAGAGAGAGAGAGAGAGAGAGACAAAGAGACAGAGAGACAGAGAGACAGACAGA
>NW_024340701.1:2965386-3140707 GCF_902729225.1 Pteropus medius | reverse complement strand
GACAGAGAAACAGAGAGACACAAAGACAGAGAGAGGGGGGCTGGAGTAGAGAGGAGCTGAAAGAGGAAGAGAGGCCTGACCAAACGCCATTAGACAAGATGGACCAAGGTGAGTTTGAGAGTTCCTGCACAGGCCAGTCCTGGGGACAGGTGGAGAGGCCAAGAGGCGAAGGGGTGGTGAAGGTCATGGGCTTGGACACCAGCTCACCGCCCCCCACTGCCATTTTGTAGCACACACACTCAGGGTTGGATGGAGCTTGGTGAGGTAGCCAGTACCCACCCCTCCACTACTCAGTGCCTCAGTTTCTTCATCCAGGACAGCAGGACAATAGCCATGCCCACCTTATAGACTGGTTGCTGTGAGCACTTAGTGAGCTGGTGGACATGAAGTGCTCAGAAAACATGTAATAAATATTAGCTGTTACACTAACAACCCTACTCCCTCTCATCTACAAGGTGGGGATGCCACATTCACTCAACGAAGACGTAGGGCCCTTGCTATGTGCTAGCACTGTTCTAGGTGCCCACAATGCCGCTGTGAAGGCAACAGACAGAAATCTTTCCCTCTGGAGAAGCAGACAATAAACAAAATAAATAATGATGGAAGATGGTAGAAAGTGCTATGGAGAAGGATAAAGTAAGAGGAAGAGATGGCGTGCTGGGGGGAGGTCATGGTAAGGTTGCTGTCCAGGAAAGGGCTCGCTGAAAGGGTGACCTTTGGGCAAAAACGGCAAAGAGGTGAGAGAGAGGGTCTGCCAGATCCTGGGGGGACCCGTCCAGCCAGAAGAAACAGTAAGTGCAAAGCTTCTTAGGCTGAGGTGCAATGGGGAGACCAGTGGCTGGAGCAAAGCATCCAGGAGCGCGTGAGGAGAGGACATCAGGGTGGGAAGCTGTGGGACAAGTGACGAAGGACTTTTAAACGACCATAAGAATTTTACTTTACTCCGAATAGCTGGGAGGCCACGGGAGGGCTGGGGGCACAGGAGTGGCATGATCTAAAGAACATTTTAACAGACCACTCTGGCTCCAAAGTTGAAAACGGACTGGAAGGAACAGGGACAGAAGCAGAGTCCAGTTAGGAGACTAATTTAATAATCCGGAGGGAGATGATGTTGTCTTGGACCCAAACAGTAGCAATGGGGGTTGAGAAGTGGTTGGATTATGAACTAGTTTTTGAAGGTAGAGTCAGCAAGGTCTCTGACCGAGGATCACACAACTCTCCTGCCTGGTTATTGTGAAGTCTGGAGAATGTGTCTGGAGGATCTCCATGTTTATGCGTTATTGCCACAGGCCTGACCCACCTAGCAGAGGTAAATGGGGCTGTTTGGACCAGATGGAAGGCACCTGACCAGGAACAGCATTCCACCTAAAGCCTCTCTATTGCAGCCAAGCAAGAAAGGGGTGTCCCCAGGGCCTGTGAGCCCCTCCCCACCACTCCCTGCCCAGACAGGACCGCAGAGGCCACAGGTTACGGAGAGGGAGCTCACACCCCGGCAAAGATTGATGCCTTTTAAACAGACCCAGAGTGAGAAGGACAGAGAAAGTCAATATTTGTCCGAGCAAGCCAAACAGGCAGGCCGGCCCAGGAATGTGAGGGAGGGAGGGAGGCCCGAGCCCAGAGAACATTATTTCAACAGACAGATATTTGGAAACCGTCGCTGTCCTGGGTGTGGGGGAAGGGGGCAGTTTCATCCAGCCCTGTTTCTGCCCAGGGATGGGTGGGACCAAGCCAAGCAGCCAGGGGGTGAGGAGAGGCTGGGAAGGGAAGGCAGACTCTCACAGTCATGGCAGAAGAGTTGGCCCACCTCTTCTCTTGACTTGAAATTGAGGTTCAGCAAAGGGGAGGGATTCGACCCAGTACAGACAGGTACCTCGCCCCCATTGATTCTTCACATCTATTAGGTTGAATTGTAGCCGTCTTAGCTGTTCTCTGTGGCTCTCCATGATCCAGACCTGCCGATCTGACCCTCTCACCCTCATACTGTCCAGCCAATGAGAGCAATTTATGGCCCCCAAACACTCTGGTGCTACATTTATTTTCACCACCATGCTTTTGCACACATCATTTCTCTACCTGACACACCTTCTGTTAACTCTGATTCATGCTTTAAAACCTGGTCCAAGGTTCACCTCCACCACCCTACTTCTTGTTTCGAGGTTAAGAACTTGAAGTCTGAGATTTGCCAGTTCCTGGCTGAATGACTTAGGCGAACTTTTTAAACTCTATAAACCCTAGTTTTCTCATCTGTAAGATGGGGTGGCAGGCTGAGATAACACCCCCCAAAGATGTTCCCATCCTAATCCCTAGAACCTCTGAATAAATTACCTTAGGTGGTAAATGGAATTTTGCAGGTGTGATTAAACTAAGGATTTCGAGATGGAGATTACCCTGGATTATCTGAGTGAACCCAATGTAACCACAAGGCAGGAAGGTCACAGTGAGAGAGTAGGAAACGTGATGACAGAATCAGAGATTGGAGTGACACAAGGACCACAAGCTAAGAAACGCAGGCAGCCTCTGCAAACTAAAAAGGCAGGGAAATGGGTTCTGCCCTCATTGCCTCCAAAAAGCACCAGTCCTGCCAACACCTGACTTTAGTCCAGCGAATGGTTTTGGACTTCTGACTTCAGAACTGTCAGATAATAATTTTGTGTTGTTTTAAGCCACTAAGTTTGTGGATTACCAAACAAACTTGTTTGTTGTTACAGCAGCAACAGGAAATGAATTCAGATGAATACGACATTCATGTCTATCCACAAGGCCTCTTGTACGGACCAAATAGCATTCCATACAGAGACCCCATAGCATGGCACCTGAGACAGAGAAAGAGCTCAGGAGTGTCGGGGTTGCTGCTACCATAACCCCTGACCTCTTCATAATCTCTGACAACTTGATCTTAAACGGCTTATTTACATTTCTGTCTGCCCCTCCAGACAGGGAGCAACTTAAGGACAGGCTCACAGTGTCATATCAGTCCTGGTATCTACAACTCAGTTACAGAGCAAGTAAGTACTTAACTAGTGTTGAATGAATGAATGAATGAATTTTAGCATTTGTCCATATACAAGGTGGCTTTAATTATACAGTAGAATCCTAGACAGAGTAAGACAAAATTCTAGAATCCATAGGACCTAACCTTAGACTCTAAACACCAGAAGAGGTCTCTGGAAATGGCTGGGTCCTTCCTGCAGGGCAGACGGGTAGATGTTCAATCACTCTCCGTAGATTTCTAGGCGACAGCTCCTTGTTGACAGTGTGACAGGCAGTGCCCAGAGATTCAGGTTTGCACATCTGGCTGCTGCCTCAGATCAGAAGTGGTGGCTCTCAAGGCAGCACATGTGGTAAGCAGCCTCAGGCCTGGATCCTGGTGAGGGTAAAGTAGATGGTCACCATCTAATGGCCTTTACTATGTTCCAGACATGGTGTAAAGCACTCGGCATCATTATTTCATTTCATGCTCAAGTGTCTATTATTACTCTCATTTATCAGGGAACAAATGGGAGTTTTGACAGGTTATATGATTTGCCTAAAGTCACACGGCTCACAAATAGCTGGGCCAAGATTCATACCCCAGTCTATTTGCCTTAAGAGCTCATTCTTATAAGCACTATCCTCCACTGCCTATCAACCTGCCGTGTTAGACTGTGTTGCCTCTTCTTTAGAAGCTGATGGGATCTCAGGACAGACAGCTTGGTGTACTTGTCCGTGTCCCCCTCTAAATTCATTCAACGAACATTTCTGGTCAAACCCCCTCTGTATCAGGACTTGCTCTGTAAACTGGGGACAGAGAGGCGACCTAGCCTTGTGAGGGAGACAGATCCTGAACAATCAAGAGGTCATGAGGACACAAGTGTGGGCACCCAAATCTGATGGGCATCAGCAATAAAGCTTCCTTGGTAATAGCCAAACACGTTGGGGGTGAGTGGTGGGGGGAAAGGAGGTACATCTTTGAAAGGGGAATCCCAAGCCAAGGAAATAGTATATGCAAAGGCCCAGAAGCAAGAGTTTGGTACATTCAGAAAAACACAAATTATTCTGGGATTGCCAAAGGGTAGTGGATCAGGGAGTGACAAAGCTGGAGCATGATCAGGGTCCAGAGGTAGACTCCAGAACTGAAAATGCACTCCAGCCTGAGGACAATGGGACACTATGGGAAGGGTCTAAGCAAGGGAAGAACTTGGTCAAATTTTATAATAACAATAATAATAACAACAACATCTATCACTTATCCAGTACTTGTTATATCTCAACCACTCTTCTAAGTGCCCTACGTGGATTAAATCAGTCAATCATCACTACAACATCATTACTAACATGTAACATCACCAGTTTACAGATGAGGAAACTGCAGCACAGACAGATGGAATAACTCACTCAAGGTCACAAAGCTAGTAAATAAGTAAATAAGTGGCAGAAATTAGATTCGAACCCAGGCAAGCTGGCTCTAGAGCCCAGGCGCTCACTCAACTAAACTCTTCTCCTAGGAGGCAGGGTTTAGATCTCTCTGGATGACACCAGGACCCAGCACAGGGCAAAGCAAGAGGACATGTCCAGGAATTCTGTCCTAGGCTGCCCAGCAAGTGGGCCTGGCTCCGGGAGGGAGATCCTGCTCCCCACGCTGCAGCCAGTTACCTACGCACATCCCAGCCTCCCTAGTAGTCACTCTACCATAGCACCCACCCGCCTGCCAGCCCACAGTGCTGCAAGTTCTCAGAGCAGCGCCTTATCTTCCCAGATTTCTTTGGAGTTTCTCCCGGCTCTGCTTTCCTGGAAGTTCTTTCCGCTTTGCTACAGATCCTATCACCTCCTCTGCTGTTTCTCATTAGCAAAGCGATTAGCACTCATCCATTTGCATAAGCACAGAGGCGCCCGCCCCCCAGACCCAAGTGAGTGGTGGCCTCTGCTTGACTGAAAAGGGACTCCCCCTGCACAACGTGCCTGGTGCCTTGACAGTGGCTGCTGCTATCCCCAAGGTGCCTCAGTTTCTTCATCTTTAAAGTGGAGACGACAATATCACATACTTCACCAGACTCTTGTGAGGACTACCTGAGATGGTATATATGAGCAATGTGCCAATACGAAAGTGGTACTACTATTATTGATGTTATTGTCATAACATCTAAACAATCATTGCAGTTAAAACAAAATGAAGTAGAGTTAAAATTCAATTCTGTCATAGTCATTCTGAAAGGCAAAAAAGAACAAAACCACATTAATTACTGAGAGGCTGTTAATTGGCAGATGGTGAGCCAGGAGCTTTTATATGTTCTCTCATCTAATTCTCACAATTTCTCTATGAGATAAGAACTGTTACAGATGAAAGGACTGAAGTACAGAGATGTGAGGTCACTTAACCAAGGTCACGTACCTTGAAAGTAGCTTTGAACTCAAGTCTGCCTGGCTGCATAAGCCTGGACTTGTTCTATTGGGCCATGCTGTCCCTCTAGACCCATCCTACCTCAGACCCAGGTCTCCTGTGAAATATAGTGAAAGCAGTGAACATTTGTGGAGCAGCCACTGACCCCAGTCCTAGGACTCATAAGACAGACTGATGGCAAGTATTGTGCAAAAGAATACAAATAAGAGCCAGCATTTATTAGACTCTTACTAGATGCTAGCGTTCTCATGAATTCAATCCTCACAACAACCTTATAAGGGAGGTTATCCCCCATTTTACTGAAGAGGAAACTTAAACACAGAGAGGTAGTGTGACTTGCCCAAGGTCACACAACTAGTAGCAAAGCAAAGATTTGAACCTGGATAGTCTGGCTCTAGACCTTGTGCCCTTAACCTTAACTTATACATACAATACTGGAGATATGGAGAGGTAAGACATGTCCCTCCTAGAAACACACACACACACACGCACACACACACACACATGAACATTCTCAATAATTGAGGTCACAATACCAGTTCTGGCTTAGCCCAAACTTCTACTATATTATATTCAGGACCTTCCTGGATGAGATTACCTGGTAAGTGCCCAGGTTCTAAGGTGCCAGGTTCCCAAGGCCAGTGGTGGAAGTAGCCATCCCCGATGCATGGGCAGCCTCAGGGCCCTACTTCACTGTCAGGCCTTGATGTTAGTCAAACACTATGGGCCTCAGACTGTGCTCATGGTATAAGGACTTGCTACTGCTTCCCAGAGCCCTCACCATAGTCCATCTCTTACCCTTTAGAAGGGACTCAGTGGTCCCAGCTGAGTTGCCGGGGAAGCAGATATGTGGGGCTGTAAGTCTCCCTGTGCCCTGCAGGCATGTGTTCCCAGCTTTCAGGAGGAAAGTCTTTGAGGAGAGAAAAGGACTCCAGGCCTCTCAGTCTCCTCTTTTCCCCATAGATCCTGGGGGGCTGGGCCTTGCTCCTCTTTTCCAGGGACAATCTTGGAACCCGCCAGGCCCAGGAAATGCTCAATACTCCATCCATCTAGTGCCCAGAGCCATCCACTCCCATCTTCAGCATCCCAGGAGCCATGTTCCTCCCAAATTCAAGAGTTCACTTGAGAACCCCAACACAGAAGATTCAACACTGGTGGCCTTTGTAGAAGACAAAGCCTTTCAAGGACTCTGCTTCTAGGCACCTGACAAACTGGCAGAACTGAACAACACAGGCCCTGTCTACGCAAGCAGCCCAGTTTGAAAAGAGAAGGAAAAGAAATTCTCTGCAGGTATAAATACAACTGCCAGAAAAATAGCCTACTAAGTGCTGAATCTAGAAACCCAGGCCTCCATCATCTCATGTATCCATTTTTTCCTCATATCAATGCTCACTGGACAAAGAAGCCAATGAACTGAACTCAACACAAGCTCAGAATTCTAGCATCCAAGTTCTGTCAATGGCTTCCTATGTGACCTTAGCCTTCTTTCCCTGGGCCTGTGTGAAATGCGGTCTTGGCCTCTGTACCCTCCTAGAACTGGATGATACAGACGTCAAGGGCTCTGGTCCAGCACGGCTGCTCTATCAGCTCCAGATTCTTGGAGAAACACTCAATAGTGGCCAGACATGATCATAGAAAGTAGTTCCTCCCCCATGTCTCATTCCAGTTTGCCCACTTCTTGTCCCTTCTGGTAAGAAAAAAGAAAGAGGCCTGACTTCGAGATAGTCTGAGAGAAGATTCACAGAACATCATGGATCTGCAAGGGGTGGATCTGTTGGCTAGAAGCCCCCAGCCCTCAAGCCAAGCAATTGTCCCCTTAATTAAAGACATGCCCTGGATTATGGAGACTGCCAGTGGGGACTGACTCATTTATACTCAGACCATGAGCCAGGTTCTGCTAAGGAGCCTGCTCTGGCTCAGGAAAGAAGGTGGACCTTTTGATGGAAATGACTTGAGCTTTTTTCCCCCCTCAGGAAAAACAATTTTTTTTCTGTGCGTATAGTAAACAAAATAGGATTCTGTTGTAAACGCCAAATCAAGACGTTCAAGTCTCATTCCAACCTCCTTCCCTGGGTTTCCCTCCTTTGTGGGAGTATGGGCTCCTGGGGACTGTGGGGCATAAAGGGACAAAATTCCTCAGATAAAACTGCAGCTTCCATACCCAGAAGCCCGTGAGATGTTCCAGAAAATGGTGGGTCAGGATAGATAGGCATCACTCCATTCCCAAGGCTTATTGCCTTAGATACCTGCATTGGTTCAGCTCTATGGAGTCCTGCCCCTTTCAAACCTCTCTAGTCTAGCAAGGCCCAGACAAGGCCTCAAACTCTAGCCACCTGGGAGCCCCTCCAGATGTCCCACAAATACCTCAAGGTCAGCCCATTAGCATTGAACATATCATGTGCCTCCCCAGGGTTCCCCACTGTCCTGTCATTCACCTCAGCCAGAAACCTAGGCTTTCTCCCCAACTTCTCCCTCTGCCTTACACTCCATGCCCAGTTGGTCCCCAAGTCCTGTCAATTCAAACTCCAACAAGCTCGAAAAACTATCTATTCCCTCCTCCTCAACAACACCACCCCAGCCCAGGCAACCTGGCTCCTTGTCTGGGGCACCACCATACTCCACCGCACTCCCCTACATCCCCTCTGGTCCTGCAATGCACCCTTCACATGGGGCTACAGTGACTGGGCGAAAGCCCAAGTCTGATCAGATCTCTCCCCTTCTTAATGCACTAGTGCCTCCCCTACAGCCTCGAGGAATGAGATAAAGCAGCTGCCATGGCTTTACAGGCCCTGTGGACCTGCATCTCCTGAAACGCCATCACGCTGCATGCCCTAATAACACTCATCTGTTTGTAGCTCCTCCAAGTCCGTGCTTCCCATCTTTATGCCTTTCTACATACTCTTCCCTCAGCCAGAAATGCTTTTCTCCCTCCTCCCATAAGCTCTATTCGCCAGGCTCTGTGTCATGTGTATAAAAATCAATTGCTTTAATAGAATTACAGAGCGAAGTCAAGAGTGACATAGTAATATCTAGCACCCAGCAAAATGCCTGGAACAGACTCAGTATTGAATAAGTATTTGAATGAATGAGTAAAATGAATAAATGATGAATGGCATACTAAAGGTAAACTCCAACTGCCTTTATCCAGTGAACCACTAACCATCCGGGAGTGACTGATTTTTAATCTCTTTAGTAAAAAGTCCTGATTAGAACCTCCACTGCTCCCGTTTACCTGTAATTTATAGGTAATTTATTCTCCTAATACTAAAAACAGCCATGTAACCAGAATCATTCCTGCTGTCTTGGATCCTCAATTCATCTTATTCTTTCTATGGATGGGGACTTTCCTGCCTGTCCTGCTCCCTGCCCCTTCACCTCCCTGATCCACACAGCTAGGCCTATTTGGCCTTACTGAAAAGATCTAGATCCCTTCCTGGCATGAAACTGGTCCTTGCTGACACAGCCATGAAGAAAGATCTCTTCCTATATACATTCTCAAAGAACTTAGCTAGAGTTGAGATAAGCCAACCTTGGCATTCCTGCCCTCACGTTTTCTCAGGGAGCCCCGGGTCAGACAGGGGAGACATAGCCAGCCTACCCTAAGGAGAGGGTGATTGGAAATCAAGTCTCACACACTCAGAAGCAGTAGATGTATCTGCAGCCACAGATAGAGATGACAGGCCTTGAGGAAGGAAGGAGAGGGGAGAATGGGTGGGGGTAGGGTCCTTGTTCATCCTGTTTCTAATGACCCAGGCAAGAGGCTTGCCAAGGGCCCCTCCCCACTGAAAGAAGCAATCAGGAGAACCACATGTGTATTTGCATAATGTTTGTGTTCAATTTGCTTCCAATTTACATAAGTTCCCTAGCCTGGGCCCATCTTGGGAAGTTCTCTAAGAGAACATGTCCCTTCTATCCTGGAAAGAGCCAGCCTTGTCTCAGCATCTCTGAAGGCTCCTCTCTTAGCCTGCCTAAGTCACCTGATGCATGGGCTGGAGGGGGCTGGCTTCCCAAGGATCAAGCCTGCCAGCCTGGCCAGTGTCCTGCATAAGGACACATAGCTACAACAGAGCCCAAGAAGAGGTGAGAGGGGAAGAGAGGTGCCATCAGTCTCCACATACCACCTCTTCCTACTACTCTTCTCCATCTCCCCCTTTCAGCAAATCACTAGGACAATTAGAACAGGGAGTGGAAATTCCGACTAGGGTGACGAAATCAAGGAAGATTTCATGAAGCATGTACTTAAGCAAAGCTTTCAAGGAAAAGTAGGATGCGAATAGGAAATGGAGACCACAGTGGTGAGCGACAGAGGCTATCCAACCACAGTGGACTTAGTGATTCATCCAACAAATTAGGTGAATAGGTACATAGAGATAGATAGATAGGTAGATTGATAGGTGATTGATAGATGATAGATAGATAGATAGATAGATAGATAGATAGATGATAGATAGATGATAGATATATGATAGATGATACATGATTGATAAATATAAAATAAATAAATGATTGATCGATAGCTAATAGATATATAGATAAATGATAAATGATGGCTAGATGATGATGATAAATAGACAGATAGATGAATGCTACTGCTAGCCCAGCTCTATGCCAAGTACCAGAAATACAGTGATGGGTTAAGCATGCTCCCTCCAGCCAGTGAGACAAACAAGCAAGCAATTAATTAAAATTCAGAGTGGTAAGTGCTATGCTAGAGAGATGTACAAATTGTGGTGGGAGCACAGAGGAGGGAACTATTAATTCAGCTGGGAAAGGTGGAGTGGAAGAGACAGTATCACAAAAGAGTGATGTTTTAACTGAGCGTCCTGAAGGATAAATAGAAGGTCATCAACAGGATAGGACGTAGGGAAGAGCATTCTAGAGGAAATAAAGAATCAAAGGAAATTGCCTGAGACAAAGCATGAAGGCATGAATGAAATACAAAAAGCCAGGCAGAGAGGGAGAATTCAAGAAAGAGATGAGCCTGAAACTCCAGAAAGCAAACTAGGCCAAGGAGATTCCTAGTGGAAAGACAACTGCAAAGTCCAGAGAAACCCCTCTGAGCTACAAAAGGTGGTTACAGATGCTTCGTAGAAGGTATTTACGGCCTCAAAGGGACATTTTTATATTGGAAGTTTTGGAGTGTGGGGAGCCCATTCAGAGAGATGAGTCAGCTGAGGTGAAGAATTGATATGGAAAGGAAATAGTGACTGGATGGATGGATGGATGGATGGATGGATGGATGGATGGATGGATGGATGATGGATAGAAAATCAGATCTATTATCTAGCCTATCATCTTATAAATATTAGGTAGATTAAACTGGTGAATGGGTGGTTGCCGGTGGATGGACCAGCATATATGATAGAAGCAGAAAGAAGAAAGCAGAAGAAGAAAGGAAAGAAAAAAGAATGAAGGAATAAAGGAAGGCAGGCTGATTGAAGAGTTGAATGTGGATAAATGGATGACCTGGGTGTAGATGAGGAACCTACTTATCTATAAGGAGATTTAGGAAAAGAGAAGACCCCCAGATAGATAGAAAAGATAATTTCTCACCTTGAGGAAGATATAGAAACCTTATTCATAATAGTAATGGTGATGGTGAAAGTTACCTTTGAAGATAACTCTTACATTTACACACACACAAAATGCCTATATATTTGTATTAGTTCATTGAAAAATTTTCAAAGCTGTAAAGCTCAGGTTTGATGCCCTACAACAACCTCATCTGGAGGTTGTACAGCCATAGTGACAGGATTTTCTGAACTGAAATTCAGCACACCTGGCTTACTCCAGCTCTAGGGAACAGAGTGACAAGAGAATGGAATAAATGGCATAGGTGTTGTCCTGGAGAATTTGGGAGTGATGGTGACTGTGAGTGTGGTTTCAGTCCACAACCAATCAGTGTCAGCAAAGTGCTGACCCACAAGAACACTTT
Source organism: Pteropus medius (assembly GCF_902729225.1). NCBI lineage: Eukaryota > Metazoa > Chordata > Mammalia > Chiroptera > Pteropodidae > Pteropus > Pteropus medius. The sequence goes on along the minus strand of NW_024340701.1, from coordinate 3,129,395 downwards.
GAATCAGGAAGTGGATGGGAAGAGGAAGAAGTGTAGTGAATGATGAGGGTACATGAAAGAGCAAATAGAGGCACACGCATATCCCCTAGACTAAGGCCACACAGAAGTGCCAGACCAGATAAGCCTGACATGACCAGAGGTAGGCAAAGTGAACCAGGGAAGCTTCCTGGAAGATGTAACACCTAAGCTGAGGTGAAGGATGGTGTCTTTTGCTGAGACAGGGACACCAGAGGAGGAGCAGTGAATGGAAGAGGCAGAGAAAACTGAGGGTACACAGAGTTGGAAAATTATAAATTCAGTTAGCTCCTAATTGATCCTGAAGTTGTTCTGTCCATGCTTTTGCTTCTATAGAACTTGCCCCCTAATGGACTCGTCCCCTCCCCTTCTTTCTGTCTGCTCCATCTACCTAAAAGTCTTGCCATCCTTAGAGCTTTCCAAGGATGAACTGGTAAGGGGTGACCACAGACCATGCCCTGGAAAAGCAAATCCACAGCTGGGGGGAGGAGGCTCCACCCACATCATGGCTCCTGCTGGGGCTCACATGTCTTCCTGCACGTTGTGGGCCAGCTCAGCTGCCTTCCCCATTTCCTCTTCACCAGACTTCCCAGTCAGCACTCTCAGCTGCCCACACTCCCCAGTTCTCATGGCCTAATTGGAAAGGATTCCTGTCTTCTCCGTCCAGAAAAAAACATGGTTAGCTGTGTGATTATGTCCAAGTCAGGAACCTCTCTGGTCTGGGCCTTTACTTCTTTGCCTATGAGACAAATTTAATACTCCCATCCCTGCCTGTCCCTCAGGGCTCTTATAAGAATGAAATAAATTATACTTAGAAATTAAGAAAAGTTTAGCATTTTAAAATTATGCTGGGGCATTTTCTGATTTGCCAATTCCTAGATTCTCTTTTAGGGGTATTCTTATTGTTACCATCATCATTACTGATAATGGATTATTAGTATCCTGTTCCAGATGAGAACACCAAGACTCAGGAAGATCAAGTTACTTGCCCAGACACACATAACAATTTACTGACTGAGCCAGCACTCAAATCTTTTGTCTCTAAGTCTAGTGGTCTTTATACTAGAGAACAATTACACTTTTGTATGCCATTTTTCTAATGTTATCAGTGCTGACATTCAATTTTTAATTATCATGTGTGTCCTGTCTCTAAATTATCATGCATGCCACATATCTAAATACATATACATTGAAACTTCCTCTATCTAGAACCTTTGATTAAATGCATTATTCCAGATATCTGAGTTTTTGGATAGCCACAGATTTAAGCAGCAACTTTTCTTTTTAATTTTAATCATTCTTAGAAATTGTTCTTTAAAAATATGGTACTCTTTCCCTGACTTCTTAATCAGAATACACAGAAAGTCATACAACCTTTTCTTAATTCCTAAAGGCAGCCATTCTAATTTTAGCTTGGCTCAAGTGCATGTTATCTTATCATGTACCTTCCTTCTCTGACCTCTGTTTTCTTAACAGTAATATCTACTGAGCACCTACCACATGCATTGTTCTAAGTGTTAGTGCATTAGTGCACGTAATTGGCCTAACCCTGAGAGGTGGATGGTGTTACTCCTGTTTTATAAACAAAGAAAAGGGGGTAACAAGAGGTTAAATAACTTGCTCAAGGTCAAGAGCTGGCAGGCCATGGTGCCAAGATTTGAACCCAGGCTGTGTGACTCTGGGGATAAGACCTGGTACTTCCAGCCCAGGCATGTAGGCCTCAACTTCCAAGCCCCAAGAGGTTTTTGATGGGCACAGATGCCTACCTTCAGCACAGCCAAAGCTCTGGGGAGAGAGCATGCACCCTCCTCCAGAAACTCCACACAGCCTTCCACAGGCCACCATGGAGGCTTCATGGAAATTTTTTTTCTTTTTTTTTCCCCAGTTCCCAACTGTTGCTGCAGCTGATGAAACTCAGAGATCCTCAGCCCTTCTGTCAGCCCTCCAGTCCTGCCAGTTCTGAACTTTATACCTTCAGCCTTTTTCTGGCTCTTGACAAATGGAAAAAAAAATCATTCTTAGGATTGGTGTGTGTGTCTGCGTGTATATGTGTGTGTGTGCGTGTGTGTCTGCCCATAGGGGAAATAAATGACATTTCTGGCCCTTCTCTCGACTCCCACTTGCATAACACCGGAAGAGACAAGGGGCTGGACAGAAACTCAAGGAGGCGGCCACAGCCTCCTGCCCACCCACCCCATCCCACCATGGGCCACACAGCAAACCCCTCTGCTGCCCAATCTTTCTCCCTACCCTTCTGCAGGGAATTACTGTCACAGCCTCAAGCCCAACCTGGAAAAAGTAGCATTCCTGCCCACCTTCCAACCTCATTGCCGCAACTCCCTGGCACAAGCCCTTTTTTCCAGACAAACCAGGCTCCTCATTGATCTCAACACATGTTTCAAGCTTTCCTACCTCTGTGCCTTTGCCCACACTACTGCCCCTCCAGGAATGCCCTCCTTTCTCCTCTCCCTATATCCAAATCTACCATCCTTCAAGGCCCTGCTGGAGACAAGCACCTGACTAGTATCTACTGTGTTGGTGCTGGGGATACATTTACAAATAAGGCAGGTAGGGCTCTTGCTCTCAAAATAGTCATTAAAAAGTAATTCCACAATTGCAAATGATGAAAAGTGTTCCCAGGTACACCTTTGCTCATATCCCCTTTGCCATCACCTGGCAATACTCAAAAATAATGTCAGCGTCTCCCTTCCACCACCATCTCCACTTATGTAGATGCTCTTAAATCTTTAAGGCCTTCAACTAATGCCTGCCTTCTCCAAGGAGCCTTCCAGAATCTCCCTGCCCAGATACAATCGCTCCCTCCGCTGGTTTAGGCAGACCATCTCTGTGGGCAACCCTGAATCTCATCATTGAGCTTATACAGTGGGTGTGATCCCTGATCCCCACAGCCCCAGGGCCTCTGACCAAAATCCCCTTCCGCTTACCCCAGCATGCCAAACGAAGACCATGACATTCTATGCGTGCCATATTGTGGCAAGGTTTGGAAGCACATCAATGAAGCCATGATGTTTATAGGGCCCATGTGATGTTGCAGTGTGCTGCTGGTCAAGTCTTAAATGCCTGAATGTCAACTGGACAGATCCAGAAGTCTATACCGACCAGTGTCATTCTTATGGTTAAGTCAGGTCACTTTTAATTTTTCTATTTTTCTCAAAATTATCATGTTGGGTAGTTTTTCGATATATTTTTAATAGTTTGTAAGTGAGTTGCTTGACAGACAAAACAGTGTGGCAAACAAGACATAGCTTCAACCAGCAAAAATCATCTTGCTATTTACTATCCCCCAAATTGTTCAGGAATTGGAATGATGAAAATTTTCATTAATGACTGTTGTTCAAAGATAATCTGGTAAGACAAGGTAAACTCAGTAAGGAAAAGGCCAAGTCAGGGTAAGGCCATGTTAAATTTATAGAGTAAATTTAAAAGGAGGTGAAAGTCAAATCAAATTCTGTAATTATGACGGTCACTGAGAAGGAGATGACAACTCACAAAAAGATAATGAAAACCCAGTCTGGGATGCGATCATATCTTAAGATCCTTGGAGAAACTGTTCAGTCTTCCTGGGATATTAGTTCCTCAGAGGAGGTTACTGCCTGGCCCGCTTTTAAACAATACGCATGGGTATGTGAGCTAGTGGGAAGTAGGAAGTCTTTGCTGTTGAGTGAAGTGGTGGTATAGTGTTGCTGCCAGCCTACGATACTCTCTTCTGATGACCCTATGTGATGACCACCCAGACAGCTGCAGAGGGTGTCCACTGGTAGCCATTTGCCAGGCTGAGGATGATCTGCTCTACTCAACCACTTGCTTTTGAAGCCACTGTCCCAAGTGGCAGAGCACTTGATCTCACATCAGAAGGGCAGGTCTTGTGGTTTAAGGATCCACCTCCTTCTGGAGACTTGAGCTTGGAACACCCTACGCCCATATCTATGTGCAGAGAGAGTGCTCAAGACTCATCCAACAGACCTGCAATCAAAGGTCCAGATGTTAGGATGAAGCAGAACACACCTGAGAAGCCAAGGAGTCCTCTAAGATGGAAGACTCCATCCTGTTGCTTACAGCCAAGAACTTATCCAAGATACCATTACCATAGGAAGACTTCTCATGGGTAAATTCAACATTCAAAAGCCGATAATTGAAAAAGAAGCAGGACTGCTCACAAGAGCATTAAGAAAGAGGTTTTGGGGGAGAATGGGAAGTTGTAGATTGTTACACTTATTATTAACTATTGTCACAATTGTTGGCTTAAGGAGGAAGAGCAGAGAGATTCACTGCATCTTTACAAAAGAAAGCTAATATCCTGGTGACCATCAAATGACTTGAGCTATGGAAAATGGGGCTTCTGGAAAATGTGGTCCCTTCCATTTCTCTATAAATCCCTTTCCTTGAGTGGATCTGGTCTAAGGGCTTCCTATGATGCAGGAGGAAGCCAACAATAAACACATTGCAATTTCAAGACCTAGAGGATATTGTAATAATTTTTCATAAAAATGTAAGAAAAGATGTTTGCTACAATATTGTGATCAGAGGGTACTCACAATACCAGTACAGATGATGCAGTATTCCCTCTCTCAAAAAATTAAAACAGGATCTCAAAAAAAATAGAGTATAGACAGAGCAAAATCTTGATAATAGTTGAATCTAAGTGGTGGGTCTATATGAAATTCATTGTACTGTTCTCTCTACTTCTGGATGTCTTTGAAAATGTTCATAAGAAAAAGATTTTAATGAGTGGTCTCAAAAATTCAGAGGCCTGATACAGCCACTGCTTCCACCTTTTAAACGTTGTTGAAATCTTTGTAGTTGAGGTAACTGTTGATCACACTAGCCTAAGAACTACCCTCTTTATAGTAAATGTAGAGATTCTTATGTGCTTGCAGAGAAAAAGTAAGAAAGGAAGGAGGAAAGGAGGGGGAGAAGGAGAGAGGAGGTCAAAGCAGGGGAGAGCACAGCAGTTAGAGCTGTGCTCTCTCCTGCTTTCACATGAGCTTAACCAAATTCCCATCCCAGATCCACCACACTCTAGCTGTGTGACGGTGGGTAGGTGTGTGGTACTCTACGTGCATCTTCATCAGGAAAATTAGGATATTGTCCCTCACAGGCTTATTGTGAGGCTATAATTAAGTAACAAATGGTGGCACATAGTAAGCACTCAAGACATCCTGACTATTACTATTTTATAAATATCTGTATTTTACGAAATATATATCTTCAGGAGATAGTTTGCTTTACAAAAGAATTCACCACAGGGTCCCTTTAAGCCCTCAGCCCTGCTAGTGCATTTTAAACGGGATTGAGCTTGCAGAAACCCATTTGCACATGACTTTTCAAGAACACAGCAGCCAAGGCACTAATGAAGACAGGCGGGTCTACAGAGAGAGCTCCCTGGGCAGACTCTCTCAGATCCTGTCCAGCAGGATTCTCTGAAAGACTAGAGACTGAAAACATCTTCTCTGAAAACCCACAAAGACCCACTGGCTGCCCTCTGGGAAGCCTTTTTTTTCCATTCATATTTGGAAGGGCTGTGGTATCTCCAGCTAGGGATCCAGCCTTATGAAGACAATAGCAATAGGCAAACAACATTAGCTAATATTTATCGAGGGCTTCCTACGTGAGAGGCGCTGTGTTAATTCCCATGCATTATCCCACACAAGGCAATAAAAGCTACTGTCGGCATAACCACAGCAAGTACTTTCAGATGAAAGAAGTTCCTGTAATTCCTCACAAAGATCTTTCAGGGTATTATGATCTCTGTTGGTTGCTTTATTTTTTCAGAGAAACTGAGGCACAGAGTAGTCAGTCATTTGCCCAAGGATATCCAGCTGAAAGTGATGGATTATTAGAACCAGTCTAGCTTGGAAGCTCACCTCATTACAGACCCACTGCTCTGTGCCCCATACTCCTCTCCCCACCCCCAACCACCAGCACTAGATCCAGCAGAGACAGGACTGTAGGGCAGAGGCTCCCTGCTAGAGACACTGCCCCTCCCTCTACTCCCTCCCCATCTCACTTAGCCCTCCACAAGCTGTTGTCAATTGCACTGAAGTATTTACAGCAACCAGCAACCGCTGACACCCCTGTCCACGTGGGCTATAATTTGATGCTCAAGTTGTTAAGCAGCCGCTTTGGAGCGCTGAGCTCTTCATCCATGAGTGTCTCTCCCAAGAGCCAGGTTGGCTGCCTCTCGGCTGCTCCTGATGTTTGCACACCTCTCTTGCTGGCCCCAAGTGTGCACACATATGCACACATGCCAAATACACCATCACACAGACACCTCCTCACAATGCCCATCACAAAATGATCCGAGGTCTCTGTTCAGAACACACCCACCAACACATATTATATGTATCATAGACACCCAACCCTCCCAGTTCACATACCTCTTGTCATCAACGCACAACACACAACAAAGATAATGGTTGATATTCTGTGTAAAGCGAATTACACATGTGAGTGGTTGCTAGTAATACCCATCCCATGCATATTTTCACAAAATATGTTCTCCCCACATAAATATTTATGGGAATATTATCCACATACTCAACTCCGCAACAATGTAACCAGAAAAATACTAAATATATTTTTTCACTAACTTGAGCTAAACACCGCTGTCACTTAGATGTACTGTATCTGATCATTGTTTTATCTAAGTGGTGGGTGTATAGAGAGTTCATTGTACTATTCTATTTTTGCATATGTTGGAAAACGTTTATCCTGGGGTATATGCCTAAACCTCTGACTCTGTATCTGTGTGCCAGTGCCTGTGTGTGTTTGGGGTGGGGCAGAGGGTTGAGAGCTGTGCATGTGCTCACACACTAGCACATCTGCCTCTCTGTGCCTGTTTGCACAGAGCAGACCCAGCACTTCAGTTCTGTTGAAGACCCTCTCCCCAGGGGGTCTTTGCAGAGTAGGGCTGCCCTCTGTTTAACTATCTAAAAGCAAATGCATCAGAAACCAGATCCCCACAATAACCTGTTCCTAGTAATGCAGCAATGGGTGGGACAGTTCTGAAAGAGTAGGGAGGGGAATGAGAGGTGAGGGCCATGAGGGCAGAAGAAGAAACTGGGGCCCTTCAGCCTAGAAGAGAATAGGTTTTGAATACTTGCTCATCTGTAATCACTGAGGAGATGGCCCAAAGCAGGGGAAGCTGACAGATTGAGGACACAGGTTTCCAGCCTGTCTGGGACCCTCCTAGGTCCCCTGGTCTGAGAGGAGAGGGATCAGCCATAACTTCCTTCTTGGAGGTGCTGAGGTAGGGGTGCCTAGAAGGCTCCGTGAGGTGGAGGCAACAGAGTCGGTCTGAACTGAGAAGGCGCCCTACAGAGCTGCCTGCTTATGGAGGTCTGGGCCTGCCCCAAACTAGGTGATTCACACTGGGCACAGAGATAGCCCAGAAAGATAGATGGGGAAAGAAAGAAGGGGAAGAATATGGGAGGAAGGAGGATGGGAGACAAGAAAGAATGTGAGTAGGATAGATGAGAAGATTAAGGCCCAAAGGAGACCCAGGGCTGCCCTAAGAGATAACTGACAGGAACACTCTTGCAGCCACTGATGAGATGTGGGCCTCCCCTGTGTGGCTACGCTGCTGAGTCCTCAAGGAAATCTCTCTGGGGCCTGGACCTGGCAGAGCAGGGGGAAAGGGTGAGCACAGCTCCCTTAGCCACCCTGCAACATGACCTGACTGAAGGCCCAGGTTGGAACAGGAAGCTGATGGGGGAGAAGAAAAAGAATACCTTCAAGTGGGAGATGGGGGAGCATGGGGACCCACAGTCAGAAAAGTCAGAGTTCAAGTCTCGATGCTGCTATTTACAGTGCTACTCTGCCACAGCCACGGTACTGCACCAAGTCTCATCGGGAAAACAGTAACTACAACGCCCAACTCAAGGCCCTGTGAGGACTAAATAAGACAATGGGTGTGGATATGCTTCCTGGTAAGGCCTGTGAGTCTCCTCATTGATGGTGGGATCACCAGTAGATGAGAAGCCACGAGTTTCAGGTAGAGATGGCAGGGAACAGTTACCTGCCCACATGGAGAATTTATTATTAATACTTATGTGTGCTTGTGTGGCCTGCCTCATTCCACAAAGAATTTGAATTGGCCAAAAGGGAAAAGTCACTGACAGACCAACTGAAGAACAGATGAATCAACAGAGGAAGGAAGATGGAGGCAATAATAGGGCAAGAGACCTCCTTGGAAAGGTCATTCATTCAGACATTTGAGTCAACACTTATTTACTAAGCATGTACTGTTTTGGTCTTAGGTGACTTTATTCAGGGAGAGAGGTGTGGATATATGAGTTTATTTCTCTTCCTTACACATACACTCATAGGAGCCTCTTTTGTGCACCTGTGTGCCACATTCCAAAAGAAGAATCAGTCCCAAGAGGAGCAGATGAAACAGTGTTGTTCCATTGGCCAGTCTTCATCTGGGCATCCAACAGCCTGCTGGGAGCCAAGGCTGTTCTGCAGCACCTCTCTGCACAGGGTGAGACATGGTGGGGCTGAGGTGAAAGGAGGGGAGAGGGGAGAGGGGGACTTGGCTCCAGGAGCCACTCAACACAGACTGGAGCCAGAGGTCTCTGTGCTTCCTGAACTGGACTTACTCAACTTAGAACTAAGGAATAACTCTCTCTTTCTCTGCCTTCCTTTCTCTCCTTTTCAAGATATAGGCATGGTGCAGCTGTGTATTTTCCAACAAAGCCAGAGTCTCTCATGTGGATCTTTAAAAAAAAAATGATTGGAACAGAAGACTCAAGAAGGAGGCATGGCAGAGGCAATGTTGTGTGGTCACCAAGGCCCATCCCTTTCTGCTGGACACACAGCTAGACAATATTTCCCAATCTCCCTTGCAGTTAGGTGGAGCCAGATGACTGGGCTCTGACCAAGGAGAATGGTCAGAAGTGATATTTACCACCTACAGACCTGACTTTTTAAAAAAAAATCTCCCCCAGAATCTTCTGTTCTCTCTTCCTCCTCTGCTGAGTTAAGAAGAGCCAGTGGAAGATGCCAAGGGCTTAGAACTAGGGTCTACAACCCTCAAGGGATCAATGGATAGAATTTGTTGGGAGGGCACTCCATAAATTGAGGTGAGAATTTTTTCTTTACTTTTACAGACCTCGAAACTGAATTCAGCATTTTATTCAATTATTAATGGAGGCGAAAAAATAAAAAACAAAAAAAACCCCACAATATTATTCCCCTTACCTGTAATTTTGCCACCCATAGGAACCACAGGCATTTTTCTATATCATGTTAAGTTGTTACAGAACTACCCAAAGGTCATTTATGTTGAACTGTAGTTGTATTGTTAATCCTGTTGCTCTTTTGTATCTAACTTGTTATATTATTATATCAAAAATTTGGTCTATTGTTTTATCACACATTATCACATTACAAAAGCTTTAAGATAGTTTGATACTTAAAATTCAACCTAATTGGTTTCTTTTGGAGTCCTGTGAACTGGGTTTTATGCATTGAAAAATTTTTATTCTTAGGAGTCCATAGGTTTCACTAATCTGCCCAAAGGGATCCATAGGACAAAATACATAAGAACTCCTCCCCTAGAGAATGATGGAGCCCCTAGCTGGAAGGCCCTGAGTCTCATGGTGCCCCAACCCTACTACCACCACCTCTAAGCCAACATTGGGATTACGAGACGGATGAAAAATAATCTAAACTTGTTAAACTAGAGGAAGAATGCAGGGTAGACTTCTCAGCTAAAATTAACTTTGGACTCACTCAGAGCTCTCCTAAATGCCCTTGCTCATAAAGGATGGGATGCCCTAGATTCCTGTACCCAAACTTCTACTGTCTAAATTCTCCCAAACCTTGAAGGCCCAGCTCAAATGCCACTTCCTCCAGGAAGTCTCCTGTGCCTACTCCCTCATCTCAGAACTTATTGCCCCTAACCTGAAGCACCAAGAGCTAGCAACATCAGAAAATGAGCTTCCCCAGGGATAGGAAATTAGATCAATTCCCGTCCTGCTTCTCACCCTACACCCCACCCCTACTGTGGGCCTAGTCCAGGAACGCCTAACCACAGTAGGGCCAGTAAAATTTTTGGTGCATGGGAGGCAGATGGATGGTCAGGGAACTCTCTGTTCTTTCAGCTCTATGCCTGCCCCCCCTCACCGAAGGACCCCAGAGAGTACACATGTTTAAGGAAAATATATGATGGGGGTGAGAGAAGACTAGTGTTTTCCTATATTGAGGACTCAATTTTCTTCTCTGAGATTATTTCTGCCCCAGCCTTGACTTCCAACCAATATATATTGTCCTCTAGGTCTCTGTAGTTTGGGTAACCAGGCAAGACTGGAAGTCATGAAAGAGTTAAAAACAAAATGAATTTTCTCCAACCCCAGTTGAAAGATATCTCCTGTGGCTCCCAGCTGAGTCAGCCTCTTTGTCCCACGCCCTTGAAAGCCACTCCCTCTGCCCAGCCCATCTTCTTCTTCCACCCTGCCCCACCCCCAACAAACACTTGGAGCCTCTGCCCTTGGGCAGGGAGCCCTCATCTTCTCTGTGCAGCTCTAGAAGTGCAGGCCTGCTCCCTAGACAGCTGGTGCACAGAGCGAAGTGGAGCTGTTGGGGAGGCAGCTCTCTGGCCCCCTCCTTCAGAGGGCCCTGCCAGACCACTCTCCTTTTGGAATGGAGATGAGAATGGAGATGAACCGAGCTTGAGTAAAGGCCCCATCTCTCCCTTCAGGTGTCTTGTTATACTGGGACTCAGGGTTCCCAGGCCCTGCCCAGAATATGCCTGTGCTCATTCTCTCTTCCCCACCACACCAGGCACCAGAGACCATTATTGCTTTATTAAGGGTCAAATTTCTGAACATTAACTCCTTGTCTTTGGGTAATGCAACACACTTTTGGAGCACTCGAAACTGTGGTTGATTCTTTCACTCACATGCCAGACCTTGTGCCATGTGCTGGGGATGAAGTAATGCATTGGATTCAATTCCTGCCCTCAAGGAGCTCCCAGTCTGGTGATGGAGATAGAGTAGTAAGCAGAATTATATACCACAAAGTTCTTTAAAAGTGCCAGGGGTTGTAGGAGCCCAAAAGGCAGGATCTAAACCCAGGCTTGGGAGGAAGGGAACAGAGGGGAGAGAAGGCTTCCTGGAGGAGGTGACACCTGAGTTGGGAGTGAAACAGTAAGAAAGGGAGAGAAGGGATAATTAGATACATGAGCCATGGAATCATTGGCTTTTGGGCTCATCAAATGGTAGACTCAGACTCCTAGAATCATTCTTTCAATGAACAACTATTTACAGTGCCAGATGCCATGCTGGGTAAAGAGCTCTCAGAATTAAAAGAGTCTCATATCCCAAAGCCAGCCCTGCTTCCACACCTTGTTCTTGAGGGGCAGAGTGCTGCTTCCAACTCCAATGACCTTGGGAAAAGAAAGGGGGTCTGAAGATACTCTGGGTGTAAGAATGAAGGGTGAATCGTTCCTGGTGGTGTTCAAGGAACTCTCGGGACAGAAAGTGGCACAGATAGAGGACCCTGGCTCCCTGCGGCTATAGTGACTGGTAAGCCCAACAATAAAAGCTCTGTTGACCGAGGTCAGAGTCAGACAGGATAGAGTTTTGGGTAATGGCCACTCTTTTCAACAGGTTCCAGCCTACCAGAGTCAGGGAGTGATTTACCTCTTAATTACATCCTCCAGCTATTCTCTCTCAAAGCCCTAGCTATTCTCCCTTCAGAGCCCATATTAGTTTTAATTAGCTATGCACTTGTATGCTTCTTCCTCTCCTCCACTAGATTCTCACCATCCTGAAGCCAGGAACATCTGTTTTGTTCACCACCATCTCTTCAGAACAGGACAGAGACCAGGCCCAAAGTGGGTAATGAAGCACTTGTTGAAATGCATTGAGACTGGTGGGTGGATATGGAAGAGCATTCCATCAAATGAGGGGCAGCCTGGACCTGGTGATGAGCTCATGTCATTTTACAGAGAGCTATACTGGGCCCAAGAGAGGATGGAGTTGCCCAAGATAGAGGTGCCAATGTATAAGGAGGTGGGGTGGGGAGAAGCAAAGCCTGTTGCTGGGGTGAAAACAAAACACAAGAAGGCACTCATAGCCCTGGCCCCTGAGATATCCCAGCCTCCACAAAATCAGTTCCCTTTAAGAATTCTCCCTCCCCACCCTCACCCACCTTCTAAACGTTGTAAACGCCTTGTCTCAGGGGCTGCAGGGCATGCCCGGGCTTCTCTTCAAACGAAGTCCCAGAACTGGCCTAAAGGGACAGTTGGGGGAGGGATGGAGCAGCCACCAGTGTGGGGGTGGGGACCCAGCTTCGGTGCCGCAGCTAGGGGACCTACAACGAAGAATGGACAGCCTCAGCACCTAATCTGTGCAGGTAAGCCTTGATAGCGAGAGCACAGAGCCAACCTGGTTCCCATGCACATTCTCTTAGCGAGGATCTGCCCAGTCAGTTTAGGGGCACGCCTGTTAACACAGGGTCAGGCCCGCTCAGAGCAGAATCTCCGGGTTAGCGCAGAGTCACCCCTTTCAGCGCTAGGTCGCCCGCTTTGGAGTAAGAGCGTCCAAGGTTACAGAGCCGCTAAAGGAGGGTCAGACCCGGCGGGGCGGGGTCACCTTGGTCTGCGCCGGTAAGCTTCGGGTACTTCGGGGCCAGCGGCGCCCCCAGGTGGCTGGGCCCCGCCTGCGCTCTGGATCTGGATCCGGAGGGTTTTGGGAACCTAGCTCCTCTCACGCTCCTGCTGGAAGCCTCGCGGACTCAGGTCCCGGGCCTCGGCCTTCCAGAATTGCTTCTGCAATTCCTGTACGCACGTTTGGTGCTCTTTCTGTTCATAGAATGTAATTGGGTGCGGAGCGCATCTGAGAGCAATAATCCTTGATGCAGGCGGAGAGGAGACAAGTCACCGGGAAACCCCACCCCCAGCTCCGGGGAAAGCGACGACAGAGCCCAGCTCTCCCTCTCCAGCCCTCCGCATTTCTCTGGGGCCCTGTCTGTGGACACCCACTTGTCTCTGACAGCAGCAGTCTGTGCCCCCACCCCCAGACTTTGGGTACTTTCTGATACAACCCCACAAAAATCTGAAGCTCTCTAGATTGTCTTCTTCTGGCGACACTGAAAGAGGAGGCAGAGTCACAGCTCTTTCCCACTCCACTTGGGGGCTGTTCTCCCCATGTGACCATCACCTACACATGTTCCAGTTCGCGGGCTCCCATGAAGAGCCCTGTGTCTCTCACCTCTCCCTAAACACTCAAACACTCCCCAGGGCTTCCCAGAAGGGACAGCAGGGTGAACAGAGACAAGCACAAAAGGTAACCAGGGTAGCAGCTCCCTTTCACATTTTGGGCCAGCTTTCTCCTCCATACCCCTCTACTCCAGCACCAGCCCAGAGACACAACGGGCAGTGTGAGAGCTAAGCAAGCTGCCAGTTGGCAACTCACCTTCATGCTCACCCACACTCCCCATCTTCCACAAAGATGACAGGTTCATACAGAATTGAGGGACCAAGGTGTCCACAGACATTTGGCCACCCTTTTATAACCCTGCCACAGGAGGAGAAATCCCACAGTCTTGGGTGGAAGCCCCTTGGGTCCGGAAAAGAGGGAGCCAAGCCACCCCACTGCCCCTGTATGTAGTGGAAGCCCTGAAGCGACTACTTGTGCTGTGTCTCTGGAGTCCCAGCACAACCTGTGAGAGGCCACCACTGTCCTATGGTACACCCTCACTGCAGAGGGAGGTGAGGAAGGAATGAGAACTCTTCAGCAGATTAGAAGGAGGAGCTGGGAGAAGTCACTGACCCCCAGACCCTGAGTCCAGACTAACATAATCCGGCTCCATTTCTCACACAGAAAAACCGAGGCTCAGTGAGGGCAGGAAGTATTGGCCCAAAGTCACAGAAAGCCAGCAGCCTGGCTAGAATCAGGAATCCCCTCCCCCCTTCCCCTTCTCTGCGCCCAGTATTATATAATTTTTTTATTAGTTTCAGGTATACCGCACAAAGATTAGACATTTATACAATTCACGAAGTGATTCAAGTATTAAGTAATTAATCATCTTCAAGGTAGGTGCTAAAATAGAACCAATCAGGAAGAAGGGAAAAGAACATCGCTCTAGTGCTTTCCAGGGTGGAAAGTATACCTCAATTCAAAGATTCCTGGGTTACCTCAAGTGGGGCCCAACACACACCACCACCTTGTGGCCTTTACCTACCACACACCACACACACACACACACACACACACACACGCCTACATAGCACGCAGGCCTACTACACCCCCCACCTCCATCCCTCTAAACCCTGAAGCTTGGCCAGCACATCCGGACCCAGAAAGGAATGGCCCCAGCCAGGACAGCCTCAGGCCTAGATGGCCAGGATTTTCTTCATTTATTCTCCACTGTGTGAAAGTTCTAAAGTCAAATGGGGCACTGGGAAGCAAGACTTGGAGTAGCTAGATGAGTGAACTGGCTGACAGATTCACCAACAACACTTTTAGGAGGCAGGGAGGGGTGCTACTGCCTGGGACAACTGAAGAGAAAGGGGCGGTTTACTGGAAAACTCTGACCATTCCCCCCACCCCTCCTCAAAGCCAACCATCTGTGTGGCCTGGGGCTGGGGGAAGCGCTCAGCTGCCTTCCCGAGCCCAGGACCCCAGAGTAAGGTAGAGCACAAGATGCTCTTGTTCACCCACACTCCTCTCAACTGCCACCAGCACCTTGTCCACCTAAGGGCAACCTATTTCATGCCCTGACTTATCCAGATAATTGTCTGCTCTTTCACACCTTGACCTTGACTTTCCTCCCATCCTGCCACTGGGAAAGAAGGAGGATTCAGAATTATCTTTAGCCCTGACAACACTTAAGATTTCTTAAAGTACAAGGAGAGATCCTGGGTTTTTATTTTCCTCAAAATATCTAGCCAAATGCTTTAATTATCAATGCTGGCACATAGAGCCTGCAGGCTTTAACTTTCCATCTGCATCCTGCCGAGCACCTTTGGACAAACTCCACCTTCACTTCTCCAGACCTGTTTCCCCGTAAATTCCATGTTAGCCTTGGAACATTACAAGCTCTGGTGTTACAAATTGTACCTAGGCCCTCACTGCTGGACAATAGTTCACTGGGAATGGAAGGGAAGGCTCCAAAGTCCCCTAAGATCACTGATGAAGTCCCTATGAGCAGGCTGGAAGGAAAGAGGTTCGCAGCACCTGGCAGGATTGCAGATCAGAGGCAAAATAATGGAGTTTCTCGGCCATCCATCCTGAACCCAAGACAGGCCAAAGGAGCTGGACGCCAGACAGCAGGAAAAGGAGAAAGCTGGAGCTATAGGAGGGAGTGGCCAAGTCACTGTGCCCCTCAGTACCTTAACTGGGTGCTCCGGGTTCTCAGCTTTGTCTGCACTGGGGAAAGAAGTAGGGAGAAGGTGGACAGGTCCCAGTTTTTGCTAGAAGAATAAGAGAAGAGGCTCAGAACTCTGGGCCTCCTCCCCGCCCCACCCCTGCAGACACCCATTCCTAACCCTTCTATCCCAGTCCTCCACACCTATAGCCCTCCAGCCTCTCCCCAGCCACCGAAAAAAAAGAGGACCACACTCTCAAACTCACACTGATAGTCACAAATATACATGTTAACACACACAGAGCCACCCACACACACTGACACATACTGGTCCCCTCTCACACACATATACAGTCACAGACCCCCAAATACCCAAAAAGTACGTACACACTTGTGGACCATGATACCTGAAAACATGGTCATAAAGTGGAAATCTACCATTCCTAACCCTGAAAACATCAAACATATTTTTTACCTCAAATATGGTGATAATCACTGTTTTGCCTTTCCTTTGGTTCTCAACTACCGGAGTTAGATTGCTTGTAATGAATGTAGGCAGATGTTCACTGCTAGTACCTCCAGTACAAGCCCAGCACAGAGAAATTGGTCAATAAATATTTGGGGAAAGAAAGAGCCAAAGAAGAAAGAGATCTCTAGGGCTGGAGGCAAATTAATTCGCCTGTGTTTGATTATTGCCAGGTAACTCCTCAGGCAGGAAAACTCTTCTTAGACACAGACTGAGCCTTGACGCTGGCCTCACACTCTTCAGATGGTCATTAGAGGGACTGAGGTACCAAAATGCGAGGTGCAGATCAGAGGCCAAAGTTGCTGCCCGGTGTGCATCAAAACCTGGAAGCGGCCACCCAGTTCATCTGCCCACAGCATGGTATGTCGAAGACCCATGGGTTTGCAAAAGGGCGCTAGGAATGGTCCTCCGTACTACAGCCTGCCTGGGCCTCCACTAAGCATGGCTGGCTGCAGCGGCCAGGTCGTTGGGAGCTGGGCACAAAGCCGGCCCACCGGCGCCTCCAGCCCGGGGATCCAGCTCCTTGTACAGAGAGTCCAGGTTCTTGGATACACTTCCTGACTCCGCAGCCGACCCTCTGTATGATCTGGGCCTGGTTCCTTCCGCTCCAAAGAAGAGAGTGGAGCCGTATGGTCTTCCAGCGCCACTGGGCTGCTGCCATTTGAGTCCGCAGTGATAACTTCACCAGCTGCCTTCTTTGACTGGGTTGACTTAGGGCATGCGAGAATTAGCTCAAAAAGACTGGGACGTTTGCACGGAACTCGCCATTGAGACGGGAACTCTCAGGGCCCACCCAGGAGAAGAGGCGGCCCCGGGGGAAAGTGCAGACCGGGAGGGCGGGCGCGGAGTGGGGGGGTGGGGAGCGTCAACCCACACCCGCCTGCACTCGGCACATCTGCATTTGAATGGATGGGTATCTAAGCAAGGAGTCCTAATGGCACCGACACCTGCTGGGGAAGAGGGGCGCAAAACGAGGCCCCTCCGTAAGCGGCCGCGAATTAACTTCGACAATAAGCCTCTCTCCTGTACCCTCAGCGCCTCTCAACCCCACCCCGCCACACAAACAGTTTGGCAGTGTCTACACAGATCATTTGAAATACACTTTTCAGTGCCGCGGTGATCTTTAGGGATCAGAGATGAATTTAAATGTTTTGTCAATGCCTCCTCCCAATAATTCATTTTCAGTCCTAAGATCCGTGCAACCGCAATTCCAAAGATACTTCTAACTGCGTAGACAGAAATGCCCTCGGAGGTGAGACCAGCCTGAGGCGATTTTCCAGCATCGGGGAAACGAGCAGAGAGCACCAAGTCCCTGGCTCCCTGCGGCAAAACGCGCGGGACCCCGGTAGCGGCAGCTTTGCTCATCTTCCTTGTCACCCGCGCGTGCCAGGTCTGATGCGCACCCCTCCAGGCCGCGCAAGTCCAGTTGGCTGGGCGGGAGAGGGTGAGGCACGGGACAGGTAAGACCAGGACCCTGTCGACCCCCTGTAGGAGGACGAAATTGCAGCGAGGAGGCTGGCAAGGGCGGGAGGAGATTACCCAGCGCAGACCCCTGCCGCACGGAGACAAGCAACGGTGCGTACAGCGAGAGACTTCCGCTTGGAGTCCGCGTGGAGCGAAAAGAGAGCGCTCCGCAGAGACCCAGGACTCAGAGTTGGGAGTGGAGCGAGGGTCGGAAAACAACCCCGACAGTGTCAGCGCCCGGTCCAGCCTGGGGGCACAGGCACCAGAGACGACTGCCTTCCTTCCTCAGCAGCCCGAAGCTTCGGGGACTCCGAAGCGGCCGCAAGCCTCCCTCCTCACGGCTTGCTGGGCTACGAAAGGAGGCGTTGCCCGCTCCGCCCCGCGCGGCGCCGCGCCCACTAGCTGGCGGAAATATTCGTTCCCAAAACCAGAGCTGGGAACCTCTGTCCTTCTTACAGCTTTCTGTCAGGACGTGTCTATGCCAACCTTAAAGAACAATAATTCCGCTCATAAACTCCAATTAACATTTGTTTTGCTCTCAAATACCCTGATAGATGAAAAGCTTCAGAGGTCGAATTATCCTGTACGACCTCTGCCACCTTTAGTTCTCTTTCACTATTTCTCCAGAAATCTCAGAGAGCCAGCACCATGGACAAATGTGAGCTGGGTCTCATCATCCTGGACGGTCCTGGACACATCTCCAGGTCCCAGCCTAGACAACCTATTGGACCATGTATCCGAATAATTTAGGCGCAAACCTAAACTCTCCTCGCTTCTCTTTGGCTGGATGCGCGGGGTTTGAATTATACTCTGAATCTGGCCCGTAAAGACCCTATGAGAGCAGCCTCCTCCCACCGCCCCCTAAACCCGAAATCCTACGAGGCACGCTCCACACTCAAAATCTCTACTCCCTTTCTCCTGCACGGTCCCTCGTTTAAACAACGTCGGCGCCTTTATTCGCCTGACCCAATGCGGAGGAAAACCGGCCCGATCGGTCATTGTCTGGTCCGCGACCGCCCCCACCCCCGCCGCAATCAGTGTCACAAAACGGCCCTTTCAACAGATTCCAAACCCTCTTCACCCGGGCTCACCGAGCCTTCAACTTCATTAAGTGCGCGCTGTGGCGGCGCTGGAGGAGGCGAAGTTTAAATAAACCCGAGCGGAGAAGGAGGAGGGGTGAGCCTGGGGACGGTTGCTAGTTGAAGGGGAGAGAGTGAAGTGTTTTTGAAAAGGGGAAAAAAGTCATCAGGGGAAAAGCGCTTTGTAACCACGAAGACGCGCCTGCTGTGGCGAGAACAAATTGGATATGGAGGGGAAGTGTCCGCCCCCACCTCAACTCCCGCTCCTGGGTGGTCCGGGGTGCCCCAGGAGAAAGAAGGATGGGGAGGAATCAGCGGTGAAAAGAATTAACCACTTTAATTGGCCTGCAAGAGAGAAGTGGGAAGACGTTCACCATGCGCCTCGATCACCCAAACCAAATACTCTTCAATAAAATAATATAAAATAACTGCCCTTCGCCGTGGCAGAAAGAATGTCAAAGTTTGAGAATCGAGGCTGTTCTCAGCCACAGAAAATAAATCTGCAAGATGGGAGAAATTCTGTCCGGAAAGACCCCATCCCCCTCCTTGTGGCCTCGGGCCTCCAGGCACCGGATGAAAAGGAATGAAATTGAACGAAATTGAACGAAATGAAGTGAAATTGACCAGTGAAATTCGCCAATTTTCTTCCCCTTTAAACTGCCCGCTCTCGGCAGCACTCTCTGAACCCCAATCCGATTTCTTAGCATTTTTTTTCTCACCTCGAGAGATAAAGGTGTGCCCTGGATATTTTCTTATTATTGTCACCGATTGTTGGGGCCCACCGGGGCAGAGCTCAGCTATCTCTACGCAGACAGCAAGGGAACCCACAGCAGAAGCTGGAGCTGGGATGGCCTGTTTCTCCTCCCTGGAGGCTGGCCTTCTAAGTCAGCAGCCTTACACTGAACACCCACCCCTGTGCATCCGCAGGGTGGGAAGGAGCCATTTATAGAGCCTCTCTGGTCTGGGGAAGAACTCTACCAGACAAATCTGCAATTTCCTCATCCTTCTCCTTGCAGCCTCCCTACAGTCTAGGTCCCAGGTGGGCTTTTGCCAGCTCCTAATTAACAAGTTTCTGGCCCACACAACCTAAAGGAGTCCCAAATTCCAAACACCCTTCTTCTCTCCACCTTCAGCAATTCTTTTTGATATTTTCCAAAGCCAATTGGGCATCAGTGGCTTCTTTCTGGCCCCCAGCTCTCACCCATAATTATATCTGGCCCATATCTGGCCTTCTTGACCCCCCCGGGAAACCCGGGTCTGAGTTATGGGTCTGGGGTCCCAAGCTCCCTAGAAACTCCTGAAAGGGTGCATCTCACTCTTCCCCAATTCTTTTATTTCTGCATTTTTCTGATACTCTCTGACACACACATAAACACAAGCAATACACTCAGATAAATTCACACACACACACACACACACACACACACACACACACACATGTTCATTAAGTCACATTGAGGAATCTAGATCTGCTGCTTCTCCTGGAAGGTAGTAGTTGTGGGAGTATCTCATCTATCTATCCACCATCAGATATGAATTCTGGCTGACTAAATTTTCTCTCTTCTAGAGAGAAAAAACCAATTGACAAAACTTTTACTTGAAGCTCCAACCTAATATCTGGGAGTGGCATATTCATGGTAAGTGAGATCACATAAGCCACAAAGTGTTTTACTGAGGGCAAATACACACAGTCATGTTCAACCTTCCTCAAGTGAAAAGAAATAAAATCAAACCCAGCAACGTAAGTCAACTAAGCAGCCAGCTAGAGACCACGATCCCAGTATCAACAGATACTCCCTCTTTTTACCATGGAATCTAACCTTACTTCTCTTGGGCTATTTGATAAAATCGTGGGGAGGTAGCCAACTGAATTCAATCTCCCTCCACTCTGCAGTCTTTCAACAAGATGGAAGAGAGGGCACGTCACCTCTGACTAAGGGGCTGCATTTACCATATGCACCCTAAACCTCGTCTGAGGAATCCCAACCACTCTTCCCCAGCCCTGGTGCATCCTTCCTACCCTGATCCTGACCCTCTTCCTGCAGGGCACTCTGTCCTCATCTTCCTTTCCCCCTACTATTGCTAATGCCTGGTAATCTGGTTAAAGAGACCTGTATGGCTTCTCCCTACCTGCCCCTCTCAAGTTCTCTACATCTGTCTTCTTCCTTCTGTCACTTGTCTCCCAACTCTCACCCTCTGCATGTGTCTATATTCTGTAAAAGCTGAACTGCCTCTTATGTACCTCCATATTTTTCTTCCCCATAACCTCAGTTGAATGCACAGAGAAAAGAGCTATAAAATAACCATCTTTGTTTCATCCAAAGCATCACCTCTCACCCAACATGCTTGCCAGTCTGGCCACTGGGAGTCCCAGACACAGGCATCAAGCTGGGAGGGTCAAAGAGCTTATGGAAGACTCTAGCCAGCCCCAGTGGCTTTGCACTCGGGCAATAAGTTCTATTTATGAGCCTGGACGTTTATCCTAAGTTCATGGCTATGAGAGGAGGTCTACCCTAACGGAGTAGGACTGCACTGACTCTCTCCTTTAGCACACAGTGAACCTCTAATCTCCTTAGACTGGAAAAGAGAGGGGTTTCACAGTCCCCAATTCAAGTCTTTCACCCAACTGTTCCATAGAGGGTAGGGAAGGGGGTATCAAAGAAGGCCCCACAGTGGCCAAAGGGAAACGTCTCTCTTAGAGACATAAAAAGAGACAGTGACAGAGAATCACAGAGACACACATTCACAAATACACATAGAAATAAAAACACAGATATCCTGAAATACAAGTCACCCCCCACAACGAAAGACAATAAGGCACAGATACGTGATGACCCAAACGAATACAAACCCGAATCACAAGCTCCATAAAAGCCTCCGCACACAGCAGCACACAGAGGGCACACAAAAAATGCAGCAAGAAAAACAGGCATTTGAATTGTACTTAATGGGTGTAGTATCCATATGCACTGGGCACCCAAATCTGCCGAGGCCACTCTAAAGTCTAAACTCAAAAATAAAAAGACTCCCCAGGTGCATTTGAAACAAAACCTCTCTGCGGAATCCCAGGCAGAAACCTTCCTGGACCAGAGCGAAAATGAAAGTGCTGAAGGGGTCACAGGCTTCCCAGAGTCCTGGCCCATTAACAGTGAAGGCCCATTAACACAAGGCCATAGTATCCCCTGTACCTGATGATAAGTCCAAGCCCTCCTCTGCCCGCCTGGGGCTGGCCAGGGCTTTACCTTGGTCCACCTCTGCCTGGAAGCTGGGGGTCTTCTGGGAGAGCCCAGACTGGGAAACAGGGGAGTGCAGGCAAGCAGACTGAGCTGGTAACTGCTGGAGTTCACATACATTTATTCAATTGACACCAATGGGAAGTTGGGGGAGACAGATTTTTCTTTTCTTCCACACAAACCATCAGACGATTTGAGTCTCCCCGCAGTGGAGAAGTCTAAATCGATGCTCACCCAGTGGACGGAGAATGCAGATAGCAGCCCGCTGTACAGATATTTACACATAATTACAGGACCCCCTGCCACAGGATGCGCCCTCGCCCACCCCACCCCCACCTCTCCAGTCCCTGACCCAGACCCTCCTCTCCCACCCCAACCTCATTGCCTTTAGCCACAATAAATATCCCAGGGCCTGAGACAGAGCAGAATGCTGAGAGGGCTGCTGGCCCTGGTTGGCTGGACCCAGCCGGCCACGGGAAAGGGGGAAAGTTCCTTCAAAAGCACCCCAACACGAAAGAGGAAGGATGTTCCCCAGTGGAGTGGGATCCAGGGTTTCCACGGGAATTGTGGAGACTCCTCGCTTCACATCTCCGTTCAGCTTGCCTGTGCAGACAGAGCTTTAGGTTTCAGAGATAACGAACTTCCTTGGAGAACAGCAAGAGTAAAAAAAGTTGAATTTTCCTTTAAGCACGAAGCGGATAATAGGTGTCTTTAAATTATAATATTGGACAAACAGGGCCTCAAAGTAGGGGAAGGAGTGAGGGAGAGGCAGAGAGGAAGACCTCTTTGCGCAGATGGTGTTTCTGGCGGGATCCGCAGGGCCCGGGCGGGCATCTCTCCGGGAACGCATTCTTCCGGGGCTGTCAGAGGCGCAGAGGCTGGGAAAAAGCGAAGACTCCCCCCTCCCCTTTTACAGCTCAAAACGGAATGGGATCCTGGCTTGCGACCTCGTCGCGTAGACCCGAACCTCTCCCTGAGCGATGAAGCCCGCTTCGTCCCAACTATCAGATTCTGAGCGTGGAGCCTTAAGTGCCAAGTCACGCGCGCCGGCCCAAGGTCTTCATAAATAGACTCCCTGAGTTCTGCTGGGACGGCAAGAGTTCCCGGGAGAGGCTGAGGAGTGCGGGCCTAAGTGGCCCTGAGCACGACGGGGTTCAGAAGTGGCAGCCACTGAGACCGGCGACTTTGCTGGCAAACGGGGAGCCTGAGGACAGGAGCGCGTCCCCGGGGTGCGAGAGGCGGATGTGGCCGGCCACTGGAGCCAGGGCCGGGGCAGTCAGCATGGCCAAGACCTGGGCTTGACCCCCAGGGCCCACCGCCGCCGCGAACGGCGATCCTGGCGAGCCCTCGCCTCCGCCCGGGGGTGCTGCCCCGCCGCCACCGTGGCCCATGATGTGGTCTATAGAGAAGGAAGGCCTCTGCCCGGCCCCAGCGCCCCCGCCGCCCGCACCACCACCCGCGTCCGTCTTGAGGCCCTGGCGCAGGAGTGCGGTGGACAGACCAGCCGCGGTGCCGGCTGCGGGAGGGCTCAGTGACGCGGGATAGAAGGCTTTGGCGCAGCCCAACTCCGCGCCCAGGAAGGAGGGCAGGCCTGCGGGCCCCGGGCCTGGGCCCGACCCTGTGCCCGGGGCAGGCGCAGGGGCCGGAGCCGAGGCTGCGCCCGCGAACACCGAGGCCGTCGGAGGTCCGGGTGGAGGCGCAGCGGCACGGCCTGGGGGGACCGACAGCTGGCAAGGCGCAGCGGCGGCTGCGGCAGCGAAAGCGAAGGCGTGCGGGTGTGGATGCGGATGCGGGGTCGGGCCCGGCGGGGGGGCGCCGTAGGCCGGGAGCGCCAACCCGTAGCCATAGCCGTAGGCGCCGTAAGCGGCGAAGCCCGGCAGGAAGGCGCCGGGGTCCCCTGCCGCCGCAGCTCCGCCACGCAACAGCAGCTCCGGATGAGGGTGCGTGTGTGGATGCGGTGGCGGTAGCGGCTGCCGCTTGAAGCGCTTGCGGCGCCGCAGGAAGCTGCCGTTGTCGAACATGTCGGCCGACTCCGGGTCCAGCGTCCAGTAGTTGCCCTTGCCCGGGTTGCCCGGCTCGCGGGGGATCTTGACGAAGCAGTCGTTGAGCGAGAGGTTGTGGCGGATGCTGTTCTGCCAGGCGGGGAACTTCTCCCGGTAGTAGGGGAAGCGGCCGCTGATGAACTCGCAGATCTCGCTCAGCGTCAGGCGCTTCTTGGGGCTCTGCAGGATGGCCATGGTGATGAGCGCGATGTACGAGTAGGGCGGCTTCACCAGCGGGCTCCGCGTCGCCGCGCTCCCCGACGGCGGTCCCGGCCCGGGCCCAGCCGAGCCCCGGGCCGCCGCCGCGCCTGGCCCAGGGCTTCCCGCTGTGGCCGCCGCCCCCCGGGGCGCTAGAGCGCGGGGTTCGCCGTCCGAGCAGCCGCCGGACTCCTCATCTTCAGCTGCGTCCGCCTCGGCTTCCTCCGAGGGAGGCTCGGGGCCGTGCGGGAGCACGTCCCGGGGGGCGCGGGGCCCGGAGCGGACAGGGAGCTCCCCCCCACCGCTGCCGCCGCCTCCGCCCACCACGTCTATGTCTGCTTCGGCCTCGGACAGCGCGGCCGGGGAGCTCTCGGAGGACATGATCTCGCAGCAGCAGCTGCCCAGGGTCATGGTGCCGCCGCCGCCACCGCCGTTCTCCGGCTCCGCTCCGGCCGCGGTTCGGGATCCGCCGCGCTGCCTCTAGGGCGAGTGTGTTTTGCGCGCGGGCGGGGAGGGGGCGGGGGACTGAGGCAGGCAGGGAGGGGTGTCCCCCAGCGCCGCAGCGCCCCCTCGTGGCCCACCTCGGCCGCTCGCACCTCTCTGCGAGCACCGGACTCGCAGCTCTCTCCGCTGCCCCGGGAGCCCGAGCTCGGGCCTGCACCCGGGGCGCGGGAGGAAGGAGCTGAGGCCTTCCCTCACCCTGACCGTTCTCGGCCCCCAGTCCTTCCCGGGGTGGGGGGTCGGGGAATTCGTCCCTCCCACCTAGCGGCTGCCTAAGGCGGAAGAGCGTGAGCCCGGGGCGGAGCTCCCTGGACCGGGTGGGGCGGGGCGGGAGGGGGCGGGCGGAGTGCCTCCGCGGAGGGGCCCGGCGGGAACGAACAGATGCCGCGGCGGGAGCTAGGCTTGGGTGGCCCGAGGCGGGTCCTCCTCTTCCCCGCAGATCCTGCAAACCCTCCATTCCTTGGAGTCTCTGCCTTCGGTGCGCTCGGCCCCTGGATGTTAAGGTTCACGCGGGCGCCAGTCAGGAGAAGTAGCGACAGTCCCCACCCATCATCTTTCCCCAAGGCAGCGCCCGGACCAACGCCGCGGGAGCCAGGCCTGCTGGAGCCCGAGCGGCTTCCGGCCCAAGGAGAGACGCACTTGAGTGATCGCAAGGAGCAAACTTGGCGCTCTCCTCGGGCCTCGGAGAGGTGAGAGATTTCGACTGCTCCCCTCTCCCTCAAAGGCGGGAACCCCGCCACCCCTTGCCGCGCGGTTGGACTCTGGACGCGGGAGTGTGCGCGGGGAGAGCGGGGGAGTGCGCCGCCTGCCCATCGCTCCCTCCCCGAAACTTCTGTGCGGCGCCCGCATTCCGGGAGCGCTGACCGGGCGGTCGCTCAGAGTTTGCCTGCACTCCGACTTTTTTCTGTCTCGGTATCCATTTGTCTCAGTCTCTGTGACTCTGTGTCTTTCTCGCTTTCGGTGAATCTTTGTCTCCGTTTCCTGTGGAAACCCCTCATTTGCCTAGATGTCTCTTCGTGGGTCTGGGAATCCCTCCCTCAGTTTTCCCCTCTCCCCCACTCCTAGTCTCACTGAAGGGCTGTCCCCCAACTTTCTAGCTGGACTTGTAGACTCTACTGACAGGCAGCAGGACCTCCTTCTTAGAACCCTGACCGCAGCCCCGAGCCAGTTTTGCCTTCCTCTCTCAGAATCCTGTGCACCCAAGGTTGGTCCTGTGTCCTTTTTCTCGTCGGCTCGGTTTCTTATCATCCCGTTAGGCCTCTTTTTCCCCTGGCCTCCCTTCAGGAACCCAGCAACGAGTAGCACTAGCTCAAATTGAGCCTATCTCAACCTCTGGGAGGTGAAAGGGGAGATGGGCACTGGACGTGGGCAAGAGCTGAGTGGGTAGACCGGCTGCTGTCCCGACAGCGCCGCGCAGTGGTCAAAGCTCGGGCATGCGAGGCCTGAGACACAGCTGCGCTCCACAGTCACAAGGCTGTATGACAGCAGGTTACTTCACCTTCCCAGCCTCAGTTTCCTGCTCTGCATAGTAGTTAAGAGCAGAGACCCTGGAGTCAGGCTGCTAGAGTCCCAATCCTGGTTTCACTATTTACCAGCTCTGTCACCTTGGATAAATTTCTTAATTCTTTGAGTCTCTGTTTCTTCCTCTGTAAAAATGAGGTTAAAAACGCCTCCATCGTGACTAATATGCAGAAGTAACCAAATTACTCTGGGCTACTTTTGAAAAGAGTATTGCAAGACTTTGCAGAGAGAAAGGGTTTGGGTGTGGTGTAGTCTCCCACCTGATCTCAAGCCCTGGTCCAGCCATCTCCAGTCACTATACTGAATTAGATCCCCTGTAAATAAGTGCACTGGGAACAGAGTGGGAGGGAATTTGCAGCCCCTTGATGATAGGCTGTATCATCAGGGTCTATGTGAGGGTGGATGAATTCTCCCTTTCACCTAACAGCAGCCTCTAACCTATGGAATAATCTAGTGTAAATCTAACTCTCCCATTCTATAGGTAGGATAACAGAGGCCCAGAGACGGGAAGGGCTCCCCTAGGCTTCTCCAAGACAGAGCAGGGCCTGGTGCAACCCAGTCAAGGAATCCTCTGATAGAGTTCTTCATCCTCCTGTGCCAAAGGAGGGTGGAAGGCAGGTCTGGCTGTTTGTCTCCTGTGAGAGCAAGTCCTCTGCTCCCCCTGCCCATACACACACCTCAAACCAAGGAGATCCACTTAGTGTGCTGAGCCTGCATAAATACTGTCCTTGGGAAAAAGAGAAGAGGTCCAGTCCTCAAGCCATGGACAGGAAATTAGGCAAGGACTAGTGACCCTAGAATCGGAATCACCTAAGTAATAGGGCTCTCCAGAAAAAAAAAAAAAAGGCTTTGGGGAGAAGTTTCCTCTATGAGTCCAGATAAACTCACATACATAGGATTGCTAGATTTAGCAGATTAATTTTATGTGGCAACCCTACACATAGTTTTTATTACATGGAGGAGCGCTCCCTCACTTCACAGACACTCAACACTGTTTACCACACATCAACACCAAATGAGTTCAGTTCTGCTAGTGTCTAGGTCAATGGAGAGAAAAACAAGAGCGGCACCATTCTACTCCATCTCACCTTCTAAATGTCTTCATTTCCAAAATGGCAACTGTGAATAAGTTGTTTTCTTTCTTGCCAAAGCTCTCCTGGCTCCCCAGACTCTAGGCCCCCTGCCCTGCTTCAGGGTAAGACTAGTTGAGGCATTTGCTGCCTGGATATCCTGGTTCTAATGCTCCGGGGAGGGCTCTACAGAGCAGCTGCTGCCACCAGCCCCTCCCTCTGCCTGGCCCTGCTCTGCAGGAGCTGCTGCTGAGACCCTGTTTCCCCTTGGGGAAAGGGGATGCAGGTTCCCACAGCCCCTGTTCGGCAAGGTGGGAATGTGCATGATCCCAAGGAATCATCCAACCCACTCACACACACACACACACACACTTTTACAGGAATAGAAACCATGGCTCAGGAGATCATGTGACTTGCCAGGCTTTTGAAGGGCTCAGAGTTGGGCTGGACCCGGGTGTGTGGACTCCCGGCCCAGACCTGGTCTGTTTATCCAAATGACTGATTAGCCCCTTGCTGAGTTCCACTCTTGCCTGAGGAGAGGTGTTTCTGGGAGCCTCTTATACCTCCCAAGGTTCTGGGCCAATTTGTTTTGAACTGTCAGGAGTGAGTGAACCGGGGGCTGAGAGAAAGGAGACCCGGGATTCTTTTGGTTTCTGCCTTTCTCCCGGGCTCCAGCCTTCACTGCCTCTGCGACCTTGCGTGAGTCTGCCACTCCCTTCCGCGAATACCTGGATGCTTTTACAGAAGCTTGGGCTCCAACACCCATGCCTGCAGCCTCTAAGAAGCAAGAGGCAGCGAACACTGCGGGTCTTGGTTACAATGTCACTGATCATGCCTCAGCCTCTTTCTTCCTCTGCCTCACTGTTTGGCCACATCCCCTGAGCAGCTCAGAAATGATAGGGAGGAAGCGTTTGGGGCCAGAGGGGTGGGCTCTTTGGGAGTTTTCCCGCTCCAAAATTTTCAGATAAGCGGAGAGAAGTCGTTGCGTGTTTATTGAGATGTGTTATCAGTGGCGTCCTTCTCCTTATGGCTCCTCCCTCCCCTTTTTGTGGTCCGGGTAGACGTGCCGTTCTCGGCTCGGGGTGGGAAATGAGCTCTCTCTGATGATTGTAAGAGTATAATTAAGTCAGTCGCGAAACTGGCGAAGCGCGGCGCTGATCTAGCTAGAGGTGGGTGGCTGCGCAGACCCACTGACTGCACGCGGCCTAGGGTTCGAGCTCCGCAAGTGCAAAGGTCCGCCCATCGGTGCGGCGGGGCTGCAAAGAGCAGCCTGAGCTGAACAGGAGGACACCACGCCTGCACACTTCTTTCATTTTATTCTTTAACCTGGCCAGCCCGGCGGAAAGCGGTGAGACCTGCGCAGCC
The DNA here is from genome assembly GCF_902729225.1 of Pteropus medius. Taxonomy (NCBI): domain Eukaryota; kingdom Metazoa; phylum Chordata; class Mammalia; order Chiroptera; family Pteropodidae; genus Pteropus; species Pteropus medius. The sequence goes on along the minus strand of NW_024340701.1, from coordinate 3,101,045 downwards.
GCCCCCTCTTCCCGCCCCTCCACAGAGCTGCTGCTCTGGAGCCAGACGATTGTTTGTCGGCAGCCGCTACATCTCCCGACCCCAGGTCTTTGCCTGCTTCAGAGCGATCCGCGCCCTCCGCCCAGCTGGGAGGCGGGAGACTCCAGATTGTGTGACCTGCAGGGCGAACCTCAGGCAGTTGGGCTTCTTACACACAGCGGGACTCCGGATAAGAGTTCAGGAGAGGCCGGACCCTCTACAAGCACAGTATTGACTGGACCTCCAACGTGTGTGCTTTCACCACCGCAGCCCACCTGCCCACCCCCAGGCGCCCGCAGGATGCCTCTGCGGCATCCACTATATTTGCGTACCCTCCACTTCTCGGAAGAAATATCTGTCTTTCGTTACGTTATGCCTGGCCACGGTCACCTCTTAGCCCCACCTTCCCTGGGACTACGAGGTGGGGTTCTCACTTAAGCACCCTGTGGCCCTCGCACTGCGCAGCGGTTGAGACCAGGGCTAACTGCCGGGCCTGTCGACTCTCGTTCGTGGGAAGAGGGTTGCGAACTCAGGAGACGGTGAAAACAGCGCAGCTCCCTACCCGCCCTGCCTAGGGGCCGGCTTCGCAGCGACCTGAGTAGGGCCGGCTCCACACACTTGGGAGCCGTGCACGGAGGCAAGGGAGTAAGGCACGCGTCCAGGTGCGTCGGAGAGCTAGCCTAGGTCTAAGTGCCCCTTATGTGTAAGTGCGTCCTGGGTTTCCGGGTCCGAGGGTCTCTTTCTCTGTCCACGTGAGCGCTTTGGGTCTGCCCCTCCGGGCGACGGTGGCTCTGAGCGCTCCAGTGCTTCCCTGAGCGACCCGCGCCTATCCCGAATCCTCCCCTTCCGAACGCACGATCTGTGCCAGGGACTGCCCTGAAGGACTTGCCTTTACCCCAGGGCCTGAAAGGGCGCGACCTGGTCGGAGGATTGCAAACCCATTCCGAGCATGCAGCGAGACCTGGGAAGGGAAGGAGCTGTGAGGGCGCGAGCTTGGGCAGAGGTCTGGGACAATGGCGGGGAGAGGGGAGAGAGAGTACAGGGACGGCGCTGCGGACGGCCAGACCGACTGTAGCGGCGGCCTCCTTTCGACGGACTCCGCGCCGCCTGCTGGAGCAGCAAACCTCGGGAACCTGACGCCCTTCGCGAGCCTTGAATTGGTGTGGAGTAGGAAGGAGGAGGGGGCAGAGCCATCCGAACCCGGCCCCCTATGCAAAAAACACACACACACACGTTTAGCCTTTTGGATCCCCGTGCAGGGTAACCTGTAAGTCTCGCCTGGGCGGGGAACATTGCTGGCTGCCTGAGCCCTCGGCAGAGGATGGCGAGCCTCGTAAGCCCCACAAAAACAGCGAGGGACCAGCGGGAGTTCTGGCCTTGCAGGTCGGACGCTGGTGAGGGATTCCTAGAAAACAGCGCCCTCTGGAGGAGCTGCGCATCCACGCAGAGTCTGGACCACTAGATCTGGGACCAGAGCTTCCCTTCCCCACCCCATCCTTTAGGCAAAGTTATCCGGAGACTCATCACCTCCGAACTCCTCTTTGCTCATGCTTGCTTCCTTTCCCAACCTGTACACTTGCTTCAAAACCCTGCTCAAATCCCGCCTCCTCCAGAAAGAAGCCTTTTCAAGAGCCCAACCCATCTTCCCCTCTTCCTGCTCTAGGCATCTCAGAATCTGAAGCCTGAACCCTCGACTGCACCGCTCACACCCCGCACTGCACAGTCGATCTGCTTCCTGCCTCGCCCTTCTCCAAAGAGACTGTTAATCCGTCCACTCCACCCACCCATTGCATTGCATACTGTTTTTCTTTCCCCCTAGTAAAGGAAGACTGAAGTCATTTATTCCAAAATGGGACTTTTTGGTTTTCAAAGTTTATTTCCTATATGGGGAACTTGAGACTTTGCCCAACGTCATACAGCAAATTGGTAGCAGAGGTGGAACTAAATCCCTAGTCTCTAGTTTAACAAACCAGACCCCTCTCCGTGTCACCTGGATGAGGAGCAGGTAATGTGGGAAAGCGCTTATTTTGAGGAGTGAAGACTGATTGGGGGAGTTTTGACATAGGACGGGGAAATGCAAGAGGGAACTTGGTGTGTGTGTGTGTATGGAGGGGGGAGAGAGTCAGTGCTCCAGGACGGGGCAGTAAGTAAGGACAGTCAGGCTGTTCCTTCTCCCAACCCCAGCCCAAATGAAGCTACTTTGATAGGCTTCAGATTTCAGGGGTTGGCTGGATGTCCTACAACAACAGGCAAGTCAGCTGGAGGCTGGGAACAGCTTCAATTCAGGCAAATACCACCCTTCCCTCTGCCCTGGGAAGGGAGGGTTGGGCCTAGAAACCTCTGCTGCTAATACATACCCAGAGGGTTCTGCTGATCTCTAGATCAACGGAGGAGGCCTTCCAGTGCTTGCAATTATGAAGTTAAGGGAGAAGCTGGGAGACTGATTTCCATGTGATTTGCATGAGGCCCCAGTTGACACTTGCCCTGAGGTTCGAGGCCTTCTCAGCGATGCTACCAGTGCTTGTCCACACAGGCCACCAGGCAGCCCGGTCCCTGCCTGTATGTCCAGCCTCACCTCTAACCCCTGTTCCCCACTCACACCTGATTTTTTTACCTCTTCACCTTTGCACTCGGCTCACTCCTGCCTGGCCTACTCCTCTTAATTTTTCATCCATTTTAAATGTCAAGCTTTATGAACTGCTTCCCCCAACAGCACCGCACACTGGCCAGGCTGTGAGGGGCTCTGCCTCTGCTGCCAGAGACTTAACTCCCTATGTTGTTATGGTTTGTTTCCCAGTCTGTCCTCCTCTGTCAAATGTGAGCTCCTTGAGAACAGGCATTATATTGTCTTCATCCTCATTTTTCCTCCTCTACAAAATGGGGATAAGAATTGTACCATCTCATTGAGTGGTTGTGAGGATTAAATAGAATAATGTATATGAAGCACTTAGCCTAATGCCTGAAATTTGAAAGAGCTCAATGAATGTTTCTCATCATTATCATCATCATTACTAATCACTCTATTTTCTGCCAGGCACAAAATTCAGCACACAGTAGGTACTCAATAAATGTTAGATATTTGGACACATGAATGAATGAATGGTATCTCTTCCTCTTGTCCAAGACTCCCCAGAAAGCTAGCTTACATCATCAGTAGGAATATGTGTTTTCTAAGGACAGACATTGTTTTTCCCCCATCAGTCCTCATCCCTGAAGGAAGAAAAACATGTTCCCTTTCAGAGAAAGTTTTTTTCATGGTCCCTGATCTCAGCAGTCATTGGATTTCTCTCTTGTACTCTCTGCTTCAGTTTCCTTTTTTTAAAATGGTACTGAAAACCTTCCAGTTATAAAATAAGTCATGGGGATATAAAGTAAAACATAGAGAATAGAGTCGATAACATTTGTAATAACTATTTATGGTAACATGATTACTAGACTTATTGTGGTGATCATTTTATAAGGCATATAAATGTTGAATCACTATGTCATACACTTGAAACTAATATAATACTATATTTCAATTATAATTAAAAATAAATTAACAAATTTTCTAAAAAAATAAAATGGTTATGACCAATCATACCAACCAAACCCTGCCAAAATCTTCCAGGGTCTTCCCATTGCTTATAAAACTCAATCTCCTTAGTATGGTGAGCTGAACATGTTTACATAGTCCATGTCATCCTGATTGGAATGTCCAGTCACCATTTCCCTCACACTTACCTCCAGGAGCAGACAGGTAACCCGGCTGGATGGAACAGCTTTGCAAGTCCAAAGCCCAGTGGTTGATCCAGGCAGCAGTAAGTTACCTAAGCCGAACCAATCACTCCTACCAGATTTGATATATGGACTCTGGGACCTGGGAGTAGTGCTGCTTCTTTTGGATCAGAAGACAGGCATGCAGGCTTAGCTGCCAGCAGCCATCCTTCCTGCAGAGCATTGACATGAAAGCCTATCCATAAAGGGAAAATGTCTCTCAGGAGAGAGACAGAGCTTAATAACAGTGTTGGTCCCCCAGCTTTGCCTGGAACTAGAACCCTTAGACTTTCCAGACATTCTCAGAAATATCGCCCCTTTTGCTTAAGCTAGGTTGAATTGAATTTCTTCTAATTTGAGTTGAATTTCACAAATAAAAGAGCCACAAGAGAGAAAGGTCCTGGGTCCCTGAGACCTCTGAGGTGCCATACCACCCAAACTGCCTGCAGAGACTCTTATGTGAAATGAAAATAAACTTCAATCTTGGTTAAGCCACTGTTATGGAATATTCTTTGGGGGGTGAGGTGGGTGGAGTCTGATACTTAACCCTAATTAATACAGGGAGGGATGGAGAAATGTTCTGTAGACAAAGAAATGATCTGGGGTTGTTAGCCTAGAGAATGCAGGGTTCAGGGTTGATGTGTCGACCATCTCCAAATCTGTACAGGACTGACCTGGCGCAGAGAGACCAAAGCAAAAAGGAGCCTGAAAGTTGTAAAGAGATGCAATTTATGAGATTCCACTCAAAACATTCCAATAGCCGTCTCTCAGAGATGCAGTAGTTTACTTTGGTGATAGTGAGCTCTCCATCACCGGAAATGTGTGATTAGAAGCTGGATAATCATCAAGTAGGAATCTTAGAGGCACCCAGGTGCAGCAAACAGAGTGCAGGATCTTAGATCTTAGAGCTGGGTTCAAATTATGCTCCCACCACTTATACTTTCAGACAAATAATCTCTCTAAGCCTCAGTTTCCTCCTTTGTAAAGTATCCAGATAGCTGGATTGGAAACAGAGACCAAGAAAATATCCTGGCCTGCCACCTTGCACGGACTCCTCAGACCTCATATTATAGTTGGAGCCAACTATGGGTCAGCATGCCTCAGTGAGGTTCCTCACTCTCTTGTCTGACCTTGACATTTTTGAGGGAGCCTGCTCTAGCCTACCAGGAGAATGTACCTCCCTGGTTTGTTCATATAGCTGAAGAGGAGCAGTGGAGCCTGAGCTGAGAATCCTGTCCCTGCCTTCCTGTATAACCTCAGATATGCCTCTGCCCCTCCCAGGTCCTCAGTTTTCTCATCTGATGTGAAAAGTACATCGTCTATCTGGACAGTCTGGCTCCAGAATCAGGGCTCTTATCTACTGTGCCCTACCTACAATTCCAAACGAGGGCAATTGCCATTCACAGGCAATAATAATAATAACAATCATGTTTCTGCATGGCCTTGCCCTACCTAAGCTCCTGATCATTCCCAAATGGTGCCAACTGCTACATGAGACAACATCACCGGTCTGGGCCAACCCAGAGGTTCCCTGGCTACTAAGGGCCTTGTTTGCAGCCGTGAAGTTTGGATCTCGCTAAGTCACATGTATGCCTCTCACAGGGGCTCTGCTTGATCTTCCGTCATCTCCTTCCTCCCACAAAGCTGGGACCAACTCAGAGTTGAGGGATTAGAGACAACGAAATGGGAAATCCAAGGCAGAGGGGAGTAGATCTTAGAACATGGTCCTGTGATCAGCAGAAGGGAGTCAGAGTTGAGGCCCTGGATGGGGCAGGTAGGGAAGACGAGATGGCCGTGTTTGGCAAGGGGCAGTTGAGGTTGGAAGAGCTAGCTCCCTATGCCTGCCACTGGTGCCCAGGGCTTGGAAGTAGAAGGGAAAAGGAGCCATCACCCCTCATCGATGGCTAGGGCACAGACGCCACCCAGGGTAAAGCTGTCAAGTACCCAGGCTTCCCAGATCCAGAGGCCAAAACACCTGGTGAGAGACTTTGATGGGAAGCCCACTGGAGAGGAGGGCAGTGAGGTTTGAGAAAGTGAAATTCTGACTATGGTCACCAAAGATCCCTTTGAGAAATAAAAAAGAACAGCTGCCAAATAAAGCCAGTGTGAACACACAGGGAGCTTGGTGTCCTGACAAGGGCTGTGTGGAAATGCACTTTAAGAATTTTTTTCTTACAGATATACCTGCACACATGATATATGTACAAGGTTTCATTGCAGCAGGTTTGGGAATGTCAAAAGGTTGGAAACAATGTAAATGCCCACCAACTGGCCCCAGTTAAGCAAATAATGGGCCGTCTGTGTAAGGGAATAGTATGCTGTGTAAAATAAATAAGTTTTTTATGTTTTGATCTGGAAAGAGCTCCTATATGTATTGCTGAGTGAAAAAAAAAAATCAAGATATATAACAGTGTAGACATGCTTCCAATTGTGTGTGTGTGTGTGTGTTTAAAGGAGAAAATAACATTTGTTTTGGTTTGTACATGCAACAAAAATATCGAGAAGGATGAATAAAAACCTAATAACTGATGATCTGTTGGGGCAAATGGGGAACAATAATGAAAGAGAAACTTTTCACTGAATGCTTTGTTACACTTTTAAAGCCAAATATAGATATTACCTATTTAACAATTAAATAAATACTTTAAAAGAAACAAAGCAGTTGTTCGAATAAATAAGGCCGAGTGTGCAGAACATAAAATAAAAACCTTTACTATGTGATGAACACATTCTATAGGCTCCAACCTGAAAATATGGGCAGTGGCTGTAGTGCTAAAGGCAGGGCCCTGAAAGCCCAGCCTGGTGGGTACCTGTGAGCACTGATTTGATGCCCTTCAGGTAGGGATGTAAGTGAGTCTGCTGGCTAGGACCTCAGATTTTCTACCTTGCACTCGCTCTTCTGTTCCTACCCCTGTCTTTGGCTCCTCTCTTAGTCCCATCTAAACTGCTATGGAAAGTCAGACTTTTTCAGTTTGCCAAGCTGGACAGGGATTAGGATGGAGCAAAGGGGTTTTCATAGGAACTAGAGCAGCAGGCTCTCTCTCCCTTCCTTCAAAACCCAAACCAAAGCTCACCTTCAGGAAGTCTTCCTTGTGAAGGCCACAAAGCCCCCAGCCCTTCCATAACTCAGGGAAATGATCTGGTGCCCAGGGTAGGGCCTGTGTCTCCCTGAAGTAGGGTCCAGGCCTCTTGTCTCTAATTCTCTTCAGTCCCCTAAATCCCAAGCCTGGCCTCCAGACAAGGAGTAGCTTAGGCCAAGGCTTGGTGTGCCCAGCCCTAGCCAGGATGCCCAGTGAGGGAGACAGTGGACAGAGAAGACACGGGCCCAGTGCTGGGATACACTCAGGCTGGCAGGATAGAATATCCTCACCCATTATTACAATGACTTTAGCAGTTAAAAAGGCCATCCCACCCAGGAAGAGAGCACAGGGCACATTCTCCCTGTTTCACAGGAGCCTGAGGCTAAGCCTGGGGCAGAAGCCTGAATCAGTGAGTAACCAAGGTGACCTAATAGTTCCCTCATCTCGTCAGCACTCTGCACGCTATATTGATACACCTCGATATTTGAATCTCTGAGCAAGGTAAGTGTCTAATGCATCTCTAAGTTTTCAGCTGGGGAAGGGCACATAATCCAGGAGCTTGAAGAGAGTTGTGAATTACTATGAAGGTCAAAGGAAAGGCCTTGCCTACGTGTCTGACGGGGGTCTAAACGTCAGGTTTCCTGACCCCAGCCCAGCACACTTTCCTCTATTTCCCTCTTACAAAGCAGATCAATTCTCTGCACCTAGGACTGGCCATTCCAAGCCTCTCTACAGTGGGGCAGCTACCAAAGGATGCCAAGAAGAATAGAGGAAGACAGAAGATCTGGGAGGGCTTCCCAGGGGAGGTGGAAACATCAGCCAGTTTTCCTCTCCCACACCAAATAATTGGGTTCTGCACTGGAAAAAGTGCCATTCAGCCACCTGAAGCCACCCCCAGCTCAAAACAGCATCCAAGTGAATCTTGGCCTCATTCCACTGATTTCCTGCTCAAATCAGGTGCACAAAAGGTGGCCAATAGGTGGCGCTTTTGTTTCCACAAAATCGATGAGAGAAAAGGCAGGGAGAAGGAAGGACAGCACAGGAAAAGGGGAGGGAGAGGGGAAAGAGGGAGAATGTGGAAAACTGAAAATAAAAGGAAACCAAAACTCGTCACTTGGCTTGGAAAGGCAGGTTTCCGGATCCGGACTATGGGTGTGAGTGGGTGCAGGAATATTTAAATTAACTGAGGAATTTTATTGGTGCCTGGAGCTCTCCATCCAAGTTTCCACCTCAGCTGGCCTCTTCAGCTCAGAGAAAGAGAATGACTTTGGAATCAGGCAGACCTGGGTCAAGTTTCAAATCTGTCATTTTGCAGCTTGATCTGGATAATTCACTTTGCCTTTATGAACCCCAATTTCACCTATAAAATGGAGATAGTAATTCTAATAATGCCACCCTGCATTCCAGGAATAAACTGTATTTGATCATGCATTTTTGTAAGACTCCACTGGATTCAATCCGCTCATATTTTGTTAAGGAATGCTACCTCTTCTTCTGTATGTGAGAATGACTAGGTTTTGTGTGCTCAGCCCTCCTTAACCTTAATCAGGTTTTCATAACATAATGAAGTAGACAGAATTGGGATGGCTTTCGGTTTTTTCTGTGTTCTGGAACAATTTATATAACTAGAAAAATAAGTTCCTTGATGGTTTGACAGAACTCACAGGTAAAACCAACTAGCCTAGGTGCCTTCCAGTGGGTTCAATGGAGGAACAGTCTGACAGTGTTTTGTGTTTGCTCTCTACTAATAGATCTATTGAGATTAATTACTAAGTCAGTCAAGCCATACCTGGGTGTCTACCAGCCAAATGACCACTCCAAGCTTTCAGGGTCAGCGACATGAAGCTGTGATTAAATGGAAAAGTTAGTAATCTCCATGAAATAGGAGGATTCTAGCCACTGGCTGATTGTTTCTCTACCTTTGTATATCTACTTTTCTCTGTCGCCGCTGTACCTCCGCCAAGCCACCATCCTTTCCTGCCCAGAAACTACAGTAATCTTTTCATTGGTCTCCCCATCCCAGATCTCCTTTAATGGCATATTTGGGGCTATGACATTTCCTCTGTGCACAAGTTTGACTACATCCTATGGATTTTAATATGTATTGTTCTCACCTTTATTAATTTATAGTCTGTGATTTCAATTTTCCTCTAACTTAAGAATTATTTAGATAAGCATTTTAAATTTTTCAAATGTTTAGTTCAAAACGTGGTCCAAGAACATATTATACATGTAGGAATTTATAAACATTTTTGAATGTTGTGTTCATTGCAATAATAATCTTAAAATATATTCATATAGCATATTCTAGGTTACTTAGATGACCTCCCGATATATCATAAAAGCAGAGACCAGATATTCAGTCCTTATTTACATTTGTTATCAAGTGGTGCTACTTCAATCTTGATATAAGGCAAAAAACAATGTGGAATTTATACATAACTGCTGCATTTGGGCTAGTTTATGGCATGGCCTGCTGCTATATGAAGGAATGCTTGCAGTTCATTCAGAAGAAAAAAATGGTGGATGAATTTAGCCATCACATTGCTCAAGACATGCCAGGCTCCAAAGACCTAAGATGGGGCAGTCAGGGTAGGCCGCATTCAAGGTGCAAGTGATTTCATTCCCGCAAAACAATATCTTCTTTCACATTTGATTGTTATGAATTTGAATTTTTATTTTGCAGCTGTTTGAATTTAATTCTTTTTAATTCTGTTTTATAGTTGCATAAGAGATACAAGTGTAAGGATTTTATACTTGCCCATATTAAATGATAATGTAATAAAAATTTTAAAAAAGACAATACTAGAGGTCCACAGAATTTTTTCCTTTAAAAGAAGACTACTTTAGCTTCTTGTATATTGCAAAATCCTCCGCCCCGCACCCCCCTCGCCACAACCTCATACTTCTAGGATATCCCAAAGAGATACTTTACATGGGCTTAAAACCAACCCAGTCATGATAATAGAGGGTTCTCCAACTTGCTCATTTTTCCTTCTGCCTTCCCAGGTGAAGCCCACAGCCTTCGACATTGCCTGAAGGACCCTCTCTGTTGTTATGCTTCCATTGTCCCTGCTAAGGATGTCACTTCCCTGTGTACTCAATTGTCCATGTGCCAGTGATGCTGGCCTCTTTCCAGCAGACACTCTAACCAGCTCAGCACCATCCTGGCCCAAAGCCATTCTTCTTGTGCTCCAAGCCCCCTAAGTTGGTAAGCAGCCCTCTCAACTCATTGACTCCTATAAGAACCATTCCCCTGCCTTCATCATACCGCCAAAGCATGAGCCTTCATCTTCATAACACTGAGCCACCTTCCCCACTTCCCAAAGTTCGTGAGCACTGAACTTCGAAAACAACCTCCCATTCTCCTCTTCCTCATTCCCCTAATGAAAGGCACAAAAACACAGCTTTAACTCGACCATTTCATTGTCAAAGTACACGGTACACACTCAGCTTCTCATGCTAAAATAATCATCTTAATTTCAGGTGTGCAAAATTTCCCCCCAATATACCTTGACTGAAACAAAGAAATCAACAAAGAAAAAGGGAGATATGGAATCCAGAAAGCAGAGAATAGAACACAGGATAGAGATGGAGGGAATTCCAAGGACTTCCAAGAAAAACAGTGAAAGGAAATTATAGGTCCACATCTGTGCAGCAGACATGGAGAGCGATCAGCCCAGACTGGAGCTGGACAGAGGGCTAGGGGAGAGGTGCATCCAGAAAAGGAAAACATAACAACCAAAAGCAATGATAGATTTCCTGAGAAATTTGACCATGTCAAAATTGTACCACAATGCTATTGGAAGATATGGAAAGATTTAGCCATGGCTATGAAGAAGGGTAAGCAAATGAGAAAATAAAGCATTGAACATTGAGAAAGATTAAAAGTTGCAATCCTCCCCCTCCACCCCATAAATTGTAGTCATGGTACACTGGTGGCCTAACAGAGAACAACATATATGGTAATGCTAAAATGCTAAAAATGAATTTGACCAAAAGTTGGTAATTTGGGTGGGAATGGGAAGAGATAGAGATTTTAGAGATGAATGATCATCTATCATAGTAGGAAGTTAATCATTACTGTTTCAAAACATTAATATAAGCATGGCAATATGGAAGTATATTCTAAAAGAGACAGATATGAATTGAAAGTAGATGCTCCTAAGGAAGAAAGCAGGGTCCTGAGAATGGGCAAGTCACCATTAAAACCCCTTAATTGCTATTTGATGTGTTAGATTATATGCTTGTTTCAATTCAATAAAAACAAAAATTAAGTGTTAAAAATGTGTCCTCAAAGATGACTTCTAGGTTTCTACGAGAATGAAAGGACAACTATTTGCTTAACATTTCCGAAGCTTCCATTTAGATTATTCCTGCCCCCGCCAAAAGGAGAGGGGTGAAGCTAATATTGAAATCTTGCTTCTATATAAAAGTGCTTAGTGCTTTGTAAAGACAGAGTTGGAGCAAGGCTTTGCTTTGTGTTTTCGACATCTACCCAAGTGTCAAAATTCTTAGGGCATTCTATGACATATAGGTCTCCAGACAACGAATTCCAAGGGCATCAACAATCTCATATTTGTGTCCGTATGAGCCTCAGAACCCAGCATAGGACCTGGCACACAATGAGCCCTCAACGCTGTTGAGTCGAGGAAAATTAAAGAGGCATTTCAAAATAAAATCTTTCTGGTTTTCCAATTCAGCAGTGACCTTTCTAATATTTCCAGGCAGACACTTCCCACCTTGTTTCCATTATTCCAAGATCCCAGGGACAGAGACCTCAGGGTAGTGGCAAGAATGAAATTCAGAGCTCAAGAAGCACTTTCTGTCCTCAGCACAGTGAGAAGGGTCCTCTCCTTCCCTGGAAATTTCTTGGATTTGGAAGGAATTTATCAAGAGGTGCTCTGAGGCAGGAGGAGAGGCTGTAACACCATTTTGAATAAAAGAAAGTTTGTTTTGTTCTTTGTAGAGCTCTACTCCTTACAGAACCAAGCTGGATCTTGGCTACCTGCTGGGCCCTAGGGAGAGACAATTTTCTCAGCAACAAATGGGGGAAATAGCCTCCACTTCCACCTCTTTTGCAGGTCATGGCAAGGACTGCAAGCAAGCATGGATGAGATGTGCCAAAGTACTGTCAACCCAGTTATTATTCAGTAATCAGGCACAATAGACACTAGGGATTCAGTCAGCCAGTCATTCAACAAATATTAAGTGAAGGGCTGCTTTTACATCAGGCAAATGAGATCTGACTTTGCTCAAAAGGGTTAACAGCTGGGGAGGGGATCTACCCAAGGCATTTCACACCCGACTATGCATACCTACTGTCCTACCTCCAAAGGCTACCTTCCCTGCCTCCTCAGATTTCCTGCACCCTTCTCCTCCATGAGCTGCCAGCTTTCCAGCCTCATCCTGCATCACCACCCTAGAGCTTTAAACTCTTGTATCTAAGTGAAGTGCATCAGGCTTGTCCAACACGCAAATCACATTCACCCTGGGCTAAAAGCTCACCGATCTCTTTGCCAGTAGTTCCCCACAGGTAATCCAGGCCCTACTAGACTGGGGAGCTCTGGGACAGAGGAGCTCAGGAAAGCCTGATGCTTAGTATTTGAGTCCACCAGAGAGTAGGACAGGGTTAAGAGCCTACTCCCTCCCTCATATGGCAACCTCTGAGCCTCTGCTCAGTGCTGCCCTGTCCTTGGTGCTGGGGATAGTCACCAAGCAGCTCAAATCCCTGCTGCCCCAGCTTCCAATTTAGCAAAGGAAGTTAAGACAGGGGTCATAACTGATGGTGCGGGGCCCAGCCCAAGTGCGGAGGGGATGTGCAGGGTTCTGCAGCCTGGTCCCACCCTTTAAATAGGGAGTTTTAGCCTTTTAAACTGAGCCCCCAGTCTTGGCCCAGTGCCCTTCCTCCAGAAGTGTGCGTACTAATCACCTGTAAATTTTAAGATGATTCATTGGGTCTGAAGTAGAGCCTGAGATTCTAACAAGGTGATGCATTTCATCCCAGGAGCTAGTGAAGGTCCATGGGCCACACTTTGAGTACAAGACTCTAGAGCATTTATTTCATTTCTCTGAGGAGTAATTGGTAATGTGTCTTCCCCACTGGTCTCTAAGCACCATGAAGATGGGATCTTGCTCATTGTTTAGCCACGTATTTATTCCCAGCATTCGACACAGTGCTTGTTAGAGAAGTGGCCAATACTCCCTTATCCATGGATGCTGGGAGTAATCCCACACAGCAAACCCACTGGCCAAATACACTCATCTGCATACCACATCTCATCTCTACCAGCCTCCAGGATGCAGCAGGTGATGGTGTTTACTAGGCCTACTATGTGCACAGCTATGGTTTAATCTCATCCTAATCCTACTTCATAAACCTCTTTCTGATGACTCACACCATATGACAACCTAAAGTCCTGAACAAAGTTCACCCACTATCTCCCCAGACCACTCCTCCAAGTCACCAGCCAGCACACCAAGCCCAGATAGAGGTTTCTTCTTTCTTTTTAATCAAACCAGCTTTAATTAAAAAATAATAATAATCTAATAAGTCCTAAGTTTTCCAGATGGTGGGGAGCTCCCCCTTTCAGTCAAGAGCCCCTGGTGCTGCTTTGTCTCAGAAATCTCGAAGAACTGTCCTCGGGGCTTGGAACAGCACAGCCAGGTGTGTCTGTGTGGAAGGGGAGCACTCTCCTAGTAAGAAACTGAGGACAGACAGGTAAGTGGGGTTGGGAGACAAACTTGTGGGGAAATGAAGGGAAGGGAGCGAGAGTCAGAAACCCAAGGAGTCTGACCTCTAATGTGTTGTAAATACACGAAGGTTGCAGAGGTAAGGAGCCAGTTGTGGAGGCGCCTTGAGATCGAAGGTCTGGCTTCTGACGGCTTGCAATTCACCAGAAAAATGGGGTGGGGGCTCACGTGTGGTGATCCCAGCTCGAGGACAAGGAACTGCTGAGTGCTGGGGGAGGCCTGAATGGGGATCTGATAAAAGGGAGAAATGAAGGGCTCACATCAGGGTGGGGGTGAAATTAAGAGGTTCCGTTCAGTGGAGATGGTGAGGCTTCCCAGGGATGGGGGTGAGCAAGAGGTAACAGGTATTGCTCGGTCCAAGAGGCAGGAATAGGGAAGCTCAGGGGTATTACCCAAGCCAAGAGAGGGACAGAGAGAGGCGCGGAAGCGGCGCCAGTCCTAAAACTAAGGACAAGAGGCCCTCGGTGGTGGGAAGGAGGCTCTGGGTAGCGCTCCAGCCCAGCGCGTAGCCCGGCTGCCTCGAGAGCCTCCCAGGCGAGGGAGCCGAGCACGCCCGAACCAAGCAATCCGGCAGGGGAGCCAGAGACCGCGAGGCGCGTCAGGAACTGGCAGACAGTCTAGAGACGGGCGCGGCTCCCAGCAACGAGGAGAGCAGCGGCAGCTGCGCAAGGGCAGGAAAAGCGGCGATCCAGCGCAGGCGCGGCAGAACGGCCAGAAGCGCCAACGCATCAACTCAGGCGGCAGGCTCCTGGGCTGTCGACTTAAGAAGAATGCGCAGGCAGCCTGGAAACAGGCAACAAGGCGGCAACAGCGGCTGAAGCAGCGAACCAAACGCAAGAAAAGGCAACAGAACGGCAGAGCCGGCAGCAGGCGCAACAAGCAGCCTGAGCAAACATAGGCCAACTCAACACCCAGCAAGCCTGCAACGCAAACTGCCGTTGTCGAACATGTCGGCGGCCGCCGGGTCCAGCGTCCAGTAGTTGCCCTTGCCCGGGTTGCCCGGCTCGCGGGGCACCTTGACGAAGCAGTCGTTGAGCGTGAGGTTGTGGCGGATGCTGTTCTGCCACTTGCGCGGGCTGTCGCGGTAGAAGGCGAAGCGCTCGGTGATGAAGCGGTAGATGGCGGCCAGCGTGAGGCGGCGGCCCGGGGCGTGCGCCAGCGCCATGGCGATGAGCGCGATGTACGAGTAGGGCGGCTTCCCGCGCTGCAGGGGTCGCCGCCGCCTGCGGCTCGGGCCCGGCGCGGGCGCGGACTCCGGCTCCCCGCGGCCCGCGGCCGCCTCCTCGGGCTCCGGCCCCGGCTCGGCTCCGGCCAGCGGCGACGGCGGCGGCCCCGACGGCACGACCGAGGGCAGGGCGGGGAAGCCCGAGAAAGCGGCGGGCGGCTCCATGTCGCTGCGCCCAGTCATTGGGAGGCGGCAGCCCCTGCCCGCGCTGCTCAGAGTGCCGGGGCCGCTGACCCGCCTTATATGGACACAGCTCCTCTGCCCCCCTCCCCCGTCCCCCGACCAGGGCAGAGGGCTCGGACCTTCCGGCTGACCAACACCTCTCTCCTAATTTGCTTTCCCTATACCCTTTCCGTGCTCCCGGCACCCCGCCCGACATATGCCCCTCCTTCGGTCTCCTCCCTTTAGGTCAGGCTTTCTCAGACCCAGCCTCGCCCCTTCCCCATCTCCATTGGGTCTGGCCCTGGCCCTGGCCCTGGCCCCATCCCACCTGCTTCAATCAACTCTCTTTCCTTTCCACGCCTCCCTCAACCTCCTCCCTTTTGGGTCAATGTCAATCACAAATCCACCCATTCAGCTCATTTTCTGGGTGCCCTCCCCATTATGCTTCTTCCAGCTGTGTCCTGTCCCCTACATCCTTCTCTCCTAGCTTCCCCCCTGTCCTTCCAACCCCAGCTGCGGCAGAGATGAGAGCCTCCCAGGGCCGCTTTGCAAGGCTTCAGTGTCCTAACACTGTGCTGGTCAGGGCTGTGTCAGGGTCACCATCTCTCCCACTTCTCCATGACCCTGTCCCATCTAGGGCACTTGCAAGTACCCCTTGAAGGAACAAAATCATAGAGTGGCAGAAGACTGCTTTAAAGAGCCCCCCTAAAACATAACTTGGAGTTGCCTTTTCTCCATTCCCTTCTGTTCTAGAAAAGGGGCTCCCTTATGCACACACAACATTCACACTGGGAAGACGTACAGAACATAGGCCCGCATAGCCCAAAGTTCCAAGGAGCAGTTACTGGGTCAGAGAGAGACCTCCCAAGGGCTTCCACAGACTGGAGGTCTGAGAGAGCTGCTTACTGATGAAACTGCTACACTCATATTTCACTGGGGCTTGGCGTGGTGGTGGATCTTAGCAGTTTTTTTTATTAAAAATTCACTCTGTGAAAGGCCACCAACCACCACCATCCAGAGGAGATGCCTCACTGGGCCTATTTCAGGAAATCTCTCCAAAGTGTCAGGAGAGCTAGCCCTGGCTTGGAGAGAACCAAAGGGTGAAAGAGCCTTGTCTTAAAGAGGCTTGTCCTGAGGACAGGCAAGATCAAGGGAGCAGGGCTAGGAGTAGGTCAGATAAGTGCAGTGCCTAAGGCTTAAATTTAAGGGGGCACTCACTCTCAGGGTGGTGCAAGTGAAGGGTAGGCACTTGAGAGCCATGGCCTCCTTAAATTTTGTGCCTTAAGCACCTCACCCTAGGTCTGGCCCTGATGTGGAGTGCCCCTGGACACAGATGACGGAAGCTAGCCACAGTAGGCCTATGGCCTAAGGCTTCAAAATCTGAACTAGGGGCTCAAGGACCCCACTCTCTCAGCTCCAGTCTCAGCTGATAATATACCAGCCACTATTACTATTAAGCATTTTGTATGTGGTAAACACTTTATATCCATTTAAATGTGAATGTCTTCCGAGGTAGGTACTATTATTATCCCTGTTTTACAGATAAGGAAACTAAGGCTTTGGAAAGTTAAATGACTTACCTGACTTCACACAGCTAGTAAATGGTGGAGCTGGAATTAAACCCAGAGTTCAGAGCACCAACACCAGACTCTTCTAAGGATACCATATTTTAAAGCGAAGACTGTAAAAATAATTTACTATAGAGTTCTTCCAGCCTATAGAGTTCTGATGCCTAGCCTCACTCCTGACCTCCAAGTCAGCATAGTCAAGTGTTCACTGCACATCACCCTCAACCTAGCATGCCCCCCAACCCCATACCCGCTCCCTTTCCAGCAAATGGACTCCTTACCCCTCACCACTCAGATCAGAGAAATGGACATCATCTTGGCCTCCTCCCTCCCCCATCACTCCCCACAACCAAGCAATCTGCAAGTCCTGTCAATTCCACATGGACTCCACGTCCATCCCTCCTTCAGTTCTCCTGCCTTAGTGTAGCCCACATCATTCACCAAGCACTTTTGTGCCAGACCCTTTGCCAGGAAAGACGGAGATGAAAAGACTTACAGTCTGGTTGGACATACAAACGATTACAGCCATGAAAGAGGTGGGCAGAGGGAGCTGTAGAAGCGGAGAGGAAGGAGATGACACTTGCAGATCTAGAGACAATCTTCCACCCCACAACAGTGAAGAATCGGCTCGGTTTATACATAAACAGGTCCTACCTCATACCCTCTCCACCGTGCAGTCTACTGCCTGAGCACAGTGAATACAAGACAGTGCTGTCAAAATGAACAGCTCACCAGAAGAGGCAAGACAAGCAACTGCAGCAGCAGAGGATTCTGTCCCAGAGCTGCGTGACCTGGGGCCACTAGCTCATTCTAGCTCCAGTTTCCTTACCTGCCAAATGGAGACAGTAATGAACTCTCTTGGCTTTGTTATGAAATTCAAAGATCATGTATGAAAGGGCCTAGCCTACACTGGCACTTGGTAATAGGAGATTTTTTTTTTCTACTATACAACTGGCATTTCCAGAATTAAACCAGGAGGGAAAGGTGAAAGGCAGAGCCAGAGAAATGATTTCGAAGCTTGCATATTTTCAACTAATTCAACCAGGTGCAACATAATTCTGCAGCTAGATTCAGGTACAGATCCAGAGCCAACATCTTTCCCACCTTTCCTCCGAAGCCCCCTACCACAGCCTCTGTCTCACACCTCCCGATTAGGGGGTGAGGGGTGGGGAGTTCTTATTATCTCCCATGGCAGACTACAATTTTCTTATGCTTTCAATTTTCCAGTCCATATGTAAGAGCCTGGGACGTAGTATATGTTCAATAAATGATACTGAATGTACAGTTGGCTGTGCTAATCCTAGGGAGGGTGGGGGCAGGGAGCTGGGCCAAAGGGGTGAGAACCCAGACTTTACCAGTTCTCGGTGCCTGCCTGACCCCCTCCATTGGGCCTGTTTCCCGGAGCCAAGAAGGCCAGTGTCAGGGGGTAGCCCAAGGGCTAATCCATGTTTTCAGCGTGGCTGGGCCCTCTTTTCACAGGCCCTGGGCCGGACGGGATGCGGCTGAGCATCCGGGCATAAGACGGCCAGTGAAGGCGGCCCCTTTCTCATGGGCCTGGATTCCAGGCGGCCCAGTGTCTGAGTGGAGCCCCTGGGGCGGGAGGAACACAGTGGCTGGGCTGGGCAGTCCTTTGTCTGACCATGCTGGGTGGATATTCGGGCTGGCAGGAGGGATTAATGGCCAGGGATTGGCCCTGGGGCCGGCCTTCCCACTGCCCTTTGGAGGCCAAAGGCCCAGGTCAGGGCACACAGCATTGATGGCTCCCTAGATAGGAATGGAAATTCCCACCCTGTGCAAAGCTGTTAGCATTAGCCCGCAAGGCTCCCTGCCCCCAGCCCCACCTCTGCAGAGATGGGCTTTGAGGCAAGGCGTAGAGGGGAGGGGGCCAGAGCTTTCCCACCACTCTGCCTGGGAGATGGGGCTGAGGCTAAAAGTCAGTTTAGGTCTTTGCCCTGAGATTTGCAGCTCCTCTAGGAGGGCCCTATGATTGCCTCTCTAGAGCTCTGGGGAGAAAGAGCTATGTTAACCCAAGGGGCCAACCTGAGCTGTCACCAGACCCCATAAGGGTCCTGGAATATGCCTCAAACACCTCTAGTTTGACACTGTTCCATAGTCATTTATTCCTAAAGACCCCATCATAGCATTCACTTATCCCATAGCCCAAAGGCTGTAGAAGGATGCAGGAATCAAAGGAAATCTCAGAAACATCCCCATCCCACCCCGTACCACACAGGGACCCTGAGGGCTGCTGCAGGACCCCTTCCTCTTACCCCACATCTAGAGCTGCCTAGGATACTGCTCCTTCCTCAGAAGCCTGGAGCAGACAGTTCCCACCTGGCTGGGGTCATACTGGGCCCCATTCTGATGTAGCTTTTTCTAACCAGGCTGCTCCTGAACTAGGGATGAAAGCAGCACCAGCCCTATCTGTATGACCTGACCCCTGTGGGGTGCCCTCTGGGCTCAGGGGCCTGAGCGAGGCTCATAAAAAGGGGAAAGGGTAGGCTTGGTTCTGGGGATAGTGTCAGGGAACAACCCAGGAGAAGGATGCCCCTCTTCGTGACCCTATTCCTCAAGAGTTTTCATCCAGCAAATCCTAAGGATTTGTGTCCAGGCTGCCCTGGGTGTGGGTCAGTGATTAGTCTGTCTATTTTCTGCCTTCACTGTGCTCAGGAGGGGCCAGCCATGTAGTCACACCCCATATGGGGTGATCGGTGTGTGATATGGCAGAGAAGAAACTTGCAGGAGCACAGAAGAGGCACCTCACCCAGTTTGGCGAAGTCAGAGAGGCTTCCTGGAGGAGTAAAACTTCAGCTGACTAGGTGGTGCAGGCCCCAGGCTGCATTAGGGGCTCATTCTCTGTGTTCTCAGCACATCTCTGTCACTGTCCTTACTTTATTGACTCTTCCTGTGTCTGTTTCTGGCACTAGACTCTATGCATTGAGGACAGGTACCATGTTTCACTTAGTACAGTGCCTGGCACAAGGTGATGGTCAATAAGTAGGTATCAGGTGGCTAGAAGGACAGCTGGATACCAGGACAAGAAAACTGTGGTGCAAAGGTCTGAAGGGCAAGAGAGGATGTAGTCCATTCTGAGAAATGAAAGACTGTCAGTGTTTTTCCACTAAGAATGACATGAGCTAATATATGTAAAGTTATTAGGACACTGCCTAGAACATATCAATTCTGTGTAAGTATAAGCTGTTGTTTTTGTTGTTGTTGTTACTATTATTCACTATGGCTAATGTAGAGGGTCAAAGAACCAAGACAAAGAAGGTAGATGAGGTCAGATTGTAGATGATCTTATTTGCCAGCCTAAAGAGCTAGGGTCTTTCTATAGGCCACTGGGAGCCTTTGAAAATTCTTCAGCAGAGGAGTAACGTGATCACCTCCCTTGTTTGGATCAGTATGGCAGCAGATAGGCGAGAAGGGAAGAGGCTGGAGGCTGAGAGAGAAGAAGGAGGCTGGTCATATGATGAAGTGTGAACCAGGGCTCAGGCAGAGGGGCTGGTGGGGCGGGGGGCGGGGGAGAGCGTGGCATACACCACACCCTTCGTTCTCATTCACTCCAGACCAGAATGGAGAGAGAACCTCCACCTGTCCATCTCAGATAGTTTAAACATCAACTCTGTCACACCGTCCAGGAGCTGGCTATCATCCTCTACTCCTTTCTCTCTCTCTGACCACCTCCAGTCACGAGACCTGTCAATTCACAGAAGTTTCTCTCAAACCCATTCTGTTTTCTTGTCCCTTCAGTCCTTGTTCAGGCTAATATCGGCTCTCACACCGCCAACTGCAGTAGCCTCCTGGCTGGGCTCCCTGCCTCCCCTTCTGATTCCTTCTTCACTCAGCAGCTAGCATGATGCCTCATCTGTTACCACTGCTTAAACACCTTCAGTGGCTCTCCATCACCTCGGGAGTCAGACCAAGTCATTAACACGACCTGACCTGTGGTCCCTTACTGCCTCACTTCTCACCAACCCCTTGTGCCCTGTTTTCCCTGCAGCGCATCCATGTTCCATACGGAGCTACTTTCTGCCCAAGGCCAGGTCCTCTTCCACTCTGAGTCTTTGCTAATCCAAATGAGCACAACCCATTTTGCCAGCTTTAGATGCAAATACAGTCTCATTTACTTTTCCAACCAGCCCCTCGATCTCCTAAGATCTTCATTAACAAGAAGTTCCATCTGTCCCTCCAAAAGATTCCGCCTCCATATTGTCAAACGAATAAGAAGCAAATAAAAACCCTGAGCGTTTTCCATCTTGAAGCAGAGAAGAAATTCACCCCTTATCCCACCGGCCCGTCTGCCAGAAGTTCCTGTCTTCCCTGACCTGCCTAGTGTAGTCCTACTTGTCCTTTGAGAATCACTCACAGAAAATAACCACTTCAAAAACATTTCCAAATTTCTCCTTTCTCTTTCGCCAGGCAAAAAGACTGCTGGCGCCTCAGGCCTGACAGTACCAGGAGAGACTTCAGCACATGCTCTGGTCTGCCTCCCTCTGTGCCCAGTCAACCATTGGACCCTATGCCAGGCTGCAGAGCTGCACCTCTGAGCATTTGTTGAGTGATGGACTACTTTGTTGAATGAATGAATGATGAATGAAAAAGCTAACAAATGCCCGCACGTGTCTGGAAAGGCAAAAGTTCCTTGTCCCTGATTTCCAGCTAGGACTTTGCTTTTTGCTCTTGCTTCCTCTCTGCTCAGCTCTGTGGCCCAGGGCCGAGACCCCCCATGTGGTCCTTGCCTTAGCAGGGTTCAGACTCCGCTCAGGCTCAGACTCAGACAATGTAGGCTCAGCCCCGAGGGTGTAATTCCAGCCGCTCCTAAACCACACACCCGGCATCTGAAGTATGTTCTGTGTCATTTCGGGCTGTCAGCATTCTGCGTTCTGCCATCTACCTCAGCCTGCTCTCTAGGCAATCTCAGGGCTCTCGGATCTCCCTGCTTCTCATTTCCAGGGAGGCTGAGGGGAAGTGGTGCTGTCAGCCAGGCTGGCCAAGCCAAGGGAGCCCAGGCTGGAGGAAAGTGCATTTGAATCCACCACTCATTTGGTATGTGATCCGGAGCAAGTTGCAGAACTCCTGTGGCTCATGTTAGACACGTCAGCCCCTGGTGCCTGAAGAACTCTGAAATGATCTAGGCCAGTGATTCCCAACAGATGGGCCCCTTAGCGAAAGCCAGGCATCTGGAAATCACGTGGTGCCCAGAGCTATCTGTGAAGAGGATGCACAATGTGTCCACACACATAAATATGAATGTCTTTCCAATGGATGTCAATGCTGCTGTGACTGGTAAGTACCCACATTTAAAAGCTTTGCAGTCATTTTTATTTTTAATCCATCAATGGATACTAAAAGCCCAACTACCATCATATGGTGTAGCTGAGAGGTTTTTTTAATCCACATTCTTCAACTACTGCTCTAGTCCAATATGTCTTCTTACAGCTTGGGATATTGAGGTCCAGAAAAAGGAGTGACTCGCCTAAAGTCTCAAGGCAGATCAGTGCAAAGCCAAAAGTTGATTCCAGGGCTCTGGCCTCCACCTCCTTCTCCTCTTTATTTATTTAACAGTATTTATAAGTCTCGCTTTGTGGCAGACTCTATGCTTAGCACCAGGGACCAGCGATGAAGACCAAGGGTCCTACCCTCGGGGGCTGACATTCGTGCAGGAGGGGAATAGGTAGAATGCAGGGAGAAGAGACCTGCACAAAGGCTTTATCCTAACTGCTAAAGAAAGCCACCATAGGACTAGAATCAGGAAGTGATGCAATAAGATTCCTGTCGTATAATAACCACTGCATTTGCAATGTGGACAGTGGACCAGAAGAGTTTTATCATTTTAGGATGTTTTTGGCTTTAAGTAACAGAAAGCCTCAACTCAAAGCGAGTTAGGATGTAGGGAAATATAATTTCTCCCTAACGAGAAGGTCAGAGGCAGGATGTGGTTAGGGCTCTGGTTCCCCTGTCATGTGATTCTCCTGGCTCTGCTGTCCCTCGTGGGTTAGCTTCACCTTCAAGCTGGTGATAAGATACTTATAGTACCAGAACTACATTGCCTGAGTTCCAAGTCCAAAAGAAGAGCGATGTCTGTTTCTATGCCTATTTTTTTAGAAGAGAAAAGCTCCCCATCCCCAACCCCAGTGTCTCCTCAGCTCTTATTGGCCAGAATTAGATCACTTTCCCATTTCTAAACCAATCATAGGAAAAGAGGAAAGAGTTACAGGTTTGACCAGGACTAATCAGAACCTACTCACTCTGTGGGGTAGGTCACTTTCCCATCAAGCAGGTCACTGTGTGGAAAAGTGGATACTGGAAAAAAAAAATGGGTTTCCTTAGGAAGGAGGAAAAGAACCCTCATCAATGTCTGCTACAAAGAGAGAAAAGAAGAGATTGGCAGCCCAAACTGGAGGCTACTGAGCAGGGCAGCATCTGTAGAGCACTCACTTCTCCGCCTTGTATAAACCACTCATAGATGTCTGCCTCCTCGCTCAGCTCTCAGCTCCTTGGGGGCAAGGCCTTGGTACTCATCCACTTGTGGATCCAGGCACGGGAGTTTCCAAAGAGGTAGAGGAGTGGTTAGAACAGACAGTGTATATCCACAGCAGAAAGCAAGGGTTCCCATCTGAGAAGCAGGGGTTTCCAAGCAGGGACCAGGGAATAACACTTTGTGAAGGGTCATCTGGCCAGGTGACCTTGGCAGTCATCTTGACCACCTCGAGCCTCAGTTTCTTATTTAGAGAACTGGGAGAGGATATTCTCATTCTCCAGTAACAGTTACCTCCCACGAAATGCTCTATGTTCTATCACCTTGCATGAGCCTCAAGGTGGGGAATTCTTGGGTAGGGGTTAAGAAGAGGGAGACTTAGGCAGGCTAAGAGACAAGAACTTGGGGTGCTGGATCAGCTTGTGAGATTATGTGAGTCTCCTCCCAACTCTGTTTTCGGAGACACGTTGGTAGTTTGAAATCGGCCATAATGAGAGTTTTTATACCACAGAAATTAACAAACACTACAAATCAGAACCTACCTTCCACTCCCAAGATCCAGCTGTTAAACAGTCACCAGCCCACCACTTGGCAAGACTCCAATGATTAAAATAATTAAGCTCAGACAAGACAGAGACTCTCCTTTGTGGCTGTCAGGAGGCTCCAGGGAGGGACGGCCTAGAAGGCAGGGCCTCTAGGAGGAGGAAAAGCACATATTTCCCTGTCCTTTCTCTGGGACCCCTTAGCTCATACTCGTGGAGCCCCATGTCTGTGACCAGCACTAGACCAGAGCCTTATATAACATCTCTAGCACAGTGGCCCTGTGAATTAGGCCGGACCCTCCCTGTTTCATCCTAAGTTTTAATACAGACACGTGTCACTTAAAGATGGGGATACATCCTGAGAAATGCCTCATTGGGTGATTTCGTCATCGTGTGAACATCAGAGTGCACTTACACAAACCTAAGTGCTGTAGCCTACTGTACACCTAGGCTGTATGGTATAGCCTATTTCTCCTAGGCTACAAGCCTCTAGAGCATGTCATGTGGCCAATACTATAGGCAATTATAACACAATGGTAAGTATTTATGTATCTAAACATAGACAAGGTTCAGTAAAAATACAGTATAAAAGATAAAAAATGGTGCACCTGTAGAGGGCACTTACCGTGAATGGAGTTTGTAGAACTGGAAGTTGCTCTGGGTACGTCAAGAGCGAATGTGAAAGCCTAGGACATTACTCTCACTACTATACACTGTATAAACACTGTCCCACAAGCTTTCCCCTGCTTCCTTCTGACAGGGTCAGAAATAGAACATTGAGGTGGTCAATGCCGCTCCATGAACAGGGAGGTGGGCTGGACTCATTGGAAATATTGAGGAGAAACTGGCCCGGTTGGGTGTAGATCACCATAATAGCGACTGTCAGCAGGGAGTGAGAGGCCACCTGAGGCTCAGTAGGAACAAGAAACCAAGACGGAGTGGGAAAGGAACACAGGGGATTGTCATGGCAATGCGGTTTTAGCTATTGCATGTTGGAGCAGTGGTCAGATTAAGGAACTTTGTGGTACTCATAAAAAAAGAGGGTGTTTAACATGAAGAGGGGATAGAACTGAGGACTCGGTATTTTGACTTTGAAAATTTGTTTTTGATTTCGTTGACCCTATCTATCAAAAAGGGCTCGCTGGCTCGCTCTCTCTGACAGTAACTTGATGGAAGAAATAAAACTTGTCTATGCTTTACATCATTACAACCTAAAAACATTTCCAAAGTTTAGGAACAGGTTGACTCCACACTACCACAGAAAACTTTTACTAAAAGTGGCAGTGGCACATAGTACTCGTTAAGGCAGCTCCTGTGGACCTATGTCCTTGTACAGGATCTTATGTCCTCAACAAAGAATTTACAGCAATGTACTCGGAAGACCATCAAGCTAGGCCTGGGAGGGCTGTAACACCCTCTGAATATGTAGGATTTGGGGGACAAGGCTCCTGTGCTAAACAGGTCCGTAGCTGACCGATTGGGATGTCATCTGTACACTCAAAATTGAGGTACTGTGAGTGAGAGGGAGTCTATTGCTAAGCCTCACAGATATTGCTTCATCAGAGGAAAAAGAAATTCCTCCTGAACCACATATCTTTCTATATATTGCAGGAAATTCAGCTCTACGATGATCTTATGGGACCACCGTCATATATGCAGTCTGTCATTGACCAAAACATCATTATGCAGCACATGACTATTCTACAGATGGTACAATTTGATTTAGTAATTCCTCTGCTAGGAATTCATCTTGAAGGCTGTGCTCAACAATGCATGTTCAAAAGATGGTCAGCACTGTGTTATTTTATAACGGGAAAAATTGAACCTAATGTCCTGCAGCGAGATTGGGTCCATTTCACCAGAGAAAAAAATGCTAATTTCAGAACTATCCCCCATTTACAGATGAGGGGGTGGAGCTTCATGGAGGTAGAGGGAGCTGCCCTGAGTCACTCAGCCAAAAGACAGTTCCAAACCCCAATGCTTGTCCAATTCCTGAGTGCGTTTGGCACTTCGAGTTTGCAAATTGCTGCTTCCTTACAGATATTACCACTAGATAGATATAGAAACTGAAAACACTCAAGTTTAGAGTCCAAATCCCTCAGCCCTAAGTCACCTAAAGCACTGGCTTCCTGCCTACCACCCTTCTCCTGCCAGCAGGCAGGCATAGTCTCCACAACAGTCTATTAAAGCAAAGACCCCTAGACTGTTACTGTGAGACCCAGAGAGGGCAATCACTTACCCAAAGACCGCCCCCCACAGCTGACCATATATCTCCCAAAGGACTAGAACCCACAAAAGAGTCCAGAATTCTTTGGGCAGGAGGAAGGAAGAGCTCTCCTAGAGGCAAGAAGCAGCATCTGGAATAGCTTTTGCTTTGGAGCAGGCGTGCAGTCATTAGTAGAGTTTTGGCATGTTTGGGGACAATAACTGCATATTTTCTGCAGGGTGCATTATGAACTGCCTTTGCTCAGAATGTAATGAGTATGTTTTCTATGAGGGGACGAAATTTATGCTCCTCCCAGGCCTGACTGGGCTGCTTTTCTGCTGTCTGCTTGGTGTTAGGCTAACTATTTTTAGATGGATCCAACAGACACGACCAGCTGCTGGATGTGACTGTGAGCATGGCTTCCCTGATGGGACAGAGGATCAGTGGGGCAGCCTACTGAGGGAAGAATCATTCGCTCCAGTGCTTTACTGTGGTCAAGAGTCACTTCTTTTCATCCCTGTTCAAAGACTCCACCCTGGGGACTTTCCAAGCTTAAAAAATGGAGGGCTTTGTTTTTTTCCCCCTGAAGTTACATGGATGGAAAATACAGATAATTTCATCTTTCGTGTCTCTTCTCCTCTGGCTCCAGACTGCCATTTTCTCTCATTCTCTTTTGGGTCTTTACAAAGGTAGGTTCTTCTGCCTGGAATGCCCATTATCCTCTCTCCATGCCCACCCCCATCTGAAAAACTCAGCTCATGCCAACTCGTCCAGGAGGCCTTCCAAACAGGGATACTTCTACTTGCCTCACTTCCCCACAGCACCGGTGCTTCCCTCAGTCAAAGCCATTTACTCACTCAGTACTGAATGCTTGGTTAGCTCCCTCCTCTGCCTAACTCTGTAAGTCTTGAGAAATGGGGATGTGAATGATTTCTCTAGCAAGAGTCCCAGTGTCCAATATAAAACCAGGGACAGACAGAACAGTGGTTGCTGACTAACTGATTGATGGAGTGAATAAATTGATGACTATAGTAATAGAGCATCAGAGATAAAGATGACAGGTTGCAGGAGCTTAGGGAAGGGAAAAGATAGTATGAGGGGTCATTGGTTGCAAGTGACAGAATATCAACTCAAACCAACTTAAGAAAAATGAGTAGAGGGTGTTAGCTCATAAATCATGGCAAGGATAAAATCGGATTTAGAAATATCTGGA
Organism: Pteropus medius; assembly: GCF_902729225.1. Taxonomy (NCBI): domain Eukaryota; kingdom Metazoa; phylum Chordata; class Mammalia; order Chiroptera; family Pteropodidae; genus Pteropus; species Pteropus medius. Next base: position 3,074,041 of record NW_024340701.1, on the reverse strand, counting down.
ACCGAGTACTCAAACATTCTCTTCATGTCAGCTTTACTTTCACAGGCCACTTTCTCCACGACGTTGGGTATTGGCAGCTTCATGCTCCCATCCTCACAGTTCTACAAATGGACACAAAAGAGCTGCAGTTGGAAAAAAGCTTCAGAGAAGCACTCCGAGTGATCCAGTTTGGGACCCATGACAAATCACTGTCGGAGGATGGCAGCTCCGAATTAGAGGAGGAGCAATTCTCCCAAACACATGGGGGTATCACAGCCATGACTTCTGGGGGAGATCATTGTGATCTGGGCAGCCACCCAATTTAAATCTAGTAGAGTCACTAGATTTCTTGAGCATCTCTCTACCCAACCCCTTTTAGATATTTTCATGCCCAGTGTCTTATAACAACTCTGTGAAGTGGCTATCATCACTCCCATTCTACAGATGAGGAAACTGAGGTTCAAAAAGGATAAGTAACTGGCCCAAAGTCTCAGAGAGTTAAAAAGCACAACAGAACACTTAGTCCCACCCTCCTCTGTATACAAATGAAGAAACTGCAGCCCCAAGAGGGTAGGGACTTGCCTGAGGTCAGTAGAATAGTCTGGAACTGGAATATATGAACATTTAGCCACATGACATTGTAGATATGTAAGAGGTATCTGCTATGCTCATGACAAATTTTCTTCTCTCAGAGCAGCTCCTACCCCCACCAATGACCCCCAAAGGAGTAGCCTGGCAGCCACATTAGTACTATGTGACCCCACTCCGCTTCCCAAAGCTGATTGGGCCAGAGTTGGATGCCTGCATCAGTTGAGCCAATCCCCTTCTCTTGGGAATTTGGAGATTTTTTTTCACCTGGCAAGACCTGTCAGATGCTGTGAGCAGCCATGTCTTCCCCTATCTGATCAGAGGGGCCCATCTAGGAAGAGAAACAAAGAGGCAGAGATAGAGGCTGGGAGGTACCTCACCCCCTGAGTTTCACGTTCAGGTGGATCAGATGCTCCCCTTCCTCGTATCCCTCTCCAAGGCTCATGAAGAGCCAGATGAAAAGAGACTGGATGTTAAGGGATTTGACAAAAAGGAAAAGAGCAAGACGTGAGCTAGCACTTGCTGAGTACCTACAGATTCCAGCTCTGACAAACGTTTCAATTATTTCTCGCAACAAGCCGACGAGCTATTTATCCCTTCTCTGTCTTACAGAAAAGGAAAAAGTGCTCTAGCACTGAGGCAGCTTGCCCCAGGGTGAACGGCTAGGAAGTGGCAGAGTGAGGACTTGAACCCAGTTGGTAGATGGCCGCCCTCTCATCATGGAATCCCATTGCCTTTAGAGGGTCTAGGCAACCTGACCTTCTCCAGCACCTTTTCCTCCCCAAGCATCATGTCCTCAAACTCTCCTCACCCTACACGTCCAATTCTCTCATACAGCTCTCAGGGTTCTGCAGGCTGGCCTCTCGGCCACAGTCAGATCACCCTTACTACACCGGCCACTTACCCTCCAGCATTTATCACAGTGTAGTTCTTAGTCTGATAGGTGACTATCTGCCTAATGTCTGCCTCTACCCTGAGACTAATAAGTTCCATGAGGGTAGGTAGGGGCTTTATCTTTTTCACTGCACTATCCCCATTTGTTCATTCCCTCAACAAATGTTTGCTGAGAGCCCATTATGTATGTGACAGCCATTGAGGTGGGTATTTGGGATACAATAGAGAACAAGAACCACAAAAATCGTTGCCCTTTGGAGCTTACCTCCTAGTGTAGACACATAATAAGCAAACCTTCTAGTCTTCGAAGGTAATAAGCATGATGGACAGAAGTAAGTAGGGGAGGCTAATAGAGAGGATGGAGGTGATATTTTATATAGGGGGGCCAGGAAGGGCCTGGGAGGAAGTAAGAGAGGGAACCATTTGGGTATATGGGGGAAGGGCATTCCAGGCAGTGGGCACAGCACGTACAAAAGTACTGAGGCAGGAAGGTCCCTGGCATCTTGCAGGAACAGCAAAGCCAGTGTGACTGGGACAGGGTGAGCAAAGGGCATGAGAGCTGTGCCAGACACTGGAGGGGTTTGGCCTTCCCTTTGATTTGGGAGGCCACTGGAGAGTGATAGAGGAGTAACTTGATCTGATTTAGGTTTGAAAAGGACCACTCTGGCTACTGTGGTAAGAATTGATCATTTCTGACACACGTTAGGGATTAAAGGGATATTTTTGAATGAATAAGTAGAGGACAGTGAGAAGGAAGAGAGAAAGGAATGGCAATCAAGGGGAGAAGCTGGAGAGGCAAACCTGGAGGGCATTTCTAACCTTGACACTCAGGGATTCTGAGTCCAGTTATGAGGAAATGGGAAGGAACAGATATCTGCTGAGCAGAGGGTGAAACTTCTTGCTGTCAGGGTACCTTAATAAATGTCCCAAGAGGTCATAACATCTCGTAAGAAAGGCCCATGTCAAGACTGGATGGCCTCAGAAGAACCAGTGAGTCGTGGCTTCCCATAGGCCAGGGGTGGCCTGTGTGTTTGCTGACCTCTCCTCCTGTCCTTTCGCTCAGATGGTACACGTGGACTCATCAAGGCTCCCGTCTCCTCCGTCAGGCCCTCCATCCGACCCTCAGAGATGGCAGGCCTTCTTGGTATGTCGGTCTACCTCCTCAGGCAGTACTGATGACAGACGAGCCCCAGGTAGCAGGCTTGCGAGGAAACTCTGGCAGCAGAACATTTGGAGCAATATTTGTCTGGGGCCAGGAGGCTGTCCAGGGTGGCAGCCTCTCTGTGGGCAAAGTCCTGGATTCCAGGGAGCCAAGGCCAAGCCAGGCCAGGAATTCTTTGCCTTAATTTTGCCTCTAATTCCTCCCAGAAATGAGGCATGTCAGTCATCAAATTCTCGGGTTTTTATGAGGCGATTATGGTGATTACTATAAACCTCCTGTGTGTTGTTTTCAAAGGAGCAATTAAGTGGAGGAACCAGACACCATTTTCATTTCTCATTAAGTGATTAGGGTTTGTTTGGCAGATCCCAACATCTGTGGCTAGAGGCAGGCTCTGCTGAGCTTGACTTGGGCAATGCATAGCCTCCACACGCATCAAGCATCCAGCCCTTGCCTTCTGCCCTGGCTTCTCATAGCCTGAAGGAGTTGAGTGGAATCTTTCATTGTACAGACGATGGAAAGTGAGGCACAGAATGAGGAACCGACCCACCAATATTGCCTCACTAGCAAGCAGTAGAGCCAGGTTCCGCCTCTCACAGCGAGACTGCAGCCGTTACAGCATGCTTCCTATCTAAAGAAGGAGCTTTCAGTAAACTCCTTCTTAATAAGTAAACTGAGGCAGATTTGCTTCGGAAAGGAGCAGTGAAAGCTTCTTCTTTAGCAAGGGTCATTTTCCCACCCGATTCTTCTTTCTCCTAGAACAACTACCACATCAACGAGTATGGTAGACGTTGTTGGTTGCCCACCCAACAGTCATTCCCAGCCTCTTTCTTTTGCCTACCTCCCACTAAAGAGACTGTACCCAGCCTCTCTAATGGTTAAGAGAAACCACATGACCCAGTTCTGGTCAATAAGATACATGAGAGATTCCGCTGGATACTTCTAGGTAAGATATTCCTCCTCCTTTAAGTCACTCAGGGAGAAAACCTTTGCTCCGTATCCACTCCCTCACTTCTGATTTTAAATGTGGTTGTTTGCAATGATGCTTGGAGCTGAGGCGGCCATCTTCGCACTTGAGGCAATATGCTAGAGGAAGAAAGCCAAATGTTCCAATCATCTATTGCTGCATAACAAATCACCCCCAAATTCAGCATCTTAAAACAACAATTTATTATTATCCATCGCCATTCTGTAGGTTGACTGGACTCAACTAGAGGGTTTACACTTAAGGTCTCTTATGTGGTTGTAGTCTGATGGAGGCTGGGCCAGGAGTTATCTGAAGGCTTGGCTGGGCTGGATGTCCTGGATTGCTCACTCACACAGCTGGTAGTTGATGCTGGATGTCCAGCTAGGGTTCTTGACCAGGATACCAGTACATAGCCTCTCCGTGGGGCTTGCATATCCTATGGCATGGTAGCTGGTTTTCAAGGGCAAGTGTTTAAGCACTAAGCATTTTAAAAGACTCAGACAAATGCTGCAAGGCCTGTGACCTAACTTTGAAAGTTCAAAATGTCATTTCTACCATATTTTATTGGCTAAGCTGGTCACTAAGGCCAGCCCAGATTTGAGAGGAAAAGCATTAGACTCTACCACTTGAGGAGCGAATAGCAAGGTCACATTGCCGAAGAGTAAGTAGCATGGGAGATACTACTACATCCATCTTTAGAAAATGTAATCTACTGTACCCACACCCTGAGGAAGATGATGTGGTAAAATGGAAAGAGTCACGGTTTTTGTGATCTATGAGCCGCTGCACCAGCCCTGGGCTATGCCCTCTGGACTTATTAAGTAAACAAATAATGTCCTAAAGAGTTAAGCCATTACGAGTTGGATTTTCTATCAAAGATCTTCTGGAGAAAGTGGGACTTAAACTGGACGTCTCAAGACCATTTAAAATTCTTAGACTGTGGCATCAGATGCTTTTAGGTGTGAGTTCTATTTCTACTAGCTGTGTGACTCTGGGCAAGCTAGCCTCTCTGAGATTCGATTTCCTCATTTATAAAAGAAGAATGATAATACCCACCTCTCAGGTCCTTCTGAAGATTAAATGAGATGACACATAGTAAGAGCTTAGCATGAGACCTGATGCATAATAAGTGGTTTGTAAATGTTATTTATCAACATTATTTTATCACGTTATTGAGACGAGAAGAGGAACCCAACTCGATTTCTGTGATTTCTGAGGTCATTGCTGGGACCATTGAGGGGAAGTATCAGGAAAGCACTGTGAGGGAGGCTGCCTCTGGATGTGCCCAGCCTCCATCTCTGGGGGCACAAGCAGAGCTGAAGGGCCATATGAGAGAGGCTGCAGAGGAGCTTCCACCCTAGGCGAAGCTGAACTGTCCTGTACAGCTCATCGATGAGAAGTGAGCTTATATTTAGGAATTGGTTAGAGGAACCCAGTTGGGACCCTGGGCAACCAGCTTAGAATAGTCAGTGAGGCCCCAAACCTTCCTCTGTGGAAACCTGCCTGAAGTTGGGGACGAGGGGCAGGAGGCAGGGGAATTATAGTTCTCTGCAGGTAGGGTGACTAATTCTTCTCAGTTTGCCTAGGACTTTCCAGTTTCAGCATTGAAAATCTCACATCCTGGGAAGCCCCCTCAGTACTGAGCAAACTGAGCAAACCTAGATGGTTGGCCAGAGCCTGTCGGCAGGGCATCCTCTAGGTGGAGCCCTACAGGATGCTGGGACACTTGGTAGCCAGGCTGAGGGATAAGGTCCAGTACAGAGAGGAAGATATAGCCAAGAAAGGAAGTGCTGGAAGAACCAGCAAGACACAGAGCTTAAAAACAGGGATTCATTGAAAATCTGTCCATTGGACAGTCTCTCCTTATACCTAGGCACGGAGCACCAAGACTCCAGGAACTACTCTCCAGGTGGGAGATCAGGGGGTTTCTGGAGAAATCTAATGTCCCCAGAAGAAAGACTTTCATGTTCTGTCATTGGGGTGGGAGTGGGGAAAGGAAGTCCCCTGCTATAGTGGTGCCTAGTCAACTTAAGGCATACTTGCTAATTGGCAAGCTTTTTAGTTCTCTGTTCTTAAATATAAATGGACAAAGATTACCACAGATTTGAGGAAAGCCTCCAAACTGAAAGAGAGTAAGACAAACAAATAAAATGACCTCAGAGGAAATGGAAAAAATGGAAATGGAAAAGAAAAAAAAAAATTTTTTTTTTACATTCTCTTCCCAGAGATTCAAGAGGTATTATAGCAATCAAAACTGATGGTATGAATTTAAAAAAAAACAAAACAAAACAAAAAAAACAACCAAAGAACAAGAGAGAGCTCTTGAAAATTTAAGTATATATGTATATATATATATTTTAAATTAATAGATAATAGAATGTTTTCAAGTTATAAAAATTTCTGAGTGAAATAAAGATGAGGTAGAAAATGAGACGTAAAAGAAGTTTAAAATTCAACAAATAAGAATTCCAGGGAAACAGATTAAAATGGAGAATTATTTAAATGTTACATATGAAAGTTTCTCATAAATAAAATTCATAGTCTCCATATAAAAAGTTTAATATGTGCCCCAAAAATGAATTTAAAAAATGGCCCACACTATAGTACAATATCCTGACATTTTTGAACACAGGGATAAAGAGAAGATCTAAAAGCTTTCAGAGGAGAGAAATGGAAAAAAAATTTTAAGGGTCACAAAGGAATCATAATCGGATGCCTTCAGCATTCTCAGCAGCAGCACTGGATGTGAGAAGTCACTGGAGAAATGCTTCAAAGTGCTGAAAGAACATAATTTTCAATCTAGAATTCCACATAGGCTGAACTATCAATTTTAAGGATATAATAAAGACATATGGAGACATATAAAAAATCAGAATATATATGTCCTATGCAGCCCTCTTAGGCGGTTACTTGGAGGGTGCACTCCATGCAAACATGGAAATAAACCATGAAAGAGGAAAACATGAGTTTCAGAAAGCTGTGAAAGGAAGTCAGTGGGACAGATGTGCTGCCGGGTTGAACACTAGCAGACCAGACTGGAGTAGGAGAGTAGAGGGTCTTCGAAGGAGATCTCTGGGGAGAGAGGAACTGTGGATGAAAAAAAGATTGGATAAACATGAGGGAGAGCTAAAGGCAGGAACTGCAGAAAAGAAAAAGCGGTGTAAGAAAGGAAATGCAACCTAGTAACTACCAGTTCTGCAGTGAATGATACTAGCACAATGACACGAAAAATGCAGTTTATTAGTTTCTAAATTTTAGAGTGCATTTATCACCAAACCACAGAAGACTTGATGATCTGGCTAAGGAAATCAGAGCTTGGAAGCATGAGGAAGATCCCATCTGCCTTTGTTGTTTGGAAAATGGAGAGGGCACGTGGAAACGACCCGAGCCCAGCCTCTAGTGCCAAGAGAGCCCCACTAATTCTAGTGCTTTGGAATACACAGCTCCTCTCTTCCAGTACAAACCAGGCACCTCCTGATCACCAGCAGCATGACCATCAGTCCTACAACCCCGAGGAACTGAATTCTGCCTATAGTGTGGGTGAGGTTGGAAGTGGATTCTTTCCTGAGCCTCCAGATGAGAGCCAGGCCAGGTTGATATCTTGATTTCAGCTTTGTGACACGGTGAACAGAGAACCCAGACTTCTGACCTACACAACAGTGAGGTAACATGGGGGTGTTAAGTCACAAAGTTTGCCATAGCTTGTGACACAATAGAAAACTAAAACACCTGGCATGCCCTTCCCCACCTTGCCTGTCACCAAACTCTTGTTTTGTTTACGTCATAAGTGGTGTTCTGGACTAGTGGTTAAGCTCTCAGACTGCAGACAGGCAGACCTGGGTTAGAATTTTTCCTTTGTGAGGATTAACAGTCACAAACACAGTAAACATTCAACAAACGGAACTGTAATTATTGTTCTTATTCATTTTTCGAGTCTCTGTTCAGCTAGCTCTTACTCCCTCTGTAAATGTTGCCCCGACTCCCTGCCTCACTTGCTGTATTGTTACATGCTGTACACCTGGTTAAAGGCCCTCACCAGACTGTTAGCTTGTTGAAAGGCAGAAGTCTTGTACGTTCAGAGCCTGCCACAGCCCCTGTCATGAAGAAGGAGCTCTGAGAATGTTTATGGAGAAGGAAAATAGAGGAACTTCCTAGAATTCTGAGCCACTCAGTGAGGACTGCTCAGGGAGGGGTGAATTCTCTGTTACTAGGATAGCTACCTGTCAGGGATGCTGAAAGGAACTGACTTAATGACATTTTGGACTTTCTATCCTAGCCTGTGTTTTGAAGCCAGGATTTGTTTCGTAGAATCACACACAAAAAGAGCTGGGAGGCAGGTGCTGGAGGATGAGAGACCTCTCCAGCTGGGGTTAGTAGGGTCAGGTGCTGAGCTTGGCATTCATTCATTCATTCAGTTATTGTTAACTTTCGCAGTCCATCACTTGGAGATGCTGAAATTGACTTTGAAAACTAGGTGAGAATTTCACAGCTGCTCCTGGAAGAGAAGGTTTTGGGAGAGGCCACATTATGATCAAGACCTGACAGATTTGTTTCTCCAAGTAGTAATCTCAGGACTGAGCAGGGGGCTCTGAAATATGCATTCAGCTAGGAGGCAGGAAGGTTGGGGAGTTGTGGTTGTTTCAGTGGTTTGGGAGAGGGAAAAGGTGAGAATGAGTATATTGGATCCTAGAAGACTGGGGCTGGAAGCCAAGAGCCTTCCAGGCTTGCAGTGATCCGGAACAGGAAGGTGCAGGCTTGTGAGTACAGAAACAACTGACGGGCTGCAGAACCAGGGAAAAGTGGCTGCAGGATGGATCCTGGGTGCCCCTTGGTGGCTACACTGAGTAACTACACCTGCTACCACCCAGACACAGACAATACCCAGCTAGCTAATTAAGTGCTTCAGTCACCTCTCCACTGGGAGGACCCACTTTCCTACCAAGGAAGATTACTCATTGCAGCAAAAATGACTTTTGAGAATGTATGTGTCTGGAGTGTGTGTCTGTGTGGCTGTGTTACCCAACTGTGTAGGTGTATACATGTTTATGAGTGTATGCGTGTACATTTGTGTATGTGTCTGAGAGCATGTATATTGGCACTAGTGACTGGGCCAATGTGTGCGAGTCAGGCATGCATGTATGTACTAGGTGCTAGTACACAAGAATGCATTTGTGAGCACTGGTGCCAAAATGTTCATCTGTACGTTTGTATGTGTATCTATCTGTTGGTGTGATTGCTTGTGTTTGAGTGCATGTATGTTAATGTAACTTTTGGGGCCTTGGCTTTCTTTTCTGTTACACATTGAAATAGTTAAGCTCTATAATCTTATTGTTTGTTTAAAGTTTGCTCTTGGATGCAGTCCTGTTCCAGAATAACTAGCAGATGCGAAAAGCATCCATTATGTATTTTTGCAATTAGCCGAAAACCCAGAAACTTTTCTTAAATAACAGACACAATTCTGTGGGTTACTTATTGCTGGGAGCCACCTCCTCTCCCCAGCTCTCCTGAGCCGGCCGGCCCTGGACCCAGCCCCACTCAGGCCAAACCAGGGACGGTTTGCAAACTGTCCATAGTGATGGGAAAACCATTATGGGTTCAGAATAGAACTCAAGGGACAGCTTACAGTAAGGAGAAGAAAGGAGAATAAAGAGGGGGAAAGGAGGGAAGTAGGGCAAAATCTGAGAAGCCTTTGTCGAACTGACTCATCCAGCCTAGCAGTTACCCAGCATTCTAGTCTGGACCCAGCTAATCAGATACAAGGCAAATCCAGATTCCTTTACCTGTTATTAAATATATTTTGCCACTTTTGCATATTCCAATCTCTCATTGTTTAGTATGTGGACTCCCACCCCTCCAGGTAGTTGTGTCTCTCTCAATTTTCACTCATCCTCACCACCAACCTTTTGCTTTTGCTGTTTCCCTCTTCCAGAATACACTGCTCTTCTCTTCCAATACAAACCAGGAACCTTCTGACCACCAGCAGCATGGCCACCAGCAGACTTTATTGAGTACCTGTCCCAGGGAGGCAAAAACAGAAGCTAAGGGAAATCTCAGTATTTGGGTTCTTAGGAGAAGGCGCAGACTCTCATAATGTTCCTTAGCCTTTCCTCCTGCTTCCGTAGACAGGGAACTGGTCTGTGTCCTGGGTTTCAAGAGGGCCCAGAGAATGTGGCTGGGGTTCCAGGTGGACTTAAAGAGTTAGATAGTGACAGCTTGAACAGGATGGTCCCAAGCCACAGAATCACAGGGCCACAAGACTCTAGGACATCTTGCCAAGTAGGCATCCAGGTTCTGCTTGCATACCTCCAATGATGGGGAACTCATCATATCTCCAAGCAGCCCACTAGTGTCACTGTTGGGTGGCTCTAACTTTCAAAGGTCTTTCTTGCATTGCTTCCACTGCCCTACCCGCCCTCAGGCCCACACTGACCACATCTACTCCATCTCCCTTCAGAGGTCTGGAGATCGACAGTGGCCCCTGAGCTCTCCTCACTTTTTAAGACAGTAGTAGCTGCCAAGTGAGATGAAAGCAATCCTATTATGTCAAGTTGGTATTCACTGGACAACTTCTTTAGTGGGAGAACATTTGTGATCTTCTTGCAGTACTTTCCTGCCTCAAACCATGAGCTTCAAGGACAAGGCAACTGTTCGATTAGTGAGCTTTCACTAAGATCATTACCAATTTGTCAGTTTATCGAGCACTGTGTACCTAGTCTATCCTAGGCACTGGATACAAAGACCAAGAAGGCTTGATTCTTTGCCCACAGAGATGCAGGGCTAGGAGTTTCCAAATGTCTGCTCTGCTCACTTTATTTAGTACAGTGGTTCACAAAGTATCAATATCAGCATCACCTGGAACTTTATATAAGACATGCAAATTCTTGGACCATACCCCAAATCTACTGAGCCAGAAACTCGGGGGGTGAGCCTAGCGATCTGGGTTCAACAAGACTTTCAAGTGGTTTGGATACACTTGAAAGTTTGAGAACCACTGGTTTAGATTCACCTGGGGAAACTTCAAAATTAGGTTAGAATTTCTGGGGGTGGAGCCTGAAGCATTGGTTTGTTTGTTTCTTAATGCGGTTTAAAGTATATGCTCAGCACACTGAACGAAGTGGCCCTGAAACATCCCAAAATATTGCTTTGCCTTTTCAGGTCCCTGCGAGGAATGGTGGAGGTTGAAGCATGCTGGTGTTGAGGAATGGAGCTGAGAGGAAAGCAAGCTGGATGCTAGGCCTAGTTCTGCTTCTAACTACTGTCTGGAGGACTTTGAGGTGGACACTCTCCTTTTTTCAATATACAATAAAATGTATAGGCAATATATTAATCATAAAATGTATTAAGAATCTACTCCGTGCCAGGTCATTAAGAGAATAGAGAACTACAACTAAGACCTCTAAAACCTCTTTCCCAAAGACTCCATTGATCAAGAACTAAAAATGCATAACCACAGAGGAGAAGGCAGGCTGAAAGCTTCTCACTTCATTCTTCCCCAATTCAATAAATATAGTCAGTGAAAGCCAAGCATGTACTGTACTCTTACAAGGTTTCCCGTAGAAATATATACGAAGCAGCTTCAGATCTGCAGCATGATCAGAAACTATAAAAAGTCTTCCTAAAGCAAAGATTTTATGTCATAACACAGTAACATTGAAATAGAAATACGATAGGTCAAAAATCTATCAACTAGATTGCACTATGGATGGTTGGGTGAGGTTTTCACCAAAACATTGCTTTCTGGTCCCAGTTTTTCCTTGCTTTCCTTCCAAGATAGTCACACTTTAAATTTTTCTATGAGTTGTGTGCTCAAAGTAGAGAGAGGCTGATGGGGTCGAAAATTCATCTTCCCTCCCGTCCCCAGTATTTTATGATTATCGACTTCCACTCTGCAGGGGGAACGAAAGGGGAATCCTAAGGAGATTGCTAGCAGACCCAACTGGGATCCAAAGTTCGGTGAGTAAACCTGTAGCTATAGCAACAGTCAAAATAATTTCCCTTTTCAGGTTATTTTTTCAACAAATATTTACTGAGTGCCTACTATGTGCAGGCACTGGAAAACAGATGTAAAAGACAGACATTTTTGCTGTCCCGGCACTTATAATCCAGCAAGGGAGATCAACAATAAGTAAACAAAATAACTTCACAAATTGCACATATGTGCAATAGAGTAAATAAATGAGGGTAATAGGCTAGTGACTGAGGAAACATGGTGGGGTCTTAAGAGGTCACACTTTAAAACTGGGCTTTATTACAGATAGGCAGCAGGGGCGGCTAGAAAGACAGGAGGCAGATCTCATAAGGCCCAGAGATCAGAGTTCCAGTTCCAGACTCACAACTATCTAGCTGTAAAAACCTTACTTTCATTTAAACAACAACAAAAAAAAAATGCTTAGAAGCAAGGAGTATTTAATTTAGTTAAAGTATGCAGGTGGGGCAATTGACTCAGACTCCCTGGGCCTCAGTTTAAATATCCATGAAACAGGAAAATCACCATCTCAATTTACTTCACTGGAAAACAAAATGAGATCACAGAGGTAAAAAGTTTGCATTAAAGCATTAAAAACACTATACAGAAACACAATACAGTTAAGAAACCACTAGACTTGAGCTTAAATAGTGAGCTTGTTGACAGCAAGGGTTGTGTTACTGATTGTTGTATCCTTAATAAATGTCTTCAAACATATCTTGAATGAATGGCCAGCCAGTTTTTTGTAATGTCGTGTTAGTGCTATTGTCATCTCCTGGTCTCGTGACACATTACCCAAGGAAGATACAGATTTCCTGTAATAAAATCTCTGATCTCAGTCACAAGAGTTAGTTAGCATCTCTGAAATCGCACTTGCTAATGTAACCAGTTAGCTAAGATGGCAGATCCTTGCATGAATGTGATCACAGACTGTAATAATGCCTTCTATATGCACCTAGCTATTTTAACAATTGACCACAATCTGTGTATCCTTACATAAAATAATTTAGCTGATGACTATAACCAGCTAATTTAAGTCAAATACACAAGCTAAAATCAGAACTATCCATAAAATTACTCAAATCACAAGTTAAAGATAAATGAAGATAGATGGTATTAAGGGAGTCACATTCCTGAAACCCAGTTTCATCAACAAAATACTCATGGAGAAGAGTGGGAATCTGGTCTATGACCATGAGGCTTTTGGACAGATTAGGAAATGGTGTTTGGTGCGAGTGATTATGAGTAGAATAAGTAAGCTCCTGTGAGAGCCATCATGTATGAAATAGAACTGGACTAAACCAACTGTTGTTTCTCTATTCAAATGGTTTTACCCTCCCTACCTTCATCGCATTCCATCCCCTAAATTTCTTCATCTTCCATTAGCACATAGTAGCAACAGCCTCAAGTCCAGTAGTTAACTTCTTTCCCTAAAACAGCACTGATCCAGACCTAAATAAAGGCCCTTAATAGAGGAAGAAATACAGATAGTCTTTGCTCGATCATGCTGGATACTGGATATGACACAGGCATTCTGACATAGCACTTGACGCCAGAGAGATTTTGATGCAGCTGTTTTAACTTGGTCATCTTGATGTGGGAATATTGTGACCCAATCTTAAAGTTAGTCATTAAACTTTAGCATTCTCCCTCGCCCCCCTCCCACCTGTCTCCACCAAATAATGTAAATAATGTGCCCATCTTGACCACTATCCCAGTTGAGGATAAAATAATGGTGGTGCCTATCATGCACATTACCTGGTAATTAAAAAGAAAAAAGGTGTACATTTTAACAAGGCCATTTTGATACAGCCTTGTCAAGATCATAGATCTCTGGCCAAGTTCTTGAAGCTGCTTTGGAGCCACTTGTAGAAATATGGTTCTATACACCAGCTATTCAAATAACATTTTGTTCAACATCGTTAGCATTGATGGGATGTTGTAGAAACTTCTCATTTATGTCAATTAGCCTATGGTAAAACTGGCTTCATTATACATCATTTCACTTAAGTGAGGACTTATTCTATAAAACTAATGAACAACCTAGAGTAAGCCATGCACAACAGCTTTGTGCTTCTACGTACTAACTGCTAAACTAAGTCAATACTTTTTCCTGCTAGCTCTGGAGCCAGGTGCCTGTGAGAGGACCAGTTCTACTCAGAGTCCTCAAAGGACTGCAGGAGTTTACCAACTAGCAAGGGAAACTTAATCAACTCAAGGGTTTTCTTGGAAATCCATCTTGGGTCCACTGTATCAATTTTTCCCTATAATTTTATAGAAGCAGCTACTGAGAGTATATTTCTTCCAGGAAGCCTCTATAGGATAGTATATGAGCATCTCAAAGCTCACATACTCGGCTTTATTTGAATTTTACTTTCTAAGTGTGGTTACTCAACCAAATGAGAATACATCTGCTATTTATGTGGTATGTTGCTTAACTGCTTGATTCCACTGTACAGAAGACAGTTCTTAATTAAGGTTTGCCTGGATTATCTACCATTACGGTGGAATGTAGTACTACCTCTGCAGATGCTTTTCCTCTGGTTGGTTAGGGTGTCAAAGGCCAGTGTTAGGAAGTTGCATAGTTACTACAAAATGCATCATAAATAGAAAACAATTTTCTGTGGTTGAAAGACCCTCCCCCGAAAAATGTTGATTTGTTACTCTGTAAATAGTACAAAATAATTAAGCCCTCTTGTCTTATGCCAGGGTCTTAGAAGGACAAGGTCATGAAAGAAAAGTCTCTTTGAAGAAGAGGGACCCAAGAGAAGTAGGTTCTGGTCAAATGAATGAAGACAGCAGGGATCCCATTCAAGTCTGAGCCCTGGTGAGAGCCTGCAGTCGGTATGGCTGACATGGGGTATAAGGAGGTAGCCAGAAATTCCACTTAATCCTTCGGCTCTCCCCAGGATAGGAAAGATGGTGACATGCAGATCTTAACTGAGGACCAGAATTAAATATGTCACAATAATGATAACCACACCCATTCAAGGGAAAGCAGATCTGGATCCACGAGAGTGCGTACATTGAGTCAGAGTATGTACATATCACAGGGATAGGTGATTAGGATCATTTTTACCTTTTTCTTTTGGTACACAATAAATGAGCTTCCTTTCATTAAAAAAAAAATGTTTAGAATAAAGGAGTATTTAATTTAGTTGAGGCATGCAGGTAGACTAAGGAGAAGTGCAGTAGGCTATACAAGAATGATTGAAGTGATCCAGCAGAAGACATCTGAAGGTCTATCCACATCAGAGTTTTTGTTTTAGATAGAAAACTCTTGGAAGGCAGAGAATGTGTCTGTAGCACTATGGCTTGTGCAATTCATATATGTTTGAAGATGAAGAACCAAACATCCAGGGAAAGGATGCTGATCCAGCCTGGCTAATACTTCTAGCCACTATTATCTCCAGAGACCACTGGAATGTCAGGCAACCACTTAAATTACATGGACAAAGCCACAAACCCACAAAAAAACCCTGCATCCTGAGATACACTGCCTGCTGCCAAGTTCCCCCTCAAAGAGACAAGGAATTGATGCTGCAGGCTGGTAATGAAATAGGCTACTTGTGCCTTGATCCAGATTACTTCTTGAAGGAATGGGATAAAGTCATGCTTTCTGCTTAATTCAAGACACACGAACAGAATACACAGAACAGAAAATTCTCCTGGATTCTGAACTCTGCTTTTGCTATGTGAGGACCCACATGTTAAATATGATACTTCTTGATCTTCAATAAGCTTGAGGGAACAGAAATCTGAACCAGCAAACAGCAAAAGCCACAGCACAAAATTTATTGGGACTATTTACTAAATAACTCATATATATCCAACATCACTGAATGAATATAATGCAGTTAATTTTTTTAAAAATCCCAAGACTTCCACTGGGGTCTTTCGAGAAAGTCAAAAACTTCTTGGTTGACTCCATCTTTAACAAATGGAATGACCAAGCTAGTGAAGTCAGATGTATCTCAATTAACTCCTAAACTCAATATTTCCAACATGTTTTTCTACTTAAAAAGTAAACAAAAAGCAAAGCTCATAATTTGGTAATTACTATGTTTCTTGGTTTTGTTTTCAAATGCCACAAGAAGATATTTGATAAAAAGAAGCAAAGTACTTCATCTCAGCAGTCTTCTTACAAACCTCACGGTTGCTTTCACAATATCAATATAAATATTTAGATCCCCATCTGATAGATAGATTTCTTCACTTATAAGTAGGAATGAGCTTAAAACCTTAAGTCTTTATTCTTGCTTCATACTAAAGCTGTTTGATTAAATTACCAGTAAAATCTCTCTTTATTGGCTGGACTGAATCACTAGATAAGAATTTATTACAATCTCTTCTAAGAAACCAAGATAATGTCAATACAAATTTTAGTGGCTAATATGTTACAGTACTTATGGATACTTTGTTTTCTAATGGCGAGTATTTTGAAAATTTGTCATTAATAAGTGAATTTCATAACACGCATAGAAATAAATCTATTACAATATAAGACATCCATAGGTTGTCCTCACTATTCCCAATGACTTTAAATATAAAATCTAATTATACAAAGCCAAAATTCCTTGCTTGATTTAACCCTGTATACCAAACAGTATAAATACTGAAGATGAGAAATATTTTAACAAATCTCATAATAGGAACCTAGGATACCATTTTGTATTAATGATGGCAGAAAAAAGAAAGAAAGGAAAAAACAAATTTCTCAGATTTTTAAAGGAAGAACAGATTTAAGAAAAAATTATTTTGGATTCGATAACCTTCTTTTTTTATTCTGTACCTTTCCATGCTTCAATATGATGTAAAAGAAAGAAAAGAAACAAAGAAAAAAAAGAAAGAAAAGAAAAAAAGAAAAAAGGAAAGGAAAGGAAAGGAGGAAGGAAGGAAGGTAGGAAGGAAGGAAGGAAGGGAGAGAGAGAGAGAGAGAGAGAGAGAGAGAGAGAGAGAGAAAGAGGAGAGAGAGAGAGAGAAAGAGAAAGAGAGAAAGAAAGAAAAAGAATTTACTGAATAAAAGTAGCCAGGAAGGAAATCAAACATTTATAAGATATATTTATTATTTTTCTGACCAAAGTGCAATGATTTTTAAATCTTCTTAAACAAATAACTATGAAAAAAAAGTATTCAAGAAAATAAAATACAAATGAGAAATTTAACCATTAGATTCCTTCGACATTATACTAACCTTATATTTAGTCAAGAAAACAAACAAACCAAAAAACCATTTTACCATAAACCTAGTACATGCATGTTAAGGTTCCACTGCTAGGAATTTTGTTAAGATCAGTTTAATTATTAATAACACTAATAGAGCATGAGGAACACGTTATTAAATGTGATCCTTGCCCCTTATCCTCAGATTTGTGTTAGAATAAGGTTGACAATTCTGCCAGGCTCTGAACCCCCAGTGCCCCCATCCCGATCCCTGGAAGCAAAGACTATGCCCTGTCACACAACTTTGTACAAGCTGTAGTAAAACAAAGCCTAACTTTTCTTACCATCCTATAGAAAATAGTCAGTTATTTGATAAATACTAAAACACTTCTAGGAATTCATTTTATGAGTTTGTTTACCGAACACATTGTGCAAGAACTGACTACACAAAAAGTTCCTTTGAAATTTGGTCCACAAATTCACTTAACAGGTTGGAAATTTAAAACCTGCAAGAAAAAGAGGAAATGAGGAATCCTTAATCCCAACATGTTGTAATTACTAAAGGGAGATACATATATACTAAAAAATTTTGCTCACAGAAGGCACAAACTATAAAAGGGATATCTTTTTTGAATAAAAACAAGAACTAGCTAATACCCTTCTTTGTTTTGTGAGCACCATGGCTAAGATAAAGTTAGACCCGAATTCACTCTCTATTCCTATGACCCCCCCCAAAAAAAACTGATAAAAACTTTAATTTGTCTTACTACATACTTTCTAACCATTAATTGTGATGTAATTATGAAACATTAAAATTGCCTTAAAAAGAGATTGTGACAGCAGCTATATCAAAGCAATATTCAAGCATGATTTCAAAGATGCTTTCAGGTTTAGAGTTAGCCTTCTTTGTCAAAAATCTTCACAACTTCATCAAAAACCTGTAAAGGAAAAAGATAATAATAATTTTAAAAGCAGATATTATTAAAACACCATATGGCTTAAAAATATATCAATATTATATTAATTTTCAAAATGGACCATTAAAAACATGATTTCTTAGTTTTATCTATTTTACTTTAGAAGGTAATATCGTAAGTAATACATATAAAGTTATGAACACATGCAATTTTATTGTTTTTAGGATAAAACAAAACTACTTGGCTACCAATAATTTTATAAAATGTAAACTAAAGTGGCTTATTTTCCTAGATCTTATTCTAAAACACTTAAGTTTGAGATGTATTACCTCACCGCTACAGAAAGTGGCAATGGATCAAAACTAAAAATAACTATACAATAAAATAGAAAGGTCCAGAGAAAGAAGATTTAGGTGAGTTAAGAGGCACTAGAAATAGCTGCTGGGCATTGAGGCCTTGCTAACCACATTTTTTTTTTAGTATATGTCCTAACAAAGCGAGCACTTGCAAATCAGTTTCGAG
This sequence comes from Pteropus medius, assembly GCF_902729225.1. NCBI lineage: Eukaryota > Metazoa > Chordata > Mammalia > Chiroptera > Pteropodidae > Pteropus > Pteropus medius. The sequence goes on along the minus strand of NW_024340701.1, from coordinate 3,055,886 downwards.
ACCACTGATTCATGAAGGAAGAGAGCAGTGTTGAATCATGGAAACTCTGCACCTCTGGAGCTATGTGCTCTGTGATGGAAGAGATGAAGACAGCCTGGGGCTCCTGTGCTAGATGACTTGCTACTCACATTATGGATTGTTAAAAAATGATTATGGTCCGAATTACAGTTCTCAAAATGCCAATTTCCCAGTGTTTGAGAAAAGAGGTTTGGAATTAATAAACCACCCACTTCTTATGAAGAACAAGTTTGAAGTTGTAAAACCCATTTTAAACTCTATTCAAAAAAAAAAAAAAAAAGAAGAAGAAAGAGAAAAAGCTCAATTTTTCATTTAGTTTCTAGTGTCTTGAAAAGCAAACTAATCTGTCATAGTATTTCTCCTAACCTGTGCCCCTTATCCAAATCACATTTTTACTTGACTTTTTTATTTTTAAGGCAGGCTAGGGATACTCACTTCATCAACAGATTTAGAAGCATCTATTTTCTTGACTTTCCCCATTTCTTCATATAAGTCAATAATTGGCTTTGTTGACTGAAGATATGTTTGAATTCTGCCAAAGAAGCAAATATTGCAAGGTTCTAAGTATCCGTCCATTCTCCCCCATGTTATAGGACAGCTCAGAGGACCATCCCAGATGTGACCCAACTGACTCCTTTATCACCTTCTTACACAAGCCATTTTACATATTGAAGCATGACATTTCTTTTCTTTCCTGACCAAAATGAGACAAGTATTTAATCTGCTACTCAAATTCCAAACTGAGATTGAGATAGCTATGTGTAAAAACTGCACAGTACCTCTTTTCTAAGCTCTCTCTGTTGTCATCACTCCTACCACTGCTCTTTCCCCTCTCAAGACATCGTTCAACACAGATCTAAAAAGAGAAATAAATGAAAAATTATTTTTTTAAAAAAGATATGAATTTTCCATTCTTTTAACCTGAAAAGAAAATGTTTGAAGTTTAAAAAAAAAAAAACAAAAAAACGCTGCATTAAACCCAATGTGTCTAATTCATTAATCAACATGCAAAGTCCATTTAAATTTAAACATGTGGTTCAATTTATAGAAACTAGGCTAAATAAGTACAGAGTATAATAAGAATTCATTCATGACTCAGTTTTTCCTGTGCATTTTTTTTTTCAAACCGCAATAAAAAGAAGATCTGTATGTGTAGGGTTCCATCTAGGATATATTATTAACTTATTAGGTATGAATTACATGCCTCAAACTTTGTTCTATTTTTGCTTACTTTTCAATAATTCCATAAATACCTAAATATTTAAGAATCAACATATTTGCATTTGAATAAACTATCCCTTGTTAATCGTGAATAAACATTCCTTAGTTATAAAGCTGTGGTAACATTCTAAAGTTAACTTTGAAGAATAAGTGAAAACATATTTTTGGGGGTTGGAAAAAGAGTTACATTTTAAAACAACTCAAAGCCTGCAGCAAGTCCCTCCACCAGAGGCACATCTGCAATTCAACCTAAGAAGAACCAACTTCCTTCAAGGCTTCAAGTACTACAGATTTTTATTCTTTCAGGCTGTTGGCATTCACTTAATAAAGTTTACAGGTGTCAGTCAGGACTTTCAATTAAATAATTCTGAGAAATTCATCTAGTTATTCAAAGGCATGTCTGAGTATGTTACTAGAAATGCCAGAAAGAAAAAGAACTCTTTCCTGCTTTTTTCCAAGATCATCTTACTCTGAGAAGACAAATCAGGCTGCCTTGTATGTTCCCTTAAAACCAAAAGTTTCCCCAACTTCCCAGAAATGTGTTTCCTTTCCAAATAAACAACCATCCTAAGGCAAGACACTCTCTGATAATAGTGCATACTAAGTAATATTACCTAACATTGGACAAGTCAATTCTTACTTAAAAACAAAGAAAAATGAAACAAATTCTTGTTATTTTGAAAATAACGCTAATTTTAAGTCCACGAGGTTGATGTCAAATAGTGTTTAACATTCCAACAGCAAGACAGTGCTGTTCTGATCACCCAGTGTCCCAATTCAAAAAAGTACTGCTGCCAATATAAAATGTAAATATAATTTAAAAAATCACTTTTTATTTCTCTAACAGTTGACCATCGTTTCTTTCTTACCTCATTATTACAATCGAAAAACAGAACAAAAGCTACATCTGCCTTCCCATCCATGGTCTTGTTCCAACCTTGAAGGTTGTCTTGATTTCTTGGAAACCCATCAATCAAGAATTTATTCTTCTGAGCATTGGCAGCCATTGTCTGATCCATTTCCTAAAGGAAAAGGAAGATTTAGGGTCAACACTACATTAACAAAATGCAATTTTTTAAGCTGCGTGGTGGATATATTGGTGTCTGTTTTATTATTATTCTTTAAATCATATGTAAAGAGTGAAGGATACATAGAAAAAAAGACTTTAAGGAAATGATCCAAAGTATTAATATAATTGCCTTGAGTGGAAATATGGGTATGTACCCTTACCCCATTTTATACACATACACTCACAATTTTCTTCTGTAATTTCTGAATTCTCTGTAAGCACAAATTACTTTCACATATACATTCACAAAGTTATAACCAGTAAAAAAAGAAAAAATAAACATTAACCAATATCTTTGCTCTAGTCAGTAGAGACCCTATCTTGCCTTCTCTTCCTTCTTCCCAAGTCATTTTGCTGTGGTGGGAAGTATACTACTATAGGTACTCAGATTCTCAAGTCCAATTGCAGAAAGTTTTGGACAAATATAAAGATATTGCTAGCATTAATTATTAGTGTAGGAATCATTTTTCTTTTTAACTGAAGCTAATTAAACCTAAATGTCACTGGCTACTCTAAAACACAGGCAGCAAAGGAAACACATTCAGAAAGTTAGTAAGAGAAACACATTTCACCATCCTCTATGGAAGTCTGAATTTAAGTAGAGTGTGGGAATACGTGAATAGGAGATAAGCTCTCTAATTTCCAAATCCTTACCCACTACCAACCACCATGGCATAAGCACAGACGCATTACTCTGACAAACGCCAGAGGAGCTTCTATTTCAAGGGAAACCGATATCCAGTCCCCTCCATGTTCAAACTGTTTCCTAGTTCAAGAACAATGGCTGTCAGAACCCCTGATTCATTTCTGAGGGCTGTCTTTATCCCAGCATCTTGCTTCTCCATATTCACAAAACTTCCACAGAACACTATTAGGCCTCTGCTATAGCATTTCTACCCCAATTACGGTAGTGAAAGATATATTAAGAGGTACATAAATATTCTACTTACTCAACACACATTTATTTGAGGCCTACTTGGGGGAACATGAGGAGCAAGGTCATGGCCCATGGGGAGCTCAGTCTAGTGGGTGACAAATACGTAAGTAAATATGCTAAGTTCTAGGATGCTAGGATAAAACGAAGAAGCAAGCACAAAGTACCTGGAAACTCAGAGAAAGCTTTACCTAAGAGGTGGCAGCAGAGCAGAAATGGTACTTCAGACGGTATAAACTAAATGAATAAAGGCTCAGAAATGAGAAAGCATGACAGCTTTGATGAATCTGAAGTAAGCTGGTACAGCTGAATCTTAGGATGTGTGTAGAAAGCGGTGGGAGCCATGACATAGAAAGTATGTAGGGGAAAGATTAATGAAGAACTTGTTATGCCACCCTAAAGATTTGGTTTTTATTCTGGAAGCACTGAGGGATTTTAAGCAGAAGAATATGCTCACATCACCTTTTAGAAAACAATCACCCTGCACCATGAAGGATGAATTAGAAGGGGAAAAGGATGTTTAAGGCAAAAAAGACTAATGAGGAGGCTCTAGTGATGGTCAAGAAGAAAAGAGGATCTGAACTAAGGTGATAATGGTAATAGAAAAAAAAGACTAATAGTAGAGAATTAAGAGGAAGATAAATGGAAGGATTTGCTCACTGAATGGATTTTAGAAATAGAAGGAGAAGTGAAAAATATAGGAGGGCACCCAGACTTCTGGCTTGGGCAGCTGGGTAGACGGTAGAAACATTAACTGGGACAGGATATAGAGGCGATCACATTTTAGATGAAACATTCAGTCTGTGACATGTTGATTTTGAGATACCTGTTAGACATTCAGATGGATGCCTAGTAGTTCGTTAGAAATATAGGTCTGGAGTTCAGAAAAATGATTTGTGCTAGAGCTTTGGATTTCGGCATCAATAGCGCAGTGAAAGCCTTGGGTATGGCTAAAACCATCCAGCAAGAAATAAATAAAATGAGGGGAGAACCAAGGATGAAACCCCGAGAAGCATATGGTTTAAGAAACTTGCAGAAGAACTATCAAAGGAGACATTAAGAAATAGCAGTTATTGAAGTGGGAAAAGAATCAAAAAAAGAAATGGTGTCACAGAAACCAAAGGAATGAGATTCAAAAAGACAGTAAAGAGAATTAAACTCTATAAGAAAAATGACTAAAAATATCCCCCAGATTTGATAGAGAAGCAAGAACATCAGCAAGAACAGTTTCGATGAAGATGACTAGTTTCAACAGTTTTCAATAGAAACTGACTGCAAAGGGATGAAGAGTAGAAAGTGAAAAAGTAAAAATTGTAGACTAGTCTTTCGCAATGTTTAGCTCTAAGGTGGAGGAAGGGCATTATAACCAGAGAATAAGGAAAGAGGATTTATTTACTTTGAAATGAAAGCAGGTTACTCCAATCTCTGAGACAAGAGACAAGAATGTGTGTGATGAGCTACTCCTCATCCTCAAGCTTCTCCGATTCCATCCAGATGCTCACATCAATCTTCAACTATTTCTTGCTGTTTCCACTGTTGCATTTCTCCTTCACTCTTTCTTACATGTGAAAATACCTATTAATGACTACAGTCTTGGGAATCTATAGTGGAGAGTTATCATGAAAATGCAAGGTATCTCATATTTTAATTTGATAGCTGTTAGTCTTAGCGTTTCACAATGAAGATGGTGATGCAGGTACCAGAAAAGAAGATATCAAGACTGAGGGAATAGCAACAATGGAAAGGTCACAGGAGAGAGGGAGAAAGGGAAGGGGGGATGCAGAGGGAAGGAAAGGAAATTTATAAGAAAATAGAAAAGGGAAAGGAGGAGGAGAAAGAGAAAAAGAAGAAGAAATAGAAATGAAAAGAAACCGATATCCAGCTCTCTTGGTGGTCAAACTGTTTCCTAGTTCCTCAAAAACAATGGCTGTCAGAACCTCTGTCTGAATGTTGGGAGGGGTCAAGTGGAGCTGAAGCTGTAGTATTTGTCACCCACTAGACTGTAGCTGATCCGAGATGAAGGCAGAGAATGCCTGCTACTACCCAACTTCTTCCCAGGTGAAAGTAAGTCAAATACATGGCCATTTTCTACAAGCAAGAAATTCAATACCCTGATTTTTTTCTTTACTTAAAAAAAAAAAGGTAGATTTAATTTCTTATTTTCTTGCTGGTTTAAATTGGTTGGCATTCATACTCCTTACCCTCTTTAACAGACTGATGGTTATTTCAACTGGCACAATCCTTCCATCTTTAATGTACTTTTCAATGAGTTCACCATACTGTGAATTTGGGTTCTTCCTTTCATCACGAAGAAGTTCTCCTGCAGAAAGGTGTGTATAGCCATAATTCTGAAAGAAACAACACACAGGAAAAAAATCAGTATACATTCAACCCAGTGGTAGAACTATTGTTTTTTTCCCTTCATGTTAATTTCTAGGTTCCAATTTTTCTTACAATAAAAAAGCTTTGCTTGTATATTTAATAAATAATTTATAAGTTTAAGAGATATTTCATACAATTTCTTGGTTTGCTTTAAAAAATGTCCCTAACCTACATAGGGCATGGAAGCTATAATGTTCACAAAACACAAAATCATCCCCAAATTTATCTAAATATTAAAGACTTTAATATCTCATCGTACTCCTCCCAAAACACAATCAACATTTAAATGATTTAAACATTTAAACATTAATAATGTTCAAAGAAGTGCCTAAAAAAAAATCTATACAATTCAAGGCAAAAAAAAAAACAAAAACAAAAAATACAAAAATCTTGGGTTGGCTGTACCCACCTTCCATAAAATCTGCTTCCCTTCCTTAAATCCAGCATGTCTAAATTGAACTCATCAGCATTTAAACAAACCCCATTCTTCTGTACTATTCCCGTTCTCAGTAAACAGCACAAGGCCTACCTCCTTCACGAAATTACCTTTCCTCATCATTCCCAAGAGTTGTCACATAATCAAATAGCGTCTTAGAGTATCACTGTCTTTCTACCTAGACCAGAATCTTCCTAACTAGTCTCAAAAGTCCAATTCTTCTTCTCTATTTGCAACTAGATAGGTCTCATATTAAAATGAGAATATGATTATCTATTTTATGTCAGTGGTGATTATTAAATGAGATAATATACAGAAATTGCATACCAGAGAGCCTGACACAGAGTGGGGGATAAAAGCCATCAATTATCTTATTTTAAATAATCTAGAAGCATTTTTATATTTCATATATATGTATATATATATATATATATACACACCATTTTTATATTATAATGTGTGTGCATGTATTCACTTAATGGTTTTGACAGACAGACTAATTAAGGGGCTTAAGGGAGATAATAGAACCATAAAATCTACTTTTAAAATGTTTTTACTCTCAAATGTCAGGACACTCGGAACTATATTCAATGATCAATTATAACAATCATCCCAAATTTTTAAGACTTCCTAAATGAGTTTTTATCTTATCCATAGTAAGTTAAATTTTATCTTTAATTTCAATGTTAAGATTTGAGGCAGCCCACATTTCTACCCACATTTTAGAGTGTTTCAATTGTATATTTTACAAAAAGTCTTTCAGCTGTCCAGGTGAGTTTTCTGGTTTTTTTGTTTGTTTGTTTGTTTGTTTTAGATTGCAAAAGCCATATATTCTCTATCCCTTTTCTATTTTGAAAAATTATTGGCTAAACTTATTCTTGCTTACTAAAGGAAACTAACAGTGAGGTATTCAGCAAAGGGAAACAAATTCTAAATAGTTTGTTTGCTGACTAACATTGGATATAAAGTTTGGTGAGAATAAACAAAAACCATATCATTCATGTCTCTCTTAGTCATACAGCATCTTTCATTAGGAGAAATGATCAAAAGTGTATTTAGTTGTTGTAATAGGCTTCTAAAAAATTCCCATCATTTAAAGAAAATGGAAATATGAAAGTGTTTAATTATTTAAACTGTGACTTTAAAAATTATTTTCACATCACACCATTTTCAAATGTCTACTTTGATCACTAAGTATAAGAGAACTTTTGAAAGATGGGTGTGGAAAAGACTTTTAAAAAAATGAGATGTGACCTACTTTCCCATTTACTCTGTACAATTTTCAAAAAGCATTTCGCATGTACTGTCCACAAAAATTTCATTTCCCACTGCTTACTTTGACTCCTGCTTGGAAGTCTATGCTTGCCGGACGCTCTCATCTGGTCTAGAAATTACAGCATATGGTAATATTGAATAAATGCAGAGACAAACAGCACTAAACAATGGCAAATGCTCAGTGAAACACCAATACAAATTGCTCTGTACAAATTGCCTCTGTTGTATGAACAACATAGACATTTAGAAGCCCAGCTTGTAATTTAGAAATTAGTATGTACACTGTTTCCCGACATTGCAGAGCTCAAATTTGCAATCTTCATACTGTATTAAAATGGGTTTTGGCATATCACTTTTTTAAAAGAGAAAGTAGTTATAAATTGTAGAGGTATATAAATGACATTTTTAAAACAATTACACGGTTTGTCAAAAGAGAGAGAGAACAACTTTATCTGCAAAGTCCAAGGAGACAAGCAATCTAAATAAATATAAAAATGTCAAACCTATACATGTATCTATTTCTCATCCACTTCCATTTTTTAAAAAAATTTTTATTTACCACTTACTTTTTTATACTATATTTTTCTTAAGGATTTGCTGAAGCTTTCTTTCCTCTTACCACAGAGTTTGTATAACAAAAAAGCAACTATCAGTTACATACTAGTTATTATAGGATCTTACTAATAACTACACTTTAAAGTACATGCTTTCAAAGCATTCTGCTGTCATTAAGTAGTCACTGTTGCCAATTTTGAGAAAAGCAAGAACAGCTATATCCCAGGTTTAACCAAAACTTTTTTACATCTCTGAAATTTCCTAGCAATTAAAACCTAGTGATCACTAGCTGTACTCTTAAGAGCAACATTCAAAAACCACAGCAGGTTATAAATACTATAAACTATAATAACTACAGTTACAAGCTACTATTCAGCTAAAAACAGTAGTTTTATAGTTGCAAATGTATAAACTCAATTCATTTAGAGTAACTGTCTAAATGTTTCACTTTCATTTTCTCATTTAAGAAGTTGAAAAACAAGTCAATAACTTATGAATCACATACTAAGATCTGGAGTAAGAAAAAAAGCATCATGTTTTCAACAAATACAAAATGGTACTCTGTATTACTACAAGTAGGCAAATGTAGAGAATTTTATGGTATGATATCTCAATCATCTTGATCAATTTAGTTCACTTCTTAGCAATTGTCTTTCCTTCTTTCTAAATTTAGTAATGTGGTTCTATGTGAAAAAAAAATAAAAACAAAATAACAAATAAACAGTTCAAGGTACAAATGATGCGTAAATGGCAAGTCCTTGGAGGCAAGAAGAGATCCACATGCCAGGCGGCAATTCCTGGTATTGTGTCAATGAGAAAGTGCCATGGGACTGCTACTGAGCCTTACATTACATAGTGGGAATATAACATCAAGATAATAGATATAAATACATTTTTAAAGCAAATTATTGAGTTAAAACTATTGGGTGTCCTTTACACAGTTCACACATCTATGAAGCATTTAAGACTAAGTTTACTTTGCATTCCCTATAAGATTAGTGAACCCTAAAATCTAAATTCTGGTTATCTACTAGCAGTAATGTGCCTACAGCAGAACACCCGGAAATGCTGCAGGTACTATCCCAAACTATCCAGAACTTACCAGTCTGGTACTTGTTGCAAACAATAGATTTAGAGCCTACAGCATCCCAGCAACACTTTATGTAAGGCTATCATTTATTTCAAAGGCATCTGCAATAGAACTTTTTCCTATTATGCTAAATGAGATGTCTGGTAAGAACGTGGGGAACTTACTTTTCAACTGTAAGAACAGCTACACGCGTATAGGTAGTATTTAAAACTGGCCAACTGTTTAGGGTTCCTTCCAGTTCACCCAAAGAGGGTTAGAAAAGGGTTTTTCCTATCATCATTATTAAAGAAAGGTTAACATTAGGAAAAAAAAAAAAAGACTATCCAGTGGAAGAAAAGCTAAGTGCAATATTTGACTTAAATTGCTAACAGATTTTCAATCTCATTTTTAGACTGCTCTCATTGTATTTCCAAATGTATGCACTGCATTTGGCCATGCCTACTTAATTACAAATCTACCTATTAATATAAACTACAAAAGTAATAAACTCAGCTAAATCTCTTAAGCAAAAAGCTTTAAATTAACAGACTCCAAATTAACATGAAGCATACTTCTTTCTCTAATTAAAGAGTGTTATTTTAAAAGCTTACATCTGCAAAGGAGAAATGAGGATACATATAAATCAACTATAGACAATTATAGCACTATTTCATTTTCCTCAATGTTTGGCTCTTCATGTAAGAAAATCTTAATTCAGGCAACAGCTAGAACTTATTTTAAATTCATATATATTTATGGAGTGTCTACAAGGCACCAGGCAACGTGATGATTCAGGGAAGGTAAAAGGTTATATTCAAAAAGGATGTCATAATGACTTGCATTTATAAAGTAACTTGAGCCCTCATGTTAATTAATAAAGGCAATTCTTCATATTTGCATAACTTTCCCTAAGGAATTCAGTCTTTACCAGCAACTGTCTGCTTGGGGAAGAAGCTGATTCTTCAGAGGCAGTGGCAAGAAGACAAAACAATAAATAAAACGTAAAGAAAGGATGGGTTAGAAGCCACCAAAGAGGTTGTTTCCTCATTTGTGTAGGCCTGGATATCCCTTTAACATTTTGCAAAAGGCTTCTCAGGTAATTGAGGATTTTGGTATCTTATATACATAATAAATGGCCCCTATAGCAAACTGTGAATTGAAATTTTCACCTTCCAATTTCGTTCCAGTTGGTCATTTCCAGTATTTTTATTTCTTTTAATTCATCTCAGGCCTTCTGAACCAATCTGCTTTCCTTATATTAGAAGTGGATAGAAAATGGCTAAAAATGAAGACCAGGCCCAGAAACCTCAGGAATTCCAAGAGCTCAGGGGCAATAATTTGAAAACTTCTAACATTGATGGATAGGCACAGAGGTCTTGTTAATTTCAGGAAATACTCATCTGATCTTGTTAATTAAATTATCAATTCTTACAGTCACAGCAGAGCCTGCAAACAACACACTCATATTACTACAACCCAAATATTGTTGCAGGTGGTCTAAGAGCCTAAAATTCAGTTAATTCAGTTCCTGTGAGAATACTCGGAGGATATACGTCAAACCACTCAGCTGCAGCCTTAGCCACTGCTCTTTCAACTTATGAAAGAGAGGTTTCTTAAACAGTAAGCAGGCCCAACTCTACTTATTTCTTATTTTAAAAAGGTAGATAACATTAAAATGAAAATATCATTTTACCCAGGAATACCAAAAGAAAGTCACCCTATGAGATATACTCGAGAAAGAGCCTCATCACAAAATAACCACAATATTTTAATACATCAGGTTCTCTTTGAGAAATAGAATTTATTTGGATTTATGAATCCACACTTGAGAAAAATACATAAAGGACACCAAACTCTGAATAATAGATGCAAATATGACCGTCAAATATCTGCGAAATTACCAAACTAATGCAGGAATGCATTTAAAGAAGCACGTAGAATTCAGCAAAGATCACAAGAACATAAGAACCTTGCATGAAGTCATATACCCATAACACTGAACCAGAAGTTAAAAGATAAGGGGGTTTTATAACTAAACTCTGTCACAACCCAGTGTGACACTGGGAAATTTATTTAACCTTTCTTATACTTCAGTTTCTTCATTTGTAAAATAAAAATAGCATTTATACTATCAGAAATAACAGCCATACACAGCAAATATCATTATTAGCTGTTACAACTAGACGCATCTCCTGAAGAACACACTCCTAAAAAACGTGGTCTACGCTACTAGATTCAAGACCTACTGTGAGAATACTCAGATATATCAGGGAGGAGTCAGACAAACTCATACAGGTTATTCCTGGAGCAAAGTCCAAAATAATCAATGGCTAAACTACAAATTACATATGAATAAAGGAAAAGAACCACCAAACTGACTCAACAGCAAATGAAAAAATACAAGAAAAGAGCAAAGTCAAAGAATAACTACAAAACAGGTAGAGTATGATACAACAAAATCCAATTCACTCTGCAAATAGCCTCAAACACAGAGGCTCCAAAAACTGGCATCGTGGATATATTTGAGTACATTAAAAAATTTATGAGAACCAACAAGAATTTACCCTGCTTACTATCTTCTTATAAACAAGGGCTTTCCAACCAACTAAAAATGACTAATCAAAAAATATACATAATAAAAAGATCCTATTTAAGTCAATTATACCTCGATTTTTAAAAAAATCCTAATCAAAACAGCAACAAAGATTTAAATTTAGGGATGAACTTAAAACTAATGTAAAAACTCTATGAAGAAACTAGAAACACTTAAAACCAGTATTATAAAAAGAAGGTATTCTGTGTTCCTGGATAGATTCAGTACTGTAAATATTTAAATTTTCTACAAATTATAAATTTATTGCAATCTCAATTAAAATTCCACTGGGATTAATTTTTTTAATAAAACTTGATGAGTTCATTCTCTGGTTTATCAGAGTAAATGTGAGAGAATGGCCAAAACTGAAAATATTAACAACTACAAATAGGAACTTGCCCTACCAATCATATATATTGTCCTAACAGGCATAAAATAATATACAGCTATAGTAATTAAAACTGTTTAATACTGATATAAAAATAGACAAGCAGAACAATGAAACTCAACAGAGTCCAGAAATAGACCCAAGTACAAATGGGAATTCAATAAGTGATAGAATCAGCATCTAAAATTCAATGAGGAAAAGATGAACTATTTAATAAATGATACCTGTGCAACTGCCTACCCATCTGGGAAAAAATTAAATTAGATCCCTGCATCATATCATATGCAAAACTAAATTCCAGGTGAATTAAAGTTCAAAACAACACAATACAAGCAAAAAGCCCTATGATAGTACTAGAGGAAAATATCATAAGATAGGGAAAGGCATTCTGAAACAAGAACCAAAACAGCTAAAAATTATGTTTGACCATGTAAATAATAAAAACTTCTGAAGAAAGATATAAATATTATCAAATGACAAGCAAATGTTTCACCATACAAAGGTGACAGGGTATAAATACATTGTATATAAAGAGATCCTACTAGCAAATAAAGAACAAAACTCAATACAAAAATGAGCAAAGGATAAGAACAAACAATTCACATAAAAGAAAAAAAAGGACAGGTGCTCAACCTCATCAGTAATCATGAAAATGCAAATTAAACAATGTGGTTCCATTTCCCACCCATTAGATGAGTTCAAATAAAAAGATACATTGGCGATGACAAAGATAGGAGCCTTTTTAGAGGGCAATTTGGCAGAGTCTATCAAAATTTGTTTGCATACCCTTTGGCTTAGTAATTCCATTTCCAGGAATTGTGCTAACTGAAACAGCTGCAGGCGTGCACAGTTATATGTACATAAATGTTCACACCATCAATTGTAAGTAAAAAATCTAAATGCCCACCAATATATAAATGGCTAAATAGAGTACTGTATATATTATGAATGAAGTAGAGTTATCTATATGTGCTGATATGAAAAGCTATCCAAGATATGCTGTTAAGCAAAAAATGCACATCACAAAATAATAGGTAATGAGTATGCACACATGTGCACATGCATTATATCTGTCTATAAATACATCAAAAAAGGATCAGAAAAGCAGACATAAAAAAGCTGATAAATGATTACATAAGGAGAATAGGCTGAGTTTAAGAACTTTTGCTTTTTACTTTATATACTTTCAAACTGTTTGCATCTTTTACAACATACATATATACATTTTTTAAAGCTTTATTTAAAAAACCACATATACTATCTACACATCTCTAAATGGCAACTACCACAAAGTAAGATTAATGACTTAAATGTTTTACTAATATCAAATTCTAAGAGAACAGCAAAATGAAATTCAAAGTAGCCTCACAATAAGGATAAAAATCCCTATATAGAAAACATCACCTGATTTCACGAAGAAAAGGAAACAGTACCTGCACTATCAAAAACTTCTTTAAAATTTAAAACTAAATCGCTGCAGAGAATAGCAGCAAAAATCAATTCAAACGTTTGGAAAAAATCTCTGGAAAGTGATCCAGTCCTGAAACAAAGGAGAAACAAAAGTATAATATAGCAACACAGAAACACACTGTATGGGCATGAAGTCAAGAGTTATAGAAGGAGACAGAAAACAGTCCAGTTTTATAGCCTAGAACCAGATGGAAATTTAGACATACTTAGTTGGGAGGATCCAAAAGGCACAGCAGCAAAGGTTTAAAAGGAAACGTATTTTAATGAAGCCCTACTCTAGACACTAGAGTTCAAAATTATAAGCTAGATGTTCTGGACATGACACCTCCACAGCAAAGGCAATATACACTACTTCTGGTCTCCAGTCCAACTCCTTGGAGTGCTTTCAGAACTTTATTGTGCCATGCAACTTCTCTCAACTAATTTTTTAGAGAAAATTAATCTTGCTTAGAAACAAAGAATTACCTTCATTTTTAGTCCATCAACCTGTGCTAACAAGTGTGCAAAATCATTATTTGGCTTTAAAAAGTAGTACGTTTTATTTATTTAGTTTTTGCATAAAATTTACCTTCATGAATTCATTTTGCTCAATCAAAAGTGAAAGTCAGTATAAGAATATACATTTCTGATAAGTATAGCCATCAAATCCTAGCCCAGCCTGGGATTTAATGTTGACCATGGATAAATAAATCCATTTATACAATGCAGAGCAGAATACTATAAGGGAATCCTGTTTCTTGATTAGAGCCTAACTTCTTCATGTAAGGGAAATGTCCTAAAAAGTGGTAAGCTTATGGGAAATTTTCATGGAAAATTTTCTTTCCTGCCATGACTACACAACAGGAAGAATGCGGAAACCATTTTGCGAAATGGCCAACTTCTCTCTCTCTACCTAGTCTGATTTAACATGGATCCAATTATGCTCTGGAATCAGTCAAGGAAGTAAGAAGAAACTGTTACTTCTACTCTTCATTTCCATCTACCATTATCCCCTTTCTTCCACCCCCAACTCTCAGTCCCAGAACAATACAGACACTTACCAGTTATACTTCTTTTGTAGTTTTGGAGTCACTTACCGGTCTTTTAATCTCAGCACCACAAGCAATAGAAAGCATACTATGTTCTAATGTGCAAGATGTAAGACCTCATCAAAATTAAAAACTTCTGTGCTTCCAAGGCCACTACCAAGAAAATGAGAAGACAAACCACAGGATGGGAGAAAATATCTGTAAATCATATATCTGGATAAGGGACTTGTATCTAAAATATATAAACAACTTTACAACTCAATAATGAAAATATAAATAACCCAATTTTAAAAATAAGCAAAGACAATTTTTAAAATGCAATATCTAGGGGTGGGGGGGAGGACAAAGGATCCAAATAGACATTTCTCCAAAGAAAATGTACAAATAACCAGTAAATACTGAAAAGTTGCTCAAAAGCATTAGTCATCAGGGAAATGCAGATCACAAGGATAATAAGATACCACTTTACTTCCACTATGATGGAACTCTCAAACCCTGCAGGTGGGAATGTAAATGGTGCAGCCACTTTGAAAGTCACACAATTCCTCAAAAGGTTAAATATAAAATTTTTGCACATCATATATCTAATATGGGCTTAATATCTAGACTATAAAAATAATTCCCATAACTCAACAACAAAAAGACAAACAAAATTTAAAAATGGGTCAAGACATGAATTGACATTTCTCCAAAGAAGATATACAAATGGCCAAGTAGATGAAGATGCTCACATCATTAGGGAATTGCAAATCAAAACCACAATACCACTTCACACCTACTAGAATGGTTATAATTAAACAAACAGAAAATGGCACCCTCGAACACCGATGGTGGGAAAGTAAAATGGAGCAGCTGCTGTGGAACAGTGTGGTGGTTCCTCAATAAGTTAAATAGAATTATCATATGACCTACCAATTCCACTCCTAGCTACATACCCAAAAGAACTGAAAACAGGGATTCAAGCGATGTCTGTATGCCAATGTTCATTGCAGCATTATTTACAATAGCCAAAGGCATAAGCAGGCTATGTCCAAAAACAGATGAATAAACAAAATGTGACATCTACATACAAGTTAACACTATTATAGTCAGTCATAAAAAGGAATGAAGTTCCCATACATACTAACATGGATGAACCTTGAAAACATTATACTAAGTAAAAGAAGCCAGACATGAAGGGACAAATATTGTTTGATTCCACTTGAAATAGGCAAATTCATAAAGGCAGAAAGTGGATTAGAGATTACCAGGAGGTGGGGGAAGAGAAGAATGAGGAGTTATTGCTCAATGGTACAGAGTTTCTCTCTGGAGTAATGGAAAAGTTTTAGAAATAGTAGTGATGGTTGCACGACATTGTAAATGCCATTAATGTCACTAAATTGTACACTTAAAATGGTTAAAATAGCAAATTTCATGTTTTATATTGCCACAATTTTTAAAAATTAATAATGTAATATATCAAAATCATTAAATCATACACTTTAAATGGGTGAATTGTACGGTATATGAATTACTATACTTAATCAAGTTATTTCTTAAAAAATAGAATACAATCTGAAAAATTAGAAACAAAATTTCAACAATTAAATAATGTACCTAATCTATAGACTACAATGGGAATATAATGCTCCCCAAAACCACTTTTACCCAAATTACTCTTTGATCTCTTTTCTACAGATCTTTTCTAAAACAATAAATGTTACCATTTACATACTTACTGTTATGTACTGTGCTAAACACTGTAGAAGCATTATCTCATTTCATCTTTATAACAACCTAGTAAAGTTGGCATTATTATCATCACTTTATCAATGAAGATACACAATCCGAAGTTAAGCAACATAGCCATAGGTTGTAGACTGAGATTCAAACAAATATCTGACTTCAAAGCCCTAATATCTTATTTCTAAATATTTTCATTAAAAAAATACACAATTGTTCTATTTCAAAAAGCTATTTCTTTTCCACCTTTACACATTCTTTATTACCATTCTGAAGTTCTATGTAAACATAAAATGCAGCAGGAATTTATAATTCCTTGTTGCTCTCATTCCCATAGCATAGAATGGCAAAGAAGGTACACATATTCATAGTGGTTTGGATAATTTGCCTCTAGAGTGTAACTACATTGGATTACATGCTATCTAACACTGATGTCTGTGGATATAGACCTGTTTTAGGGCTGGCAAGACTACCTACACTTCCATACCCCTCATTTTACAAAAGGGGAAATGGAGATGAGCTGACTTGCCAGTTAGTGGAGAAGAAACTGACACTTGAAACCAGGTCTCCTGAGTCTCAGTGACTATTATTCCACAGTAGGGCCCTGAGGTAATTCCTAGGTGACAGAGGTGGAGATAGTCTTTTGCCTTCAAGCCTTTGAATATAGAATTTGTTGGTGGAAATTAAAAAGGATACTAAAAGTTGGCGGACTCTACCATTTTGTTGTATCCTAGCATAGAAATAAGATCAGAACTTGATCCGTACAGAGCCAGGCATATTTGACCCACCATTCAGCCTGATTCTGACCATTCCTGCTTCATTTGCTTCATTCTTGCCTTTCTCACTTCCGACACCATTACTGTTTCCACTTTCCACCTGTCTCACCCAATAATCGTTAATCAAGAAACAAAAACTTCCACTATTTAAAAACCTAAATTAACCATTAAGTCATTTCTCAATTACATAAGCAAAACATCATCTGGGCTGTCTACTTCCAGTAGACACCAAGAAAATAGAAATTCATGTTTGTATCTACCAAAACCATACATAATTATAAAGGTAAGTCCTATAGGTCAAATTAAACACAATACTTACCAATGGAAAACATCAATGACTAATTCATTATGGAAGTTCCAAACAAAGTGGGCAAGGAAGCAATCTTTTTTGTAGCCCCATATTAGATAATATTTAATTGCTTGTTGATATAGGATATATCCTAATAATGAATGGAACCAACTTATGAGAAGACAGAAACTAGACATGGAATATATGTTTCATGGAACCCAGTCCTTCAAAGTGAAAGTTTCTGAGAACAGTAGGTAACAACTGGTGCTCTTCCTTTGCTAAAGTAACGTTTTGTTAGCTTTGTTCACCAGACAGCATAAAACTGTCGGCAAACAATAAATATATCCAGTCACACCTGTTCTCTATTAAGTTCTAAATGCTCTTATCATATGTTTAGTCTGTAAAAATGTTCCTGATTTGTTAGGTAAAAGCAACTGAATTGTTAGAGCAAATACATTTTCATATGGCAGCCGAGCTAAAAGCATTAACTTTAAGGTTAACAAGAGTCAGTGTAATCAGGCCAACATGACACAGAGACAGTTATCTCCTGTCTCCACCCTTTTTCTCCTACCTGATCTAAAAGTCCCACTACTAGGACGACTTCTCTGAAATGCTCTTTCAATTCAGAAGGATAATCGTTAAAATACTGTACTCCTAAGGGACTTTGGGAGGTCTTCAGTGACTGCACTCCTCTCCCATTAGCACCTTAACTGGAACAATGTTTAGATTAACCGATTATTGTCACTGACACTTTAACCCAAAGGATGTAAGTCAAGTAGATTTCAAAGGGAGTAAGGAAAAGGGGAAGAACTGATATTGAAGAGGGACTTTGAGCTAGAGTAGACTTAGGCAGAGGTGTCTAATTTTGATACGGGTGGAATATACATATGCATTCAGAGAAATCCCTTCCAGCCCAGCACACTCAACTAGTTGGATGTGTGGGTGAGTGTATTTAAAAGCACGACTGAACTAGTAAAAAATTAGAAGAGTAATTCAGATTTAGATAAATCAGGAAAGCACAAATCCAGAGGACTGAATGAGTGTTGGAGTTGTGGCTGCCCTGGGATCTTTGCAACTCTGAAATCACTGACGGCTAGAGCCTGGATTTAATGAGCCACAAAGTAGGTAAAGGAGAAAATAACTAAGGCCTATATAGGACTAGGGGTCAGGACAAAGAGTTCCACATAAAGTCAGGACCCCTAAAGGATGACACCCTCAATGCTTGAACTAGAAAAAAAGAACCCACCATGCAGAAAAAAGAGCAAAAACTCCTAACCACAAGTCCAAACTGATTAAAGAAATTCCTAAAGGATATACTTTAAAGAAGGAAAATAATCTCAGAAGGAAGATCTGAGGTACAAAAATAAATGGTGAAAAAAATTGGTATGCATGTGAGCTATTCTGCACAAACGTTTCACCTTTGTTATAAAACGTTAACATATTTGTGGGGATTTAAAAAAAGCCAATATAGAATTAAAATCCTGGAAAACGGGATAAAAAATAGAGTTAAGTGTCCTAAGGTATTTGTATTGTTTGGAGGGAGAATAAAAATATTAACATTAGATTTAAATTAAATAATATGTGTGTTTAAAATTTCCAGGGTAGGGTAACCAAGAAAAACAGATTGCACAACTTCTAAAGCAGGGGGAGAAGGGTAAAAAAATCTCAAGTCAAAAGAAAGGGGGGCGAATAGGTAAAATTAACACAGAAAGAGAGGATAATGATAATAAAAATGATAGCTAACATTATATAAGACTTACCATGTGGCAGGCACTTTACACATATTAGCTTATTTAATCCTCACAACACCCCTATGAGGTAGATACTATATATTATTCTCATTTTACTGAAGATGAAACTAAAGCATAGAGAGATTAAATGATTTGGCTAAAATCACACTCACAGTTAAGAGTTAGGATGAGAGTCAAATCCAAACAGTCTCACTCTGGAATCCGAACTCTGCATATTGCCTAATAGACACTGCATAGGTATGATACTTGGACATTCATTTGTGCCTTTCAAATCAATTTTTTTTTTCAGTCTAATAACTAAGAATGCCTACAAAAGTGTAGCTACTTATACTACTAGACATTTCCTTCATCGGCTATTTATACATAAGCACAGAATAGGCAAGGGGGAAAAGGCAAGTGCTAACATATACAAAGTACGTAATATGTATTAGGCACTGTGCTAGGACATTTTTTTACATGGGTTCTCTTGGTTAATCCTCGCAATCTCCCTGTAGATTAATATCCCAAAAAGCCACACATTTAAGTAACTCACTAAAAGGCAGGAACCCAGGTCTGACTAGCTTCAAAATCTACTTAAAAAACCTTTACTGAGCATCAGTTTATTTATGCCAGACATTGTGCTAGGCAATAAGATATGAGAGTAAATTTAGAAATCCAGGGTTTTCGTGGAGCTTATGGTCTAATGGGAGAGCCTTTTGGTTCCCGGACCCAATTCCAACATGGTGGGGTGGTTTCCCCTACACAATTATTGGATACCAGTGGGCTGTCTGAGAATTCAACTCAGTTCTGACATGACTCACCCAGAGATGGCAGGTTAAAGGTTCGCTCCTATAAGACTGTCCCTCTACCCCACTTCAAACACCAGTTGAAAAACCACGATGTAATGTGTACTAAACCGAGTCCTCTTGGGTTTTTATGGAGGCTTTTTTACATAGCCATGATTGATTAAATCATTGGCCATTGGTGAGATTCAACCTGCAAGCCCTCTCTCTTCTCCGCATATGGGAGCGTGGTAGGAGGTGAGGGCAGGACTGACAATTCCGTCCCCCTAATCACGTGGTCAGTTCTCCAGACAACCAGCTCCTTTCCTTAGGTGAGGTCCAAAAATCACCTCATTAACATAACAAGAAACATCTTTATCACTCTAGACACTTAGGAAATTCCAAGGGTTTTGGGAGCTGTGAGTCAGGAACTGTGGTTGAAGACCAAATACTGTCAAGTTCAAATACAGTCACTTAACTATGGGGACACATTCTGAGAAATGCTTCATAGGGATCCATTTTGAAAAATGTCTCGTTAGGTGATTTCATCATTGTCTGAACTTCACGGACTGCACTTAACACAAATCTAGATGGCATAGCCTATTACACACCTAGGCTATATGGTATATAGCCCTTTGCTTCTAGGATACAAACCTGTACAGTATGTTACTGTAGTGAATACTGTAGGCAATTATAACACAATGGCAAGTATTTCTGTATCTGAATTAACATAGAAAAGGTACAGTAAAAATATAGTATAAAAAATAAAAATGATGCACCTGTATAGGGCATTTACCATGAATGGACCTTGCAGGACTGGAAGTTGCTCTGGGTAAGTCAGTGAATGAGTGGTGAGTACATGTGACATGGCCTAGGACATTACTGTCACTACTGCCCACTTTACAAACACTACACACTAAGGCTACACTAAATTTGCAAAGCAACATGAGATTAAAATAAGCATAAGAGAAAATGATGCAACCAAGAGATGTGGTAACCATGAGATGTAGGAGGCTGTTGCTAGAGTAACACAACTGTTTTATAGCAAATGTTTTTTTAATATAAGTAGAAAAAATAATAAAACAATAAAAAGTACAGTATAGTAAATACGTAAAACAACAACGTAGTCATTTATCAGCATTATCAAGTATTATGTAGTGTACATTATTATATGTGCTATACTTTTATATGACTGGCAGCACAATAACTTTGTTTAGACCAGTATCACCACAAACAAGTGAGGAGTTAGGACTGCTATATCACTGAGCAATAGGAATTTTTCAGTTTCTGTTATAATCTTACGGGACCACCATCATATGTGTGGTCTGTAGTCGACTGAACCGTCAATATTAGAGCACATAACTGTATATATAAGAAATATATTTTGGTCATCTCAATGACCAAAATATATTTTTCTTATAAATCACAATATCACAGGGAGACAATCAAATAATCATAAAAATAAAGGTGAATTACAAACTAAAAAATGTGCTGATGTGCCCTGAGAGCATACAGTAGAGAAATTTGACCTTGTCTAAAAACATGAGGGCCAGTTTTGCTGAGAAAACATTTAAGCTCATGGTTCCCAAACTGTAGGTCAAAATGCCTGGAGCACAGCAATGAATTTACATGAGTGCCCTGGGTTTATATTTCTAAGGGAGACAGCAATATTTGATGTGTATTAGATATCATGTGAACTAGCAGCTCAGGGTATTTCACGGTTTCAACTTAGATCATGGCACATTCTTTCTGAAGACATGTCTTTGTGATGCTGTGTTTTGGTGGGCAGTTGCTGTGATAAAAACAAGTACCACTTGAAAATTAATGTTGAAAAGGAAATGAGGTATGACGAGAAACTATGCAGTGTCCAAAAGGCATTTACATCCCATTAATAACTGTGGAGAGAAAAGTGCCACCTCTTCTTTTAAATTATGTGTTATTTCTTCAAACGGCCACTAAATTGTTAGAAAATACTAAATATTGTTTGATCTAATTAATAAAGATAACTATTAGATATTTATTTTGGACTGGGATAGTCATAAAAAAATTTACTGAGACACTAAGGACACCATGAACTAAGAACTTTGGGAATCTGTATTAAGCTGAGATCTGAAGGAGAAGTAGGTATTTCAAACAACATGCAGAAGGAGCAGAAGACAGGAAAGACAAAGTCCCTACCCTTGAAGACATTACAATCTATTTATGGAGGCAAAACTAAAAGGTAAAATGTTTTAAAACAATTGAATGTTAAACTTTAATATTTGCAGAAACCTTTCATATATTTCCTCATTGAATTCTATTAAGTGTGTCTATCTCACTCTAAATTGAGAGCCCCTAGAAGCCTGTATCCATTCCGAACACAGATACAACACACTGTTTGCATTCAAGAAGTGTTTTCTGGGTCAGTCTCACTTTTATAGGTTTATTCCCATTAGGCTTTTCTCAGAAATGAAACCTCCAATTACCCTATGCATGGGTAACTTTGCTTTAAGTGTTCTCCACTCGCCCACATCTCCCAGCTGCTTCTTTCTTACTGTCCTTCAAAATTCACCTCCCTTGGGAAGACTTCCCTGACCCACTGGATTGAAATTTAAATATCCTTTATCTAAATGGTATGTATGAACCTATTTCTATCATACGACTTATCACTCAACCCTGTAGTAGTCACTGATTAACTTCCTTGTCTGCCCACTCACCATAAACTTCTGACAGCAGGGTCTATGCCTTATTCATCTCAATAACTATCACAGTGCCTAGCTCTCAAAAATGTTTTCTGATAAATGACAAGTACAGGAAAATGGTTTTTTTTTTAATTTTTTTTTAAGTCTAATTATGCCATTTCACCTTAATAGGCTTCTTGGAAAAAATGAGGAATTTATTCAGAAAACTTTAGAAAGGAGATTTACAAATTTGCAAAAAATGATAATCATCCAGGGCTGGTAAAGAATCATACAGTGCTAATAGAACTGTAACATGCAACAAGTATAATGTTTTTGAAAAGTAATCTGACAATTCACTATCAATTAAAAGTGCATCTATCCTCTGACTCAGCAATCCCATGTAGGGGTTCTGAACAAGTCACCCCAAGATGTGCCTCTGCGGTATACAGATTATTTTGAGCTAAACAACTGAGACCTACTTTTAGGAACATTACTACTTTTCGTAACTTTACTTAACAAAAATCAAGTATCCATATGCAACATTATATTTACAAGGAAATTTACTGAAACACTGTTTGCTATAGCAAAAATAATTCCTGGAAACTAACCTGAATGTTCATCAATAAGGAAATGGTACAACCTTGCCATGTAACACTCATATTATAGAATATTCTGTAGCTACTAATCAGAATGAATTAAATCTATATGTAAAGACCTGACAGGATATCCATGATATCCATGATATCCATGATACATTCAGCAGAAAACAGAATAATCAATCTGGAGATAAAAAAGATAAATATTTGCATTTTCATTTGTAAGAACGCTAAGAAAGAGAGGGGGAAGCAGTTAATACCAGACAGTTAATACCAGTGACCTCAGAATTGGAGATAAACTTTTCCCAACAAGTTTGTAACTTTTCTAATTTAAAATAGGCAAAAAAAAATGAGGAATGTTTCAAAAGTAAGGAGAGTAAAATCTGAATATAGTCTCCCTTCCTCCAACGTCTTAAAAAAAAATCCTGTTAATGAAAAGGTGGTGCTTCAGAAGAGCCAAGAATTCTGTGGACTATCTCCTTTATAGATAATTTAAACTTTCTTTTCAAAAAAAACAAACCAAAAAAAGTATCTCTTCCTCCACCCTATCCTTTCAAAAGGAGAAAGGTGTATTCCTACAAGCTTAAAATCCAGTGGACCTTCCTATCTAGTTTCTTCTACGAGTGATAATCTGCTTCGGGGATTTGTAATCAGGAGCTTGGAAATTTTAGAATGCTCATCAGATTTTCACAATCATACCATTTATTCACTGAGAGTAAACAGAAGTGTTACATGAGAAACTTGAGTAAGACAGAGCTAGGTCTCACTGAAACATTTCTGTCCTGAAATTGGGAAAGCTAGCTGCTACTTGGGCGCCCCCTGGGGATCAAATGTAATTTTTTTTTTTTTTTTTTACATCTTTAAGACAAACTAGTGTCCTCTAAAAATATTCATTCAGTCTACAGCCATGGCACCCTGAACAAGCCCGATCCCGTCTGATCTCGGAAGCTAAGTAGGGTCGGGCCTGGTTAGTACTTGGATGGGAGACCACCTAGGAAGACCAGGTGCTGTAGGCGTAAAAAATAAAAAATAAGAGATTGTAAGCTGACAAGGTCCTAGCAATCTGTGAAGTCTACCAAGGGTTGCCTCGCCTAAAAAAATAAAATAAAATAAAAAATAAAAAATAGATAAAAATATTCATTCAAAGAATAATTAAGCACTGACTATGTGCCAGGTACAATATTCAACACTTGAGACACAAAGATAAATAAAATCGAGTTTCTGATTTCTATATGCTTAAAGTCAATATCACCGAAAATTTTCTAAGCATAGCAAGGATAGCCAAAGTATAAGTTACCTTTACAAGCCCTGGAGGAAGTTAAGACACAGAAGATGATTAAGAATGCTTTTGGGGTGCTACGGAAAGCAATTTGGCATGGATACAAGCTTTAGCATAGTTTGTTTATGTAAGCAAAACGTTCACCATCTTAAAAAGAGGAGGTTTAAATATCCCTTCCCACTAACATGTGCAAAATTGTAGTTGTTATTTTCAAAGACAATTTTAGGCTATGGCACCATAATTTTTCTTGGGCCAAAACAATATACATGAGGTTTAGTTTAAAAAATTCAAAAATGATTCAGCATCCCCATCATGATTTTTTCGTAACAAGTTATTCCATAATAACTCCACCCTGAGCACTGAACTCTAATAAATGATTGCACTCTTAGTAAATAGCTTATTTTCAAAAACAAATTGAGTATGAGAGGACATAGAAAATAGAAACAAGTTAGAAAATAAAACTGAAAAAGACCTCTACAAAAGAAATGGACAAAGTCAACCCTAAAATCCCCCTCAAACCTCTTCCTCCCAGTTCAAAACACCTTCAGAAGATACTGTATCAGATTTGCCTTTTCTTCCTCAGAGTCTTGGAAAGCAAGTAGCAGAAGTAGAATTAATTCTCCAGGAAGAAAAACAAGTACTATCTCCCCTCCAGTTTAACGCTCATCCCAAAAAGCAACGCCTTGCGACATTAGAGGGCCAGATAGTCTCAGGTACTATAGCCTAAAATGTACTTCTGTCAGCCGGAGTTGGTAATCAATGTAATTTTCCCAAAGAAACAATTCTATTTCAAACACATTTCAGGTACACTGTGAGCTAAATTAGCAATGGCATGATAGTTGGGAAATTTAACTTTGATTTATATAACTTTTTCCCTACAGAAAAAAATTTAGTTTAAAATATTACAGTCTTTAGAGAGTCAGCTTATGTTTGCCTATAGAATAAAATATTGATTCCAAATACAAGAGACTTACAAAGCAAAAAAAAAAACTCATGTAACTGACCACAGACATTCCATTGTTTGTTTAGTCAACTACAAGATAGCAATTGCTAAATTATAAACTACTTGGAATTTATAGATATCAAGTTAATGTTTATGGCAATTAGAATCAAGAGCAACTCTTTTCATGAAAGATGACAGTTTAAAACAGTTTAAGCTCAAATAACCATTAAATCTTAAAGAATAATACATTATGAGACATATCTCATCATGGAAATCTCGCAGTAATTAACAAGTTTAAAATAATACCAGCTGTCAACCCGAACAGAATAAATAAATGCTAGTTACTGAATGTGTAGAATACTGTTAATTCAGTGAAGTAATGCTGGTACTAACTGTGTAGGTGTGGACATTTAAAGCCACATTATGATTCAGAAACAAAATAATTAAATGCATTCAAATATAATAGTCATAAATCGATTTTTAAAAATACTACTTCAAAGTAAAAATAACCAATCTCATATATTAAGAAGTCTAAAATGGAGAAAAAAATTATTTGTATCTATATTTGCCAAAGATTGTACTTCATTTACTATTCACAAATACCATACTAGATAGGTATTATTTCTCCCTTTATACAGAGAAACTCAAGCTAAAAGTAACAATTTCTCTGGGACTAAAGAAACAGTAAATGGCAGAGTTACAGTGTGAATCCATATCTGCTTGACTCTAAACCTTCTATCATGTTATTTACATATAAGAATCACTTTATGTATCAAAAACTTGAAATCATCCAATTGTCACTTGCCTTTTAAAAAGTGAAAAGAAAATGAGGAGAAAAATATTTATGTATTTTTGGTTGAATTAGTTCCACTTTTATTACTAAAAACGATCAATAATGAAGTAGATGTTATTGTCGGACTTTTTCTGGGTGCTCTTTAGAAGACATAATGAAGTAGATGTTATTGTCGGACTTTTTCTGGGTGCTCTTTAGAGATTAAAATATAGGACAGGAGTGGATTGTATGAACATAGAAGAGAAGTAAAAACCCAAAGCTAATATAAGCCACACCACGCAAAGAGGTAATTATTTTAGAAGTTCTGGGTCAAAACCTGTTGGTCACCAGTTTCACAGGGTATGTTTTACAGCACCACTGGTCGCCTCTTCTGTTTCTACTTGTTTTCCTTATGTCCCACATATTCCCCCAGTCTCTCCAATAAGCACTCCTCAGCATCACTGAAGGAAACCAAGAATCTGTTCGAAAATTGTTAAAAGAATCTAACTGGTAACCTTACCACACCTAGAAGTAAAAAACAAAACAAAACAAAACAAAAGTAACACAATTTCACAGTTAGGAGGTATTTTATATCGAGTTTAAAACTGGGTGCACAGCCTCTTCTTAAGTTCTAGAGGAGACGAGACTCGGAGAGAGGAAGTGACTTGGCAATGAACAAAGCGTGAGTTGGCAGCAGGGCCAGAGGTTGAAGCTTGATGTCAGTACTCGGCTCCACGGCTTTTCCAAATCACACAAACTTAGGCGGAGCCTCAGGGCTGGTATTGCTCATAGAAGGGGCCAGAAAGCGCTACTGGCAAATCACAGAACACCTAAAGTAACACCCTGAACGCTGGGGCTCCTTTCTAGGATAAAGACTGGTTAGGTGAAAGTTCGGAGTTTAGAGAGGTTGCAGGAAGGGACGGAATGAAAAAACCGGTTTCCCCTTCGGGCAAGCAGCTGTGGGCGCATACCGCCTCTAAGCTAAATCTGAGCTCTTGCTGCCTTCACCACTCCGCACCTAGCGACACATTAACCTCTGGGCGCTGTGTGATTCCCTGGAGGCTGACCCTCCCGAATCCCTCTCCCAGCCCACTCTCGAGACGAACTTGGTCCCCAAAATATAAGGAAAGAGGGCACAGGAACAAAGCGACCTCAAGCGGTTCCCTTCCATTCCCCGCGCCCCCGTGGGGGGCAACGTGGACTACCAGTCCCGAAATGCCGAGCGCCGGAGCACCCTCCACCACCGCTTAGCGGGCGGCGCGATGGTTGCCGGGACTCGTAGTCCCGGATCTGGGGAGCGCAGACAACTGGGCGCTACGGGGCAAGCCGGCCCGGCGTCCGGTCAAGCCCAGGTAGCCTGCCAGCTGCCCGAGCCTCACCTCGACAATGCGGGCGCACTGGGTCCCCTTGCCGGCGCCGGGACCGCCGAGGACGAAGACGACCAGCGGCTTCATGAGGCGGTGAGGGTAGAGAATATGCGGCCGGTGGGTAAGCAGCGGGAAGCTAAGGCCCAGGACTTGCAGCAGCCGGCGGCCGCAGCGGCTCAGCATACACCACGTCTCTGCCGGACGATGAGGGAGCTGACAGCAACCCGGCCGGCAGAGGCGCGGGGCGGGGCGGCGAGAAGGGGGCGGGCCGAGCCGGCGCCCGCCGCGGCCCCGCTGCCTTGACTGCCCTGGAGTCCGCGCCACGGCCGGAAGGGGAGGGGCTTCCGCTGCTTGCTCAGCCGCACAGCGTGGTTGCCACCCGTGCGGGGCCGCACCCCTTTCCTCCCGTCTGGGGGCTCATTCATTTGTTCAGTCCCCAGTTCCTTAATCTTGCGCCTCTTTGTGTCAGGCCTGTGCTGGAGTCTGGGACTTGACACATGGGAGAGCAGAACCCATTCTTTACTCACAAGGATTTTAAGTCCCAATGGGGAGGCAGCCGACCTGAACAAGTCACACGAATAAGTAAATAAATACGAATAGCAATATGAGCTTTGAAGTGAAAAAAAAAAACAAAACGGAGGAATAACGGGTGGATGTAATTTGGGTGAGATTTTACCTCGTTCCAGGAAGCTCTCTAAATTCCCAAGACTGGGTTAGGTGCCCTCTTTGTGCTTTTGCACACACACACACACACACACACACACACACACACACACACACACACCCCCTTACTACATCCCTTGTTTCCTTATCTGGTAGCACTGTGGTGTATTGTGTATCTCCACACTAGATTTAGAGTTCCTTGAATAAAGGGATGATGTCTCATTACTCTTTATACAGTATGACAATATATTATTGTTACAACACATTCACTTTTTTAAAGGAACTCCCGGGTTCTTGGAAGGTTTATACTACATTGTGGTGAAACAGAAAATCTGAACACACAGATAACTAGCAAGGAGATTGAATTAGTAATCAAAAACCTCCCAACAAACAAAAGTCCAGGACCAGATATCTTCACTGGTGAATTCTACCAAACATTCAAAGAATTAATACCAATCTTTCTCCAAAAAATAGAAGAGGAGGGAACTCTTTCAAATACATTTTACACAGCCAGCATTACCCTGATGCCAAAACCAGATAAGGATGCCACACAAATAGTTGCAAAAATCCTCAACAAAATATTAGCAAATCAAATTCAACAATACATTAAAAGGATCATATATCATGATCTCCTTTTTATTCAACATAGTACTGGAAGTCCTAGTCATACTAGGCAATATAAGAAACAGGCATTCAAATTGGGAAGGAAGAAGTAAAACCCCCTATTTTCAGATGACATGATATATATAGAAAACCCTAAAGACTCCATCAAAAAACTTAGAATAAATGAATTCAGTAAAGTTGCAGGATATAAAATCAATACAAAAAAAACTAGCAATCAGAAAGAGAAGTTAAGAAAATGATCTCATTTGAAATTGTATCAAAAAGAATAAAATACCTAGGAATAAATTTCACTGAGGAAATAAAAAACCTATATATTGAAAATTAAAAGGTATTAATAAAGAAATTGAAGAAGATGCAAATAAGTGGAAAGATATTCTATGCTCATGGACTGGAAGAATTACTATTGTTAAAATGTCCATATTACCCAAGGTAATATACAATTCCTATCAAAATTCCAAGGGTATTTTTCACAGAGATAGAGTAAACAATCCTAAAATTTGTATGGAACCACAAAAGACCCTAAATAGCCAAAGTAATCTTGAGAAAGAAGAACAAAGCTGGAGGAATCATGCTCCCTGATTTCAAACTATATTACAAAGCTATGGTCATTAAAACAGTATAGTATCATAAAAACAGATACACAGATCAATGGAACAGAATAGAGAGCACAGAAATAAACCCAAGCATACATCATCAATTAATTTACTATGACAAAGGAGCTAGTTTCCTTAAACGCAAAATCAGGATGACGGTACATTAACTCAGACTAGCAAATACTTTCAGAGAATTTACTGGTGTGTTATTTGATTATTCTAGTCTTCATGCCAAACAATCCAAACTAAAAAAAAATAAGACGACATGATTTAGCACATAAATTGTTGTTGTTACTTCTAACAAGAGGCTTAATTATCTCAAAGGAATTTTGCATAAATTGACAGATTAGCAATCCCCTTAAAATTACAATGTTCCTTAAAAATGAAACTAGTTTTTAAAATGCAGTAGTCCAGTATAGCTTAAAAGTGTAAACAGAGAAAGGGAAAGTTGGGTGTGTGAAGAAATTTAGTAAATAAGTAACAGAACTGATAATTGATTCCAACTTCCCTGTTCCTGGAGATAACAATAGCTCTTTAATTCCCAGCTACGTCAGCATTATAACATTGAACATTTACCTGGTCTAACCATGTCACTTAATCAGGGACTGAAAGGGGAAAAAAGTGAAAATGAAGACAATTAATGTGTTAGGATGTAGAATTTGGATGAATTTTCCCCTTTACAGTATTTTTCTTGTTATAGCATTGTTTGTGTAACAAATTTGTACATTTTTAAAAGCATGATATACTGGAAATGGTTCTCTGTTAAGAAAATTAAAGCACTTGAAAATTTGAAAAATAAGACTGGTAGCTTTTCTCTGTTAGAGCCAATAGCCATAGCAATTCCATACTATCCTGAAATGACATAAATATATATAAATAGGGATGAAAGAATAACATGGTATATATTCAGTCAATTCTAACAATAAATCATATTTGTTTTGGATAATTACCTTTTATTACCCCACCCATAAAATTGTGCCTTCCCTGTTCTATGCTTGTCATGCCCTTCCAATTCTCCATACCATCTACCACAAAACTTAGTGTGTAGCAGCTCCTAGGTATAGCATTTGTAGATTTTATTTCACTAAGCTTATTCTCTTTGTAATTTAACAAATTAGCCCCCTTTATCTCTATGAATGTATGGCAATGTGTTGCTCATTTATTAACACTGTCAATTGTTAGCACACCTGGACTAATAATATATAGGCAGCTTTTAATTAACTTTCACACTCATTATGCAGTTAATCTCTTTTATGATAATGTACAATATACAAAAGAGGGAAATCAATCTTAGATTAAAAGGCAGAACTGAGACCAGATCCCCAAAGCCAATGCTTGTTATATCAAGAATCAAAAAAAATTTTTTTTAATATCTAGAGAATAAGCCCTTTAGGCACCTCCAATTTGTGCTAAATATAAGGCTGAGTCATTCCAATCCTAAAATTAAAGTTACCTTTCTCTTCATTCAATTAAAAAAGTATCCACTGGATCCAAGTCTCCACTGCTTCAGGTTTGCTCAGACACCAAAGATCTAATTGCAGCCATGAGCAGCAATAATTGCTTCAAGTGTGGACAATCCGGCCACAAGTCAGGGCACCTTGGGCCCAAGAATGCTCTACTGGTGGAGGCCATGGTCATGGAATGAGAAGCTGTAGTAGAGGTGGTTTTACCTCAGATAGAGGTTTCCAGTTTTTTTCCTTGTCACTTCCAGACATGTTATCACTGTGGTGAGTCTGGTCATCTTGCCAAGGATTGTGATCTTCAGGAGGATGCCTGCTGTAACTGTAGTAGAGGTGGTCACACTGCCAAGAACTGCAAGTTGCCCAACAGAGAGCAAGAAGAGTGCTGCTATAACTGTGGCAAACCAGGCCATCTGGCTCATGACTGTGACCATGTGGATGAGAACTGCTATTCTTGTGACACATTCAAAAAGACTGCACAAAAGCGAAGTGTTACAGGTGTGGTGAAACTGGTCATGTAGCCATTAAATGCAGCAAGACAAGTGAAGTCAACTGTTTACCTCTGTGGTGAGTCAGGGCACCTTGCATGATTAAAGCCACGGCTTAATTATTTAACTTCGTTAACCTCCCCACCACCTTATTCTGATTGACGGTTGTATTATTGTCTCTGAATCTTCTTCACTGGCCAAAGGTTGGCAGAGAGAGGCTACTCCAGGCCAGTAAACTTTACTTGTTATGTAAAACAAGGAAAAGGTAGAAAAAAAAGGTCAACTTTCTGTATTGAACTACAAAAAAAAGTTTGTTTAGTTTGGTAGAGGTATTAAGTATAATGCTTTGTTAAAGAGTCCCTTTTCCTCACCATTTGCAAATAGGGATTGATGAATATGAAGAGTTGACTCAGTCCGGTAAGCCTATACTGGGTTTCTTGAATATGTTCCCATGTAGGAGGTAAAAACTCATTCTGGAAGTCTCTGTGAGCTTCCATAAATAACTTTAATTTTAGCATAATGATGGCCTTGGATTGTCTGAGCTCAATAGCTATTAAATAACATCAAGTAATATCTGTATCAGGTCCTACATAGTACAGTTAAGTGGAAGTAAACAAAATAAAAAGACAAACGTGTGTTAATGTCTGTGAGAAAACCCTGGTTAAAAGCCTAAACAGGAACAACTTCACAGCACTGATGCTGGATATACAGATGCTGATGGCAAAGATTTAGAATACATTTTTTTTTCAAAGATTAAATCCAAAACCCAGACTAAACATCTATGCTCAGACTTAGCATCATTTGGAGCTAGTAAGGAATTGCAGAGAAATGCATTTTCACAGAAATCAAGATGCTATTTTTGTATACTATATCATTTAGACAACTGTGTTTCATTTGCTGTAATCAGTATTTAAAAGTCAGATAGAAAAAGCAACTGAAGTCCTAGAAACAAAAATGTAATTTTAAACTATCCAATAAAGCTAGAGGAGGAAAGGGGGAAAAAGTACCTACTCCTTTCATAGTATAAATGTATATCCTGCTTAGAAGTCCAGTAGTAAAATGTTTAATTGAAGTTCTTTTTGGTATTTGAGTTATTATTAAGCAAAAAAGATATTTTATTGTTAAAAAAATTAGCATATGCTCCAACTCTCCTCTTGCCCTTTCCTTTTTTCTTTTTAACAGACTTTATTTTTTAAAAGTTTTAGATTTACAGGACAATTGAGAACCTACAAGAGTTCCCTTATGCCCCACAGTTTCCCCTATTATCCATATCTTATATTTAATATGGTTTATTTGTTACAATTAGTGAACCAACATTGGTATATTATTATTAATTACTTCGTAGTTTACTTAGATTTCTTAGTTTTTAACCTAGTGTCATTTTTCTGTTCTAGGATCCCATTCATGATACCACATTACATTTAGTTGTCCTATCTCTTTAGGCTCCTCTTGGCTAGTTTCTCAGATTCCTTACTTTTGATAACTTTGACAGTTCTGATGGAGTACAGATCAGGTATTTTATAAGATTTCCCACTATTGGAATTTGTCTGATGTTTTTCTCAGGCTTAGACTAGGGTTATAGGTTATTGGAAGGACGACTACAGAGGTAAAGTGCTGTTTTCATCACAGCATATCAGTGTATATACTATTAATGTGACTTATGACTGTTAATGTTGGCCTTGATTATGTGGCTGAAGTAGTGTTGGTTAGGTTTCTCCCCTGTAAAGTTATTCTTCTCCCCACTTTCACTACTGTACACTTTGGAAGAATGTCACTATGTCCAGCCCACACCTAAGGAGTAGGGAGCTATATTATGCTTCCTCTCTTCCTTTTTGTATAACTCATATCATCTTACATTTCTCTTTCAGATAGTTTAAAGTAGTTCCAAAGAAAACCATATTTCATGAGGGGCCCACATAAAGTCCTTTTCTTTTACACCCTGAATTTAATCTGTAATCGAATTCTGTTGATTCTACCTTCCAAATATATCCAGAATCCAACAACCTTTCATCACCTCCATTGCTACCCTTCTGATTCAAGCTGCCATCAATCTCTCGTCTAGGTTATTGCAGCAGCCTTCTAGTCTCCTTGCTTCTGCCCTTGCCCCCTACAGTTTATTCTCAGTGTACAACCACAGTGGTCCTTTTAAGAGCTAAAATCAGATCTTGTCAGTCTTCTTATTTAAAATCCTCCAGTAGCTTGCTATTAAACCCAAGAGTGCAGCCAAGTCCCTTTCATGGTCTAGAAGGCCCTACGTGATCTACCAACACCTCCTCTCCCTTAAAATCTTGATAATTTCCTCACTCACTCTGCTCAGCACATACTAGCCTCCATGCTTTGTCTCAAAAATGCCAGGAAGCTTCTACTCCGGAATCTTTGCACTCGAAGTAACCCATGGCTGCCAGACTGACGGTCTCTTGAGGGCCTTTAGGATCTGCCTTAGCATTGGCACTTGCTCTTTCTGGGATGCTTCAGGCAATTACTGAGCACAGCAAGGGTTCTACCCATTTCTAATGTGGGACTCCCCTAAAGGGAAATCTTTGCTCCATGGGTCTCCACTGGGTTGGCCAACACTTAGTCTGATATGCGCCGCTGTCTGAGGCTCTTCGTGCTCTCACACCAGAGCTGAGGAACTGACCATCATTTCCCTTAAAATGTGTGCCCTAAATTCCAGGATTTTTTTCAGTAAAGTTGAGAATGACACTGTGGAACATACATTTCTTGGTTAGTTTGAAACATTTTTCAAAAAGTGTTGTCACTCTTTCAAAAGGGTGTATGCCTATTCAGAACAAGACAGCCCAGGAATGCAGTTCAGACCTTAAGACACTCCCATGTTGCTCAGGAAACTAACGAAAGTAGAAAAGGAAAGTAAGTGGCGTTTCAAATGCTGACTCTGCACTAACTAGCTATCTGTTCTTTTAAGTCTCCTCCTTTGTTGAATAGAGATAATACCTCTCTACTTTGGTTGTCAGGTAAATTATCTAAGATAACGGCAGAGAAGGCCCAATTACCAATACTAGTTGTGGAGATGACTATAAATCATCGTGCCAATATTAATACCATGCTATACACACAAAACTTTTAAACATGTTTATGTTATTGAGAAGAGAGAATGCTTTTTAAGATTTTAAGAAAGAAATCTAACCTCTCTTCTGCTCATTTAAGTAAAGGGTTTCACCCACTTTTAGTAGCGGAACGACCACAAGGGCAGCGAACACCTCTTGCTTCCTCTGCCATCCTCACAGCAGCCTAGTTGGGCTTTTCATTGGGCGTGTGCAAGGACCGCCCCACCCCGGAACTTAACCGTTGACTAAAAAAAATCAAGTGTTTAAATCCTCCGGAACCTGATCCTGGAGCGCCAGTGCGCCCTTGTTTCTCCAAGGAGGCTTGCGATTGGTCAAGCGCTGGACCGATGCGAGGCTCTGATTGGCTGGCGCACCAGCATGATATAGAGCCCTTGTGTGACGCCTCCAGCACCGCCCCTGCACCCGGATGGGTCGGGTTTTTGACCAGTCAGCAGGCGCGGCGCGGGCTTCGGTTTCACGAGCTTGTGTTTGCCGCCTCAGTTCCCGCGACCCCAACGTCCCAGGGCCGAGTGGGCGGAGGCGCTCCTTGGAGCCGACCTCTGTTCCGGCCCAACGAACAGACCCTGGCTTGGCGGAGGTTGCGGTAAGTGGGACTTTGTGCTTTGCCTTCCACTGAGAGGCGGAAGCGGGGCCCATGGGAAGGATAGTAGGCAAAATTCAGGGCCCTCTTATGGGTTCAGATCTCCAGGAGCCTGGGTTGATGATGTGAAGGGAATCTAGTGAGAGAAATAAGCGGACCATGAATTCCTTGGGGATCATTTTTGCTTAGGTATGTAAAAGAGGTTTTCAATTGATAATGTTCCATTTTTGTTGTTTTTACTGTGAATATTTCTTGAGGACTGAAACCATATATGCTCGTCCTTGCATTCCTCACATTATCTAGCTCAGACAGCTACATAGTAAGAGATCAGTTAATGTTTGAAGTTTGTGGTCTGCTGTAAGTAATGTGTAAACAAGAAAGTGTGAAAATGCTATGTATATGAACAGCGGCAGTAGTAAAATCACTGTGGTGTCTAGGAGATGATTTCACGGAGGAAATGACTTTTGAGTTAGATTGCGAAGGATGATGGGAGTTTACCAGGGCATTCCAATTAAAGGGTACAGCCTGTGCAAAGATGGTAGGGAAACTACAAGTAGTTAATTTTGATTGGGATGTAGGATGAGTGGATAGGGGATAATGTTAGAATAATGGGGCGGGGACAGATTGTGATTTTTTTAAAATTCTGTTTATTAAGAAGACTTTTAAAACATCGACTTTTAAAACAAGAGACTAAGTACGTCAGATTTATATAGAAGTATTTTTCTAGCAGCACTATGGGGACTTTTCAGTAAATCTGGTGAGGGTGATGACAGGAACTACTACGGTAGTGGAGACGGAAAGAATTTTTATAGGGGAAGAGGGAGGAAAGAGAGGTAAGGATGACTTGATGGTTTCCATTTGATACACGATGGTGCCATTCTCCAAGGAGAATACATTTTGCTAGGTATAGGTGTTATGTGGTTTTAACTTCACTAGCTTTAATTGCTTGCATAATACTGTCAGAATAAACTGCCTCGTATATTGTTTTAAAATGAGAAACAGATCTCATTATCTTTTTACCCTAAAGCATAAAGGAAGAAGAGACATATTATGGAGTTTTAAGACTCTTCTGTTTAAGAAAAATGGCACTTTATATACTTCTAGAATTAGTTATCAAGCTGAATACTAGTATCCATAACAACGAAGTGGCATAGAAGGACTTTAAAGTTTAAAATATACATCCATAGAAGTTGCAGAAGTCCAGATATCTCCAAGAAGGACTTTTTAGTCAATCTTACAAAGGCACTTTCGATAGGATTTTGTTCTTGAAAATATTTCCAGCCTCTGACTTTATCTAAAAAAAAAAAAAATCTCTTTTTAATTACTTCTGCACCAGAATTTAACTCTTTCCTCCCTTATTTTAACTTCAGACAATTCCTTTTTTTCTAAAATCGATATAGAGCCTAAAGAACTCTTAAGACTTAAAAGAATATAGGAAACATTGAAGTGTAAAGAAAGAACTTCGAGGTCTGTATTTTGCTCTGATAATATTTAGGTGGAGATATCCAGTGGTCACTTAGAAGTATGGGTTTGAAACTTAGAAGAGAGAGAGAAGCTGAAAGAAAGTTTGTTGTATACAGATGGGTGTAGAAGCAATGGGTGTGGGCAAGAGTACCCAGAGAGAGCATGTGGAGCCAAAAACAGAATGCTGATTTTGTACTGATACAAGTCAGTTTGTGGGGACGCAGTGTTTTCCATTTCCACAAGAATGAAAATTCATTGACTTCATTATAGACTCAATAGATATCTAGCCTACATTGTACCTATCTGCTGCTTTGTGTTTTGTTTTTTTTTTCTTTTTTTTTAATATTATAGGACTTTTGGTCAAAGTCTCATATTAAATACTACCTGCTCACTTAGTCGATACAGTGATCTTGGGGCAGAATCTATGCCTTTCTTAATGAACAGATATATTAGTAGGTTTTGCTGCCTAGAATAAATATTAACATTAATAATAGAATAACTATAAAGAATGAAAATGATCAGAACCCACAAGCATTTTCTTATTCTATAGATGAAAACAACATATAATTAACCTAATTTTGTCAGTAATTTGTTAATATGTGGTTAAATCATGTTTCTTACTTGTTTTTGTCACTCATTAGTAATATTCTCATCCTTAGGATACTGAACAGTTGAAATAGAATAAATCTATCATGGAGCCTCTATATCCTCTTGCAGGACCCCAGATGAATACCAGGTATAGACATATTTTTACAAAAATTTTTTTCACAGCTACTCACATAACTTGGGAAGGTAGGTTGGAATAGAAGAAAAATACTTTAGAATAGGAAGATCCTGAGTCCGTATCCCAGCTCTGCCACTTATTAGGTGAGTGACCTCGATCTAGTTAATTAAGCCTCAGTTTCCTCATCTAAAGTAAATTGAGGATAGTAATCTCTAACAGAATATTATTGTGAGGGGTTAAATAAGATTACTAAACTAAAGAGTTTGATACATAGTGGGCACTTGGTAAATTTTAATCTTATTCCCTCATTCCCTTATTTTAGTTTCCCAGAGGATCTTTTTATTGATGTAAAATAGTACTAGAATGCTTGAGGCTAAAATTTACATATGGATTTATTTACATCCTAAACAAGTGGGAAAGTGATTGGGTTCTTTCCCTCTCTAAATTCTAATTCCTGGATGGGAAAACTTTCACACTGGATATGCCAAGTTTCCTTAAATGTCCCTAAGCCTTTTCCACTGAAGTGTAGTAGGAGGAGCTTGCCATCTGTTACCTAATTTTCTCATTCTGTTAATACTATGGAACCAGGCAAATTGGCTTGTGTCATTTGCCTCTTTGGATCACTTACTGTTCTTTTCTCCCCTGGGGAAGAATAATTAGTGCTGACATGTGATTTTTTTTTTTTTTTAAACTAGAATTACATCAGTAAGTTACCTTTATTTTCTATATTATTTTCTTTGTGCCAGATGTTCTTGATGAAGACAATGGAAACATGACCCACAGAAGCTATCATATTTCTTTCACTTAATTTTGGCCTTTCTGTTCTACTGCCACCTCTTATTCTTTGAAAATTTGTCGACTTCTGTTCTCTTTTTAAATTTATTATTGGGTCAAATTTATTCTTTACATTCTAGGTAAGATAATATACCCATTATACCCATGTGATTTAAAGTGATTATTCCTGGTATATTCAACTCTATTTTTTTTAATTCATACTCAATTCTAGCTTTTTTTGTTTTGATTTGTTTTTAACTGAAACTTCTGGTTTTCAGTAATCTATGGGCTTTAGGGCAGCAATACTGAATTATTTTCGGGTTTGACTATCTGGTAGTCATGAATCTCATTTCCTAAGAAAAAGCATATATATATACATACACATACATGCACAATTTTACACCCAATTTAAGAATGTTTGTGTCTGCTCTGCCTCCAAAGTCTACTTGTGTACCTTAGATTAAGAAAAAGGCTAATAACAACTTATATTGAAATCTTGCTGTGCCAGGTTTTGCATGCATTATTCTTAATTAATCTTCACAACAAACCTATAAGGTATAAAACTATTATTATCCCCCTCTTTTTGTCT
The DNA here is from genome assembly GCF_902729225.1 of Pteropus medius. NCBI lineage: Eukaryota > Metazoa > Chordata > Mammalia > Chiroptera > Pteropodidae > Pteropus > Pteropus medius. The sequence continues at coordinate 3,017,487 of NW_024340701.1, read as the reverse complement.
TAAATGAGCAAACTATAGCATAAAGTGGTTAACCAACCTATTCAGTTGATAAATGATATAGCCAGGGTTTAAACCTGATGTGACTTCTGCTCTATACTGCAAGGAAGTAAACCTGAAGGTAGTGTAGATTGGGCTCTAAAGGTACTATGGACAACTGGGAGCAAAAAGAAATAGCTAACACTAAGCACTTATAATCCAGGAATTTTTCTAAGCACTTTACATAATAATAGACTCATTTAATATTCAGTATAGCTCTCAGGAGATACTGATATTATCCTGTTTAACTGAGGAGGAAACGGAGGCACACAGACATCGACTAACTTGATCAGGATCACACAACTAGCAAATTTTGAAGCCAGATTTCAGACCTGAGCAGTTGATCTTCATACTTTTTGCTTTTAACCTCTGCCATGTCCAGCAAGTGGTAAATCCTGCCATGTCCAGCGCGGCCCTGGAAAATAAACCTGAGTGGGAATGGTGGGAGATTGAGAAAAAAAAGAAGACAGAAAGCAGGGATCAGGAGGTCTACTTCCCACTGGATGGACAATGGCCCAGTTTATTTTTTGCAAGCAGCTTTTATATAGGATCATACAGTTGCTGCTGTCATAAGCAGTTTCTCTAAACCATAGTAACACTGTTTCTTCTGTTTCTCTGAGGCTACATGTTCTCCTGGCCTTCAGCTTATTATCTGTCTGTGGCTATGTTTGTATTATCTTGTTCTCAGGAGGCATTTGTGGAGGTGATGTAACCCTTGGTTGCCTTCGCAGTTTGCAAGGACCTTGTCAGCTTACAAACTGCTCTCCACAAACCTCTACATCATATTGCCTCTCAGCAATTGGTAAGAATATATTAAATATAGAGACATAGATAAGCTGACAGTTTGTCACTTACTAGCTTTGTGACTTTGAACAAATTTCTTAATCTCAGACTATGTCCTCATTTCAAAACAGGGAGATTAAAAATCCTTCTTATAATGAGCTCAAATTAAAAGCTCACAGCTAGGAATGCGGTGCTTAGAATTTGAACCCAGGCTCTAAAGCACTATACCATAGAGCTGGAAGTATAAACTTTGAAATTAGCCACACTTAGATTCAAATCCCAGCTCTGCTACTTAATTGCTGTATGAAGTTAGGATAGTTACAATTTGTTATCTATAAAGTGGACAATAAAATGTTTCTGAAACAGTTTTAGTGAGAAACTTACTATGCATAAGTACGTAGTAGGTGATCGGTAGTATTGTGTAGGTGATCAGTAAACTGGGGCTAGTATTTTAGTTGAGAAGCTTCATAGATGACAACACATGAAAGTAAAATTTAGAACAAGATATTCTTTGAGTTCAACTTTTTAACACTTCGACACCATATAAATGCCCTGTTGTAGGCAGCTTACTATCAGAGCTTTTTGCTTTAACTACAGGCAACTCTAGCTGATATTTTTTCCCCCGTCCTTTCTTTTTCATTGTCTTTTTTATTGTGGTTTCCTGTGTTACTCACGTGAATAACTTTGTGACGGTACCCTATATGATTTAATATTGGAACCTTGCTTTATACTGCCCCTAAGAGCTTTGTTGAGAAATTATTATATTGAGGTTCTTTTGATGCTTCAGTAATTAAACTTATGTAATCAAGCCCAAGATACCAAATTTGTAAACACGAAAAGATTCTATTAAGTTTTTCTGTTTTTCAGAAATTTATTAGGTGTTATCTAGCAACTATGTAGAAATTAGTTTTGAAGGACAGATTTTAATTTTAAATTTAAATGTAAATTCATGGTTTATACTCATTTTTCTGTTACTTAAAGAGGATTTTATAAGATTAATGCTCCCAGTTCTTTTTTAAAAGCGTGTGCGCATATAAATTTATGTATGCATAAGAAAAAAAAGACAGAAAAAGCTATACCTAAATTTTGAATGCTTATTCTCTTGATAGTGTTAACAAGTGATTTTTTTTCTTTTGCTCTTTAAAAATATTTTTGGCTCTTCTAAAATTAACAAAAATAATCTGAAAAATTCATTTAAAGTGAAACTTTTTCTTATAAAATTTCTACTAAGTATGCTTTTCATTGTGCTTTGATTTGATTTTTTTTAAAGGTTTACTTCAAGCAGGATGGTACCTTTTTATTTTCCTCCATCAAAATGTGCACTTTGGAACCCAATGCCAATTGGAGATTTCATCTACTTACATCTTAATTATTACAGGTATGTTTCTCTTTTTAAATCAAACCAGTATAAACAGGAGTCAAATAGATGTGTAAGGCAAAATTGATTACTCCCCTCCGAGGAAATAATCCCTTCTGCTGCTTTAATCTGTTCCTTGTGCTTTTGAGAAATAATCTTAATTTCACAGTTAAAATATTCTGTAAACCTGAAGTTCTAAGTATTATAAGAATTCAGAAGAGACAAAAATAATAAAAACTGAAAGCGTTTTTCATCATGCTTTAGCATGATATCTTTGTAGAGCATTGAGAAGACTGAACTGATTTTGAATTAAATAGACTGTTTTAACAGTCTGCCATGATGAAGTAACCGCTTGAGCTAAAGCCGACCCAATAAATGGACCATTTTAGAAGGAATATAAAATACAGTTATGGCAAGATATAGAAGTTTCTATGTCTTGAAGGAAAGACATAGAAACTTAGGCTTAAAGTAATAGAAAATAGAGATCCATTGAGATTTTTTTATGTAAGGGAGTTACTTGTTGAAAGCAGAATTCTGAGGCTGGATCATTGGAAGGAGAGCTTAGAGTCAGCCTAGCTGTGAGATGATTTTCTATAATCTAAGAATCATAGATTTATGCCATAGTGGTTTAAGGTGCTATGACTGGACTCATACCGCCTAGAGGGTCAAATCCTGATTCTACCACTTCATAAATATGTGACCTCAGTAAAGTAGCCAAGGATCATTTTCCTTATTTATAAAATAAAGATAGTGATACTTATTTCATAGTACTCTTTTAAGGATTAAATGAGACAGACTCTATAAAGTAGCAGTTGGCACAGTGCCTGAGACATAGGAAGTATTCAATAAATGGTAGCTATTATAAGGGCTGAGAGCAGTGTAGCAGTATTGAGATAAAGAGCAAAGAATGAAACGAGGTCATTTTGAAGGAACAGTTGATAGCATTTGATGATCTACTAAATAGAAGAACTAAAGGAAAGATAAAAGTCAAAAAGTATTTAAGTTCTAAACCAGTTGGCAGAGAAGGATGATATAACATTGACAGAAACAAGGGAGAGTCTTAAAGAAGTTCAACTAAGTATTTGTTAGACTTATTCATTCTTTTCTCTATGTCTGTTAACCTATCTTTTATATTTTCTATTGTTATTTTTCTGTGCTATATTTTGAGTAATTTCTTCCTCTATTCATTTTCTTTTTTGCTGTGCTTAGTTGCCATCTAACCTGTTCATTTAGGTTTTTTTAATTGTGGAAGTATACTGTATATATGAAAGATTGTTTATAACGTATATGCACAGTTTATAGAACAATAATAAACATTTGTTACCTATCTCCAGTTGATTATATAATCCATTGAGTTTTTAATTGATTATATTTTTAATTCTACAAGTTTTTTGTGGTTCTTTTCAAATTCGCCTAGTCTTTTTTTGATAGTGTCTTGTTCTTTGCTCATATTTTAGAGTCTCTTTTATATTTCTTTGAACATTTGAATCATTTATTTATATTCTATGCTCATTAATACTAGTATCTTAAGTCTATAGACAATATGTAAACAAATGGATGTGACTATTTCAATCAAAGTTTATTTACAGAAACAGAAGGCTGGCCTCATAGTTTCTTGCTCTGGTTCATAAAATTAAGCAAATGTCTGGAGAACAGCTATAACTTCAGTGTCTGTTTATTGCAGTTCTGGTTTCTACACAGTCCTCTGTACTCCTCTTACCCAACCTTTGACCCTAGGCTTTCCCTACAGTGGTCTTTTCGTAAAGATGCGTGTGATATTTTAGGCAGCATTTTATGACAGGAAGGTTTTTTAGGATATCAGATCCTCTGGATTTATAAAAACTTTTGTTATTTTTCAGAAATCCAAAGATTGTGGTAACGGAAAAGACCATTCGACTTGCTTACCGTCATGCTAAACAGAATAAAAAAAACTTGCCTTGCTTTTTACTTGGTTCTCTCACAATAGATGAAGGTAATATACTTTTAAAAAGATGATTTTTATTACTGTAATAGAATTTATGTCTACTGATTCAGCCAATTATTGTAATGTACTTTGTGCTGATTTTCTTTGTTGTATTCCAAGGCTATGAAGATGTGTAAAATTTGACAGTACCCATCACAGACTTTACAGTCTGATCAGGTGGAAGAATATATATCCAAGTCATTTAGTATACTATTAATATAAACAACGTTTTGTTATAATGTAGGCTTGCTTAGTTGATTTCACAATTTTTATTGGCATGCTGTGTAATAATTGCTGTTTTTGTTCTTCAGATGAAGAAAGTGTAATATTGACAGTAGATCGCTTTGATCCTGGTCGAGAAGTACCTGAATGCTTAGAAAGAACACCTACTGCTTCTCTTCCTGGGGACTTTGTGATTCCATGCAAAGTTTATACTCAAGGACTTTGTTCAAAAGAAATAATAGTTCACAATGAAGATGACTTCATTTCAGCTTTTAAGGTGAGATTTATTGATATTCTTAATTCAGTATAATCAAACTATATTATGTTGCATGATAATAAACCCATATTTAATAATTATTCATAGTAATTTCTGATTGCATGTTTGCTGACCTAAAATGTAATTAAAGGTGATATCTGAGGGCAGAAATCCTAGGTAGATAATATGGATACTGTTCCAGAATAGGAAGCAGTGTGACCAGGATAGCAAAATGCAAGATATGCTCAGGGTGACATTAAGGGTGTATATTTCTACACCCTTTTTTTTTATGGGCAGTCAGACTGAAGTATTAGTTTGGCCATATTATGGAGAGCCTTGTATACCAGGCTAAGAAATTTGAACTTCGTCGAATGGGCCATATAGAGTCATTGAAAGTTTCTGAAAAGAGGAAATACTCTTAAATCAGGGGTAGTTAATCTGATAGGGCAGATGACTGAAGTCGGAATAGTTAGGCTGTTCATTGCAATATTCGGGTGTGTATTAGACAGGTACATTGTAACCTATAGTAGAGTGGTGGCAGTGAGACTAGAAAGGACACAGTTGGCATGCATGAGCAACTACAGAGGAAGAACTTACTTGATAATTTGGGATAATAAGAAAAGAGTCAGAGGATAGACTTTAGATTTTCTGAGACTGAGTTAGAGTTCTTTACATCCATTTTTCCCCATGTAATATTTATTGGAAGTGACATTCTCTAATAGGAATTTGAAATCCTGCTAAGACATCTAAGTTGGAAAGATATGATGGAGCTTGGTACAGTAAATCTTATTTGCTTTGACAAAATTATTCACGTAACTTTTTGGTCACATGGAAGAAATGAAATAATTGAAATGCTGCAAGTCAGAAATTGTTTAATTTTGTTAGTGCAAGATATATATGTGTATATGCACCTGTATGATATAAAACCTTTAGAGATATGAACAAATTGCAGTTTTAAAATAATTTTACAATATTAATTCCTCAGGCTCTGCAGCACCATGTATGTAGCAAAGATTCTTTGGATTGTGGTAAACTGCTTTCCCTAAGAGCACATATCACTTCTAAGGAGAGTTTGGACAATGTGGATTTTGATTTGCATTGGGCAGCAGTAACTCTAGTGAATACCTTTAAATGCACACCTGTGAAGCCCATCCCCATTATTCCAACAGCTCTGGCAAGAAATTTGAGCAGTAATCTGAATATTTCTCAAGTTCAAGGTACCTATAAATATGGGTAAGTAAAAGATAATTGATCCAAAATTTTAAATATTGGCCACATTAGCATATTTTCATGGTATCCATATAATATGAAATAATCGTGCATTCAGTTTACATGCCAGAGATCTGAAGTGGCTAGGTGAATAACCAAGGAAAGTGAAAAAGTTGTTAATTTTTGCTGAATGTAGTTTTTTTTTTCAAAATGTGCCCACCACCACAATAAAAATTAGTGGTAAAAATTATATTACAATTGGTTGTATGCATGTGTGTGTGTGTGTGTGTGTGTGTGTGGTGTGTGTATTTTTTTTTTAGGTGAGGCAACCCTTGGTTGACCTCACAGATTGCAAAGACCTTGTCAGCTTACAATCCCTTATTTTTTATTTTTTACGTGTATAGTACCTGGTCTTCCTAGGTGGTCTCCCATCCAAGAACTAACCAGGCCTGACCCTGCTTAGCTTCCGAGATCAGACGGGATTGGGCACGTTCAGGGTGGCATGGCCATAGATTGTATTTTGTGATTTGAAAATATAAGAAGTTATCCTTTATCATTTTTCCCTTTGTATTTTGCTTAGGTTTTAGGTCATCATCTTTTTTTTTTTTCCCCACTATAATTTGACTGATCATAAGCCTATAAGAGGCTGGAAATTTATTTATTATGCGAAGTTTTATTTATGATTAATGACCATTGCAGATAGAGAAAGAAGATAAATAAAATTTTATAGTACTTACCAAATTGTCAACTACTTGAAGGTGGAGTTTCCTCATATAGCTGGAGCAGCATCCTTTCTAGGTTCCTATCACCACTCTTAATTTCTTAGGAAATGTAAGCCAAATTGCATGCTTTCTGTTTGGCAGGCTGCTTCCCTGAATCCTTGTCCACTTTCTTTATCCACTGTTTACTGAGCTATGTTAGACAATGTAAGCACCCTCTGCTTTAAAATCTAAGCAATTCACTTCTGGCTTCCTTTCCTCTTAGACTCCACCCTAGTTCCTGTTAGGTCTCCAAAGCCAAAAATGTTTGCCAAGGTACACTCAACTCCAAGTCTTACCCTCTAAAAAAATTCCTCTTCAAAAGAGGATAAGGAATAGGGAGGATTTTCTTTTCAGAGGGTCCCTGGAATTGCAAGAAAGATCTCATTTTGAGTCCCATATGCTGACTGAAGCATCTTTCTCATTGGAGTGGCACACACAAAAGTGTTGGTATATTTCAAAATCATGGGATGATCAAACATGATGGTGATAAAAAAAATGTTTGAATTAAATGAAACACTTCATTTTCTTGGCATAATAAACTGCTCTTCAATTGAGACAAAGGAATTCATGTTAAAATTAAGCAAAATATTAATTTATTTTCCTTAGTACTTGTACCCATCTACTAGTGAAGCATGGTTTTACCTTTCTCTAAATTATCCTCTTTGACCCCTTGACATGCTAGTACTAACCCAAGATGTTTAATATTCTATCTAATTGCCTATTCCTCTTGCCTCTTCTTACCTATAATTCTGTATTAAATTTGTGACATTTGCCCTTTTCCTTGACCACAGTCATTTGTCTACCCTAATATTTATTAGGATCGATCTATAGATAATTGTGTTAGACGTTGGAATTAAAACGCATACTTACCATTCATTAGGTATAATAATGTGTAAACATGATGCGGATAAAGATAATGGGGTTTATATACAGTGCAGCGAAAGCAGGAAGGTGTGTCCAAATACTTGGGGAAATCATGGAAAGCCAGAGCTAGGGTTCTTTTAAAGAATAGGAATTTTCAAGTAGGTAAAGTAGAAGAGCTTTTAAAACAGGTGTGTCATTGTTTATATATAAATCTGCCAACTCAGGCTTAATCATCTTGTGCCATGGCCTGATAAATTCATTACCTTTGTGTTTTAAGGTTATTATAGCAGTAAAAAATATCCTCAATGAGACTATTAAGACTTTATATCATGAATGGCATTTTTATTTTTGTATTTTAAAGCCATAACAATAAAATTAACTCCACAATTCTGCAGTTATGTTCTTAAAACTTACTGTCAACAATAAACATAATAACAAAGTATAAACATAATGTCCTTTTAGGGAATAGTGAGCTTTTGAGTTCTATCATGATGGTTCTAAAGTTCTTCGATAGTGGTTGGAAGAATATAGTACATAGAAAGTTGAATATACCTCACCTAATTTCGCCTCCTTCAGAGAGAAGTCTCATCTGTTGCATTCTTGTCAAGTCACGTGGGTACTTGAACACTAAAAGTAACAGGAAATTCACTTCTCCTAGGGAAACCTATTTGGTTCTGAAATTATTAACCTTGATTTTAGTACTTTTGATTAAAATAAGTTGTTGACACTTTTAGAGCAAAACTTTTTTAAAGGGTGTGTAATTTTCTGTGAGCATTTTAATGGCTAGAAGTTTAAAGATATTGAATCTCTTTAATCTCTTGCTCTTACTGAATTCTTTTTTATACTTTGAACTGTTTTCTTTGTGTGCATGTGTGTGTGAGAGAAAATATTCGTTTGAATTACCTCCCCTGCCTAAAATGTGCTGATTCATCACTCAGATAATCTCTTTTAAAGGTAAAAAGTACATACATTTAGTTGTTTTTACATGAATGTCCTCTCTTTAGATATCTTACCATGGATGAAACACGCAAATTGTTACTTTTGCTGGAATCTGATCCTAAGGTTTATTCTCTGCCATTAGTGGGAATGTAAGTATTGCATTATTTATGAAAACCTTTTCAGCCACATATGTATTCACATGTATATATATATGATAAGCATGTGAATTAGTTGTACTATAAATATATAATTAATGCTTAGATCACCTTATAAAGCCACAAAGGCCAATGATTCTTAAACTTCCTTATTTTAATAGCAGAATCAGTTAAAACAAGATTTTGTCCATTCTTAGGAAGAACTTCAATGTATAAAACAGATAAGGTTGAAGCATTAGATCCCTGTTTCTTTAACCTTCTTCACTGCTCACTGTCCTTAAGGTACCTTCAACTACACAGGACTAGAATAACTATTTAAAATTCAGTCAGGCAGTTTTGCAGAAATTCCCCTTAAGTATTAATGGCTTTCTCCTTAGAGTTAGTGGTTAATGGCATTTAGACAGATTATTCAGTCAGAAATGTATATTCATTTCACATTTATTGAGTGCTTACCATATGCATAGTATTATGTTTGGTACTGTGTTAGGATTTAAAGCTGCTCAAGGAATTTATAATCAAGGTTAGGTGATAAAATATTCAAATATTCACACATAGAAAGAGAAATAGTAGGGAAGTACCTGATTTGCTATGAAATGAGCAATATCGATAGCACTATTAGTAATTATGAGAGAGATGATGGGGACATTTTCTTAGAGAAGGCAAACTTGAGCTGGACCTTTCAGTGTTTGGCTAATAGGGAGGATTAGTGGGTGAGGGAACCCATGTGAAGAAATACTGTGTGCAAAATTTAAAAATGAGAATGCACAAATGTTCGGTGGATTATGAAATCTACTTACAGTCTGTTTGCTATGCTCCTGGTATTGGCTGTGGGCTTTTATGCTAAGTGAATATCAAGAGCCTTCTGTATTTCAGGTACAGCATTTAGTCTTCTCAATAACTAAAGTTTTAGGCTGCTGACTTCACTCTCCCTAATTCAGTTCATTCTTTCCAATCCAGGCTAATCGATTCAAACGAATTCTTGCTTTCACTTCTATTGTTAACCATTTTCTCTCCTGCCATTTTTCTTTTTCCCTTCATCTCAGGTGGAAGAGGACAGAGAAGAAGAAGCTCTCTATATATCTTAGTTACCCTAAGAAGAATGTAATCTAAAGTATATTATTAATTTGTAAATGACTGTAGTTTTTAATTTCTGTTTTTTCTTTAGATGGCTATCTGGCATTATACATATCTATAGTCCTCAGGTATGGGCTTGCTGCTTGCGATACATGTTCAGTTCTTCTATTCAAGAAAGGCAAGTGATATTTTCTTTGGTATTTTACTTTGATCTTTTCCTCCATTCATATTTTATTGATCTCATTTAAAATTCATGTGATGCCTTAACTTTTTATAATGCTTATGAAGCTGAACAAGTGCATTAAGAAAAACAAACCTTAGAATAACATCAGACCCCAAAAAAGATGAGGTTGTACTATATTTGGAAATATGAAGGAATTTACTTGCCTAACCACAGAACTGTAACACAGAAGATATACTTTCTAGGAGTGGGAAAAACCTTAGAGATCTTCTGTTCTAACTTTCTATTTCAGTGAAACAACTGAAATAAGTGTGAATTTATCTTACAAGTGTTTTATTAAGTTATACAGTGCTACTACTAGCACTTTAAAAAACATCTGAGTGCAAATGTTTAATTTTCTTCCTAGAACTGAAACACAAGCATTAGAGTTAATAGGGAAACTTTATTTCTAACCTCAACTCTTCATTTAATTTTGTTATTTTGTACATGATACCACTATTTGCCTCTTACCTTCTTCATCTATTAAATAAAAATTCCAAGGTCTGTTTCTGTCTACCTTGGGTGTCTATAATATACTTTAGAAAAGAACTTTATTGAAAAGACAGTGCAAGTACATTGTAATAAATTAGACATAAATAAAAATAAGTCTCTCTTCCATCCTATTTCACCAGACACTATCCCCAGAGACAATCACTATTAAACAGCGTTTTTCCTTCCTTCCTGCAATAATCAATGAATAAATATCACTCTTCCCTGGCTTGTAAAAATTAAATCACAAATGGGAGTATACCATTCTTTTTCTGTATGTTGCTTTTTTCTCTATATCACTATTCCTTGGTGAATCTTTACATCTTGCCATGTACAGATTTAGTACACATTTTACAACTGCATAGTAAATAATATCTACTGTATTTTAAAAACAAGTGCTTTTTTTGTATATATCTATGTGTGCATTTCCTAGTATATTTGTAGAATAAATTCCTAAAAGTGTTTTTTCTAGTCAAAGAATATAATTTTGAATTTTGGTAGACATTGCTAAATTACCCTTAAAAAGACTGCTGATTTATAATCCTTCCAATGATGTTTGAGTGTGCCTGTTTTCCCCATCCTCTCGTTAACACCATGGAACAAATAATGTATTGAGCACCTACTGTGTACCAAATACCGTTCATATTGGGGACAAACAGTAAAGAAAATAAAGAACCTGTAAAGCTAGGCAATAAACTAGATAAGTACGAAATATTTTACAAGATGATGAGTACTGTGGAGAAAAATAAGCAGGGGTGGAGGATGTTGTATGTCTGAATGGTAGTGGCAGGTAAAGAGTTACAATTTTAAATATGATCAGGGAGCAAAGACTTGAGGTGAGGGAGTAAGCCATGTGGCTTGTCCAGGGCAGTCCCAGGCAGAAGATACATTAAGTACAAACACTCTGGGTGGAACATCACCTTGCATCTTCAAGGAACTCCAAGGAGGTCAGTGTGACTGGAGAGGAATGAGAGAAGGGGAGAGTAGCAAGACCTCAGAGAGGTAATGATAATGGTCTTTTCTGATGTTTTATAACCATATTCTGGGAACTTAGTACTGTTCATGTCTCTTGCCATTCTCTCAGATTTTGCATATTTTTCATGTTGCTTTGAAGAGCTTTCTCTTTCTATTCTACATACAGTCATAAGCTGCATAACAACTTTTTAGTCAGTGACAGACTGCATATGAAACAAGGTATGCTACACAGCCTAGGTGTGTAGTACATTATACCATCTAGGTTTGTGTAAGTACACTCGGTGATATTCACACAATGATGAAATTGCCTAACAATGCATTTCTCAGAATGTATCCCTGTCATTAAGTGGTGTATGACCGTATACATATATTTAATATGTAAAATATATAGAGAAAAAATACTTATAAAAATATATGTGGCAAAGCTTCCCCCCCCCAGATTGTCATTTCACTTAACTTTGGTTAATCATATTTTCCCCAAACAGACTTTTTTAAAAATCCAATTTATCAATCTTTTTTTCTCTCTTACTTAGAAAAAAATTGCCCACTCCAGGAGTATTTATTAAAATAAAGTCTCTTGTGTTTTCTTCAGATGCTTTTAAAGTTCTACTTTTTACATTTTATTTCAGCTTTATAAAATGATTAGTTTTATTTGAAATAAAACAAATTAAATGTTCATTTTAGTGTATTCATGCAGTTGTTTTATTATCAATGACTGGTCTTTGAGTTCTTATAGACAGTAACTGTTCAGTAAAATTAATTTTAAATCTCTCAGTTTGTGTCCAATCTGAAGCAATAGACAATTTCTTTGATATCTGAACTCTTTAATTATCTTTTCAAGGGAAGTTTGAACCAGAGAGGAGTCAGCATTGCTTAGCATAGCTTAGATTGATACTTTTTAGCATTTTGAGCAGTGGTCTTGTCTGACTCCAGCGAGAAGACAGAAAAATAGCCTTTCCAACTGCTTTGTTTTTTTAGCAGTGTAATATATCCCCCAAATTATTTTTCATTCAATATTTTTCAAGGTAGAGACTACTAAAAGTAGTTTTAAATAATTGGTTTGAGTATATATTTTAAAGGCTCATAATGACTTTATATTTGTTAAGTCATGTAGTAAATAATAAAATGAATGTTCATTTTATCAGTGTTTATAATAGTGAAATGTTATCAACACTGTAATTTATTGATTTTTAGAAGTCTAGGAGAATCAATAATAGCACGTCCATAAATCATAATACTACTGATAGTCACTAAAAAAGAATAAAGAGGCCTGAGGTATAATATAGAATAGTGACACGGAAATAAATCCAGGATAGTCAAATAAGAAATAGCAATTGCAAATAGTGTGATACTAAGGTTTCATTTTTGTTAAATTGTATAAAATGTTTTTGTATGCCTAGGAGAAAATTCTGGAAGTATATACACTAAACTGGAGAGTGAGGTGGGATGGTTTTCATTTTCTATTTTTGTTTTGTTTGAAGTTTTTACAAAGAATATGTATTTCAGAATAAAATATATTTAAAAAATTAAAAATCAGCAACATTAAAAGAAAGCATGAATTTGCTTCCCAGTTTTCTTCCAAAAATTAGATTGTTTCATCAGTCTATTAACTAGATTTAGAGACTCACATAGAGTTCTTCGAATATACTTTTGTTATTAGTAAATTTTAATTAAGTGGCATTTTTTTATCCAGGGTATTTTCAGAATCGGGAAATTTCATTATAGTTCTCTATTCTGTGACACATAAGGACCCTGAGTTTTATGAATGCCTCCCTCGTGATGGCAGGTTACCTGACCTTCAATTCCAGCTACTAACCAACAGGGGAACATTGCAACTTTTCAAAGTAAGTGATTTGGTCACCTAGTACATTAATGACCTTTTAGGGTTGCATGTTGGCAGTTTAAATCCAAGATCTTTACCCTTTATAATAATAACTCAAACTATTAGGCTTTGGGTATTTATAATCAGTCTTACTGAATATTAACTTTATTCATTTATGGTTAATTTTGTTTTGTAAATTTTAGATCATATCTCCAGGACAAATTATAATACAGGGTCAGAGGTTATCCACAGAATAGCTTGCCAGTGTTTTTCTAAAACCTTTGAAGAATACTTCGAGAAATTATATATTATATCATTTTATGATATTGAGAGTTAATTTGTGACTTCAGTGTTTTCTTTGCCCTGACTATTATTTTTAAAATGTAAGGATATGACAAATGGTTTCTCACATTTAAAAGTCAGTGTTAATAATAATATATAATTCTAGGAATCAGAATAGATTGTTGCTATATATAATAAAAATACCTAAATGTCATTGTGTCAAAACATTCAAAGACCACTTTTCAGTAAATTGGTTAGTTGTCCTTTGTCTCAGACCAATAATAAAAATATTCTATACTTCGTTACAAAAATATTGAATAACTGAATAACCATATGTTTCCACTCAGATCTTATTTTGTGCCTTCTTTCATTTCATTTATAGGTTACCTCAGTTCATGAATCAAGTTTTTGCATTTTAATTATAAATATTATTTTAAATGAGATCTAATAATTTATTTCTATTTTAGAGACATATATTATTTACTCATTCTTTAGGTTATATCCTCAGTTCAAAGTTGTTATTTTAACTGAATCCCTATTTATTTAATGAGTTACATAATACAGGTGATTAATTTTTTTGCTTTCACTTTTGTAGCAGGGACATAGACAATATATAAAAAATGTGATTGCATCAAAATAGAACTGCTGTGTGATCCAGCAGTTCCACTTCTGGGTATTTATCTGAAAGAAATGAAAACACTAATTCAAAGGGATATCTGCACCCCGCTGTTCATTGCAGCATCATTTGCGATAGCCAAGACAAGGAAGCAACCTAAATGTCCACTGCTAGATGAATGAATAAAGAAAATGTGGTACATATATATAATGGAATATTATTCATGTGGTACATATATATAAAGAAACTCTTGCCATTTGCCACGACATGGATGGACCTTGAAAACATTATGCTAAGTGAAATAAGTCCGAGAGAAAGCAAATAGCATGTGATCCACTTACATGTGGAATCTTAAAATAAAAAACTCATAAATACAGAGAACAAATTGGTGGTTGCTGGAGGTGGGGATTGAGGGATAAGATAAATGGGCAAAGGTAGTCAAAAGGTACAATCTTTGTTATAAATAAGTTCTTTGGATTTAATGTGCAGTACGTTGACTATATCGTATACAGTGACCCTTGAATGACACAGGTTTGAACTTCACAGGTCCACTTATATGCAATTTTTTTTTAGTTGATCTGCACAGTTCAAACCTGCATTGTTCAAAGATCAACTCCAGGACTGGGAATCTGTGTAAGCCAGAGGGCCAACTGTAGTTATAAGTGGATTTTTAACTGCTCGGGAGGTTGGTGCCCTTAACCCTCATTTTGTTTAATGGTCAGTTTTATTTGAAAGTTGCTAAGAAAGTAGATCTTAAAAGTTCTCATTATAAGAAAAAAGACTGTAACTGTATGATGATGGATGTTAACTGGACTTACTGTGGTGATCTTTTCATAAGATATACAAATCATAATATTGTATACCTGAAACTAATGTGATAAGTTAATTATATCTCAATAAAATAATTTTTTAAATGAGGTTACAGTTATAGAAATCAGAAGTCCCCCTAACCCCCATATTTCAGAGCTAACTATTCACCTAAATAGAATTCTCTGGTGTTTTAAGTCACATCTCAAAGTATGACCTACTTCATTTCAGAATGTTGAACCTTCTGACAAGAATCCAATCCAGTTTGAACTAAGTGCTGAAAGCCAAAATGCAGAAACAGAATTTTTTAACAAAGTTTCCAAGACTCTTTCAATTAAGAGGTAAAAGATATTTTTATTATCCGTATACTTTTTAAAATTATTTTTATTTTTGATGAGTAAAGTAACTCCCCAGTTATTTCTGATGACACTATTTGTATATCTTACATACCATAGATGTCTATTCTTTAAATGCGTGCCTTAATACTCAGAAGTTAGATGATAATTTTAATGAAGCGACAACTCTATTTGAGTGATTTTTTTATATAGGGGAAAAAGTATTTGTCAAGCAGTTATGCTGCTTAAGAAGAAGCATCCTGTTTTTATTTAGTTTGCGGTTTACTTGTTCTTCGCTTGTAGTTTTAAACCTGGGCCTATCAGATAAACTGCAATACAAAAATAACCATTATACCTAAAAAAGAAATAGTTTGTTTTGAAACTTTTAAAGCAAATACATTTGGGGAATATTAATTAAATAACAGCTTGTGACTTTTGGGGTCAGTATATACCTTTTGTGGTAAAGAAGATATTACCTTGTTATTAGTCATGGTTCTCCAGAGAAACAGAACTGATAGGGTATGTGTGTGTCGGGAGTGTTAAGGATTTAAGGAATTGGCTCACAAAATTGTGGAGGCTAACAAGTCTAAAGTTCAAAATCTTCAGGGAGGGCTTGCAGATTGAGAAGAGTTACAGTTGGAGCCCAAAGGTGATCTGTAAGCAGAATCCCATCTTCTTGGAGAGGGATTCTTTGTTCTGTTAAGGCCTTTAACTGATTGGATGAGTCCTACCTACGCTCAGAATCTACTTATTTAAATATTAATTTCTCCTAAAAAAAAAATACCTGCATGGACATATCTAAGATAATATTTGACCAAAAATCTGGGTACTGTGGCCTAGCCAAGTTGACACATAAAATTACCCCTTCACATCCCTTTTCCAACTTTGTCATTTTATTCTACTATATGTTGGATAATATGTTAAGGGCTGAGGATATGGTGATATTAAAAACAGATACAGACACAGTCCCTACCCTTATGGAATTTATAGCCCAGTAATAGAGCATTGAATGTTCTCCATATTATTTGAAAGGTCCTTTAATTTAAGTTAATAATTGCCAAATATTTAATAACCTCATTAAAAAGTTATTTAGAATGCTGATTTATTCTTTGACTCTGTAGTTCAGAAACTTGTATTTTTACCTTTCTCTAGTAGTTGCTTTTTCCTTTTCTCAACTTTTTGACTCTAACCTTAACCTGTCTATGGGCCTCTTCATTACTATCTGTTTAGTATCTTGCATGAGAAACAAGCAGGTAAGGTTCATTATAGATTATCGTAATTACTGAGGAAGTGGCTTGACCTTTTTTTTATAGCATTCATTCATCTTTCCTTAACACTTGATTCTGTAGGTGGAGATTATGATACAAGTTTAAAGTAAATACCAACTATGCATAACATAATAGTTGTGAGTTCCAGTTATAGTATCAGGCATACCAGTTTTCAAATTCTTTTAAACATCAGTATCCCATCTGTAAAATGGGAATTGTGACTGATATTTGTATTAGTTTCCTGTTGCTGCTGTAAAAATTACCACAAACTTGGTAACTTAAAACCATACAAATTTATTATACTTATGTAGGTCAGAAATCCAAAATGGGTCTTTGGGTCTAAAATCAGTGTGATAGTAGGATGTGTTTCTTCTGGAAACTTTAGCAGAGAATACATTTATTCCCTTTTCCAGCTTTGAGAAGCCACCTGCATTTCTTATCTGGTGACCCCTTACTCCGTCTTCAAAGCTAAGAACGTAACATCTTCAATTCTCTCTCTGTGACCTCTGTTTCCGTCCTCGCATTTTCTTTGACTCTGACGCTCTTGCTTCCATCTTATTAGAACCCTTGTGAATATACTGGGCCTACCTGAATAATGGAGGATAACATCTACATCTCAACATCCTTAATTTAATCACACCTGTAAACTTCCTTTTACCATAATACCATAACATAATCACAGGTTCTGGGGATTAGAAAGATATCTGAGGTATAATCTCTCCATCTTTGGGCATTGAAAAATATCCAGAAACTATGTTATTACACCTTTGCAAGAACACCTTCACTACCTTAAGTTTTAAGGCTTTCTTCAAGATTTTGTTGAATATTTATAAGAAAAAGCCAAATTAAAGAGACAGTTGCATTTTCTTTAACATTTTTGTTGAAATCCTATTTTCAACTCTGACCAAAGCTTTAATAAGGATAAGTCACTTTAGATTTTAATAAAATGTTTGTCTCACCTAAAGAATTGGTTTTACAATTATACAACCTAAAAGTTTTTTTCTTTTTGCCTTGGGTGCTAAAAAAGCTCAGAAATTAATTTTATTGTTCAGTGTTGAAAATTTTATATATGTATGTTTGTGTGTGTTTATCATAAGTACGTAGCAGATATAAAATCCTGGCCACAAACTCAGGTGCACAAAAATGTGACTTTTTTTCCTTTTTAACAGTCATTGAACTTAATTTCTATTTGAGCCCTTACTCATTATGCTGGGTTATAGAAAACAATTTTCAGTCAATTCAAGGTCTATTTATTCTCTTTCTTCTGGGGTTATATGTAATTTAGAGAGGACTAATGCTGTGCCAGTACTAGTGATTTGGGGTGACATGATTATCATTCATCCATACTGCCATCCGCTGAGGTGTTTTCATTTGCATCTGGTCTTTGGCAGTAGGTTTTTACAGGTTCAAGCTGCGACCTTCTTAACCTGTTCAGGTCACTGGCTCTCTGTGTCAGCCCCATGTTGCACTGAGGCACACAAGATATCATTTTGTATTCTCCATGTCATTTTTGGCTGTTAGGGAAGAGCTTTGTGGGATAGATACAGGCCTTTCTGCTTAAACACACCATGCGGACATGCTCATTGTTTCAGTGCAGCACCTTGGCACAGAGTATTTGCCTCTCCAGACTACAAGGGTTGGGGCAAAGGTCTCACCTGCTGTCAGATCTTCCAAATCTACTTGAGGGTTTCTGTTGTTCTCCCTGCTAGGGAGACAGGATACAGGACCCCTTTTTAGGGAATCAATGTCTAAGCTTTCTTAGCTTCCTTCTGGCTTGTCTTTCTTCCTTCCTAATTCATTCTATTGAAACTTTATCTAGTTTAGGATGCAGAAAATACCTGATATATATAGTCTTCCAGATTTTAGTCTTAAACTCTACTTTCAGCTTTTGAAACTCAGTACCAGCTCTCAAAATTTTTCTGTGTTCTCTGCTTGGGCATGCCACCTGTGATACAATGATTACAACTGACCAAATGGGAGGAGATACCTCAAAGTCTCAAAGTATTTCTCCATCACAGATATAAGTACATAGGAAAATGTAATTCCTTACTTAATTTTCCTTTTTAACACGATAACTGTTTAATAAAGTGAGTATACATCTTTATCACCAGATTATAAAGTTTCTGATGGCAAGTGCTGTCTTATTTATTTCTACATTTCTCAAAGTGATTAAACAAAGGATGCTCAGTAACTTGATTTATTGTGTCATTAAGAATAACTGAGTTACAACTCAACAACA
The DNA here is from genome assembly GCF_902729225.1 of Pteropus medius. Lineage (NCBI taxonomy): Eukaryota > Metazoa > Chordata > Mammalia > Chiroptera > Pteropodidae > Pteropus > Pteropus medius. Next base: position 2,998,815 of record NW_024340701.1, on the reverse strand, counting down.
AAAAAACAAACAATCCAATTAAAAAATGGTTAGAAGACCTGAACAGATACTTCCCTGAAGAGGAAATACAGATGGCTAATAGACATATGAAAAGATGCTCAAGGTAGCTAACCATAACAGAAATTCAAATTAAAACCAGAATGAGATACCACCTTACACCTGTCAGAATGGCTATCATTAATAAATCAAAAAACAACAAGTGTTGGCGAGATTGCAGAGAAAAGGGAAACCTCATACATTGTTGGTGGGATTGAAAATTGATACAGCCACTATAGAAAACAATATGGAAGTTTCTCAAAAAAGTAAAAATGGTATACCTTTTGACCCAGCAATTGCACTTCTGGGTATTTATCCAAAGAAAACCAAAACAATAATTCATAAAGATCTGTGCACTCCAGTGTTCATGGCAGCACAATTTACAATAGCCAAGATATGGAAGCAACCTAAATGTCTCTCAACAGATGATTGGATAAAGAAATTATGGTTCATATATACAATGGAATATTACTCAGCCAATAAAAAAAATGAAATCCTACCATTTGCAACGACATGGATGGACTTAGAGGTTATTATACTGAGTGAAATAAGTCAGACAGAGAAAGATAATTATATGATTTCACTTATATGTGGAATCTAAGGAACAAAAAGAACAAGCTAATCAAAAAGAGACTCACAAATATAGTGGACAATTTGGTGACAGACAGAGGGGAGAGGTTTGGGGGGCTGGGAGAATGGGGTGAAGGGTTAAAGAAGTATAAATTAGTAGTTGATAGTTGGATACAGGGAGCATGGCAGAGGGAATGCAGTTAGCATTAATATGATGGCTTAGAGGAGGGCCAGGGGAGGGAGGAAGCAATTGGAGGGGATCGTTTTATGAACTATATAGATGTCTAACCAATGTATTATATACTTGAAACTAATTTAAATAAATAAATTTTTTTAAAAAAAGAATAACTGGGTTAAACTTGCCATGATTAGGTAAACATGAGTCTGATTGGGCCAGCTGTCCTGGGCAACTAACATTGGCCTGAAAAATAAAATAATTTGTGGTTGTCAGATACTAAATTAAATGATCCAAATACTACTATGGCTTATTAAGGACTTTATTCAATTCCAGAAAGAAAGAACAAATGCTAGATTGCTGAAGAGTTTTCTCGTTTCCCTCTCTACTATTTTAGGTCTTCTCGGAAGTTATCTCCAGGGAAAATACCAATAAATGATCATGACTCTGGTGTTGAAGATGAAGATTTTTCTCCAAGACCAATTCCTAGTCCTCATCCAATAAGTCAGAAGGTATACACTGATCTTAAAAGTACTTGCCTTTGTGGTTAGAAACCTAAAAGTCTCTTCATGTTAAAACACTCAATGATACAAGCTAAAACTTACTGAAGTTATATTCTAAGATAAATCTAGCTATCTATAGCTAAATGGCTTTATTTACATATATATACACATACATACATACATATATGTGTGTGGGTGTTCCTCACAGGTATATATAATTATTATATTTAATTGTATATATGTATACATATATGTTATAAGTACATGTAATTATTCCTAGAGAAAATCGAGGCACAGATTGTAAGTTACTTGCCCAGGATTGTATAACTAGTAGGTAGTAAAACTGGAATTCTGATTCAGGAGGTTCAGTTTCAGAATCTGGTGCTTTTAACCCATATAGACTCAAAATTCTATACTATCACCAGAGCTTGGCATTAGTTCTTATTACCATATTCTGTGAAAACATTACTCGCTTTTAGAGATTACTAGTAACCCTCATCATAATTTTTTGACTGCAGCAAACCAGTAGGTTATTTTTACCTCAGTTGGACTAATTACTTATTAGAAGAAAAAGTAATAGGAAATACTTTTAAAAATTAATGTCACATTATATCCAAATTCACCACTGTAAATATTTTGTTCACTCTTTTCTACTCTCTTCCAACTCTTTTGGTTGGTATCAGTAGAAAGAATAACAATTTCACATGGAAAATATTCTGAAATATTTATTGGAAGATCTTTTGTTATTTAAGGTTCAGAAACATTATTTGGTACTAAATCTGTCAACGAATTCTGCTTGTGATAATTTTTTTGCAGAGAGAGGGTGAAAAGGGTTTACTATAAAACAGTTTCCCATATTGTGTTCTGTGATCTAAGTAACGTTAAACAATGTTTCAATAAAGTGAGTTTCATAGTTATATAAGTTTGTGAGAAGCTTGGTTCCATTCTTTGAAGGCAAGGACCTTGTTTATTTTGCTCACTGCTGTATTCCTAGTATACAGCACATAGAAGATGCACAGAAAATATTTGTCAACTCTATATAAAGAATAAACCCTTTTAAATAAGTAACTGGGTATAATTTGGGAAATGCTGATCTAAGGAAAGTAAAGCATGTATTTTTCTTTTAAAACATACTTTCTGTCTTTCATTTCTTTCCCATTTATAGGTTTCTAAGATCCAACCATCAGTTCCAGAACTTTCACTTGTGTTGGATAACAATTCCATAGAATCAAACCCTCTGCCTAATCCTTCGGAAATGGTGAATAATGAAAATCCTCCTTTGTTAATTAACCACTGTGAACACTTGGAGCCATTGCAACCCCAGCTTTATGATGAGAAGAAACATAGCCCAGAAGCTGAAGCTGGAGAGCCTTCCTTGAAAAGTCTACCAAATCAATTAAACCAGGGCAATACTCCTTTGAGACACTGCAAAGTAAGACAGCCATCTACCTGTAAGAATGAGAACCTCCATATCAGGAACAGTGTTAAACCATCTTCTCTCAATGGGCCATCTCCTGATACATCTGAAAAGCTTCCAACAGTTTCTTCTGGAAATGTACAGAAAGAAGAGTATCCTATAAGATCTTCCACATTTAAGTCCAAGCAATCTTCTCTTGCCCCACAGTCCCACCCACACAATTTTGTTTTTTCACCATGTAGTTCAGGAAAACCGATAGAATTTCAGTTACCCACTCTGCCACCACCATCTTACTATTCCACAAATGTTTGCGGTTGTTGTCAGCATCATGGTCACATTCAGTATAGTCCAATAAATTCTTGGCAAGGGATGACTACCGTGGGGTCCATTCAAGACCTCCAGTCTGAAGCCCTTCAGAAACATCCATTATTTCACCCAAGTGGATGTCCAGCTGTGTACCATAATGCATTTTATTCTTCAAGTAGTCCTATACCTTCAAGACCTCAGGGAAACATGAGTAGTGGTTCTCCTCACAGCAATGTAGAACCCTCGCCTGTGGCAAGACTAACTTCACATGTGGATTCATGTAACCCACGGCCTTGTGCAGTGTGCATGCACACACCCACGACTGGATCAGATAATGGAATGATGGGACTATCTCCAGATGCATATAGGTTCCTCACAGAACAAGATAGACAGCTGAGACTACTTCAGGCACAGGTTTGTGGGGAGCTTTCTTAGTTCTTTTCAATTCTTGGTATTAATATGGTTTCTTAAAAATAGCTGGCAAGTCTACAGTGATTATATTTTATGGAGTAGAATTACAGAACGTCAGAACTAGAAGGAACCTTAAAAACTGAATTCTAGTCCTTGTTTCACAGATAAGTAAAATGAAGATTAGAAAAAATAATTTACCCAATGACACATTGCTAGTTAGAAGTAGCATCAGGATTGGAAAACAAGCCTTCCTTTCTCTATCTTGTACATATCCTAACCTACAACATAATTGTATTTTTCTTTCATTTTTTGTCTCCAATGAAAAGTCCGTATAAGTTAACTAAACCTTTATAGACAACTAAATATAAAGGCTGCACAATGGATTCTGATACAGGTCTAGTTTGTCAACCCTAACATACAAAAATGTCCAGAATAGGCAAATCTATAGAAACAGAAAGTAAATTATTGGTTGACAGGAACTAGGAAGAGGGGCATTGGAGAGTGATTGCTAATGGGTACAGAAATTTTTGGAGGATTGATGAATACAAACTTTGTGAATATACTAAAAACCACTGAATTGTATTCCCTAAAGGGATGAATTTTATGGTGTGTGAATTATATCTCAATTTTAAAAGGAGAAGGGGAAGTTTTCGGTGTTTGAGCCTCAGGTTGCTATTTGTTTGTTATGTGACCTGAACAAGTAACTTAATTTTTAATGCCTCAAGTTTCTTTATATGTAAAATAATTTAATAGTAGTATGTTCTTCATGGGGTTGTAAGATGATAGATAAAAGCTCTTAGTATAGTGTCATGTAAACAGGAAGCTCTCAGTAACTGTTAGCTATTGTTATTAATATTTCCAGTTTCACCATGGTCAAACTTGGGCAATTCTGATTAACCTTTATGAGAAGAATCTTGTGTAAAAATGTCCAATATTTGTTACATGGATTCAGGGTATATCTTCTACTTTACTTTTGATTTTTAAGTGAAATAGAAATAAAATGTTGGTTTGAATAGTTAACATTCAGGCTTTTCTACATGATAGTCAATTTCCAAATGCTAATTTAAACAGTGTGTTTTCACTTTTAAATGTACAGAGCCCAAAGTGCTTATGAAATAACGAATGATATTTTTATATTGAATAAGTTTTATGGAGTTTTATGGTATTATCTAATTGAAATTTGAGAAAATTTAGTTGAAGATCAGTTATTTATAACTGGAGCACTTTGTAATTCATATTTAAACTTTGCTGCAAATTTTGTTGATTAAGTATGTTTTTAACTGATGCAGATTCAGCGTTTGTTGGAAGCACAGTCTCCTCAGCCCTGTTCCCCTAAGACAACAGCTATTGAAGACACAGGACAAGCTGTCAGACAAATGGAATTGGTCTCCATGGAACCACAGTCTTCTCCTGGTTTGCACATGAGAAAAAGTGTAAGCATTGCGGTGAGCACAGGTAATTTCATTTTTTTTTTTTTTAATTTGTAAGGATTTTTAAAAAAAATACTTTTCATATCTACTTAAAATTTTTTTACATTGATATTGGTGCATGCTAAAGTAAAACCAAAACTAAGGTGATGAGAGTATAACTTTTTTAAGTCTTCGTATAATTTTACTCTTTATGAAATAAAACTATACCTGAAAACAGATATGAAACTAGATAATATGATACATTGTTTCTGCTTTCTCAGGTTGGACCCAATTCTAATAAGAGAAATCATCTGTGGTTTGAGAGATCAGGGAAGGTTTCATCTATGCAGTGTTATTAAATCTGGGCCTTGAAGGGTATGTAGGATTTTACTTAGTAGATAGGATAGAGAGATGGCAGAACAGATTGGGTAGGAAAATAGTATGAGCTCAGTGAGAAAACACAGAGCTCTGAGTTGTTCAGTATTCTACATTACTGTAATATGGAATATTACACAAGGGAATATCTACTTTATTTGATAAGCAAAATCGAAGGCTTTAAAAATCAATTAATAATAGAAATGGCATATTTGTTTACATGTTTACTCACCACCAGAGCATGAGATCTTTGTGTCCACTAGGGTGTCTAGCAAGATGTCTAGTACAAAGGGTAGTGGTGATAAGAATGAAAAAGAAGATTCATGTAGGATATTGCTAAGATTTGATAACTAATCGGTTGTAGCAGTTGAAGAGGAAGGATTCAGAAGTTACTCTAGCTAAATGCAATGTGATATCTTGGATTGGATCCTGAAACAGAAAAAGAACATTAGAGAAAAAAAAAATTTGCTGAAATCCAAATAAAGTCTACAGTTTTAGTTATAGTAAGGTACCAATGTTGATTTCTTGATTTTGAAAAATGTACCATGGTAATGTAAAATGTTAACACCATGCGGAAATGAAGAGTATATGGGAACTCTCTGTATTATTTTCTCTATAAATTATAGTTATTTCAAAATTAAAAGTTTATTAAAGATGAAATAAAAGTTACTCCAGGATTTTAAGCCTGGTCGACAGAAAGAATGGCAGTAGTATTAAACAGAAGGAGGCAAGTTAGAGAAGCAGAGGAGAGAGGTTGAGAGTTCAATCTAATCTGTTGAGATTAATTTTGGGAAATGAAGAGAGTGATGCTCAAGTCAGAAGAGTAGAGATGGGTTGATGACGTAAGACTTGCAAAAGTAACAGATGAAGATTTGAATCCAGAGAATAAAAATTTAAGAGAGATAATAAAGAAAGAAGACAGATTTCCATATTCTTTTTCTGAACTATATGTAGAGGGGAACAAAGAGGTAGAGTAACAAGAACTTCATGCACATTTACAAATAAAATTCAGGTATTGCTCAGTATTCATTAAGATTCTTTTGGCTGCAACATAACCACCTTGAACTAATTTAATCAAGGAAGGGAGTTTATTGGAAGGATATGAGGCTGTTTCATGAAAGCCAAGGCCAAGAATAGGGCTAGACTTCAGGAAAAAAAACAGAATGAGAAACTGGAATACTGTTAGGACTGTCCAATTACTCTTTTTTTTCTTTCTTTCTTTCTTTCTTTCTTTTCTTTTTAACGCCTACAGCACCTGGTCTTCCTAGGTGGTCTCCCATCCAAGTACTACTAACCAGGCCCGACCCTGCTTAGCTTTGGGATCAGATGAGATCAGGCATGTTCAGGGTGGCATGGCCGTAGTGTCCAGTTATTCTACATGGTTGTTTTACTCAACTCTATCTGCAGTCTTCATTGCTTTACATTTTTACATATAGCTGACACAGAGTTTCAAAGTTTATGTGTTACACAGGTCTAGCCATATGTACAAACCAGGTTACTATCCTTCAGTCCCAGTTTCAAATTGAAGAGAACCTGAATGGCCGAGTTTAGATTAGATTTAAATCTCTGGTTCAATGATAAGGGGGTCGAGAGTCACTTAATAGGGACATAGCCACTGGATTCCCACCTTTGTTGATTGCAGAGGGTGGCAATTCCCAGGGAAAGTGTGTGTGTTATAGAGGGGTGGTGGTGAAGCTGTGGGCATTGTGAGCTAAATAAGCATACCAAAAAATGCAGTTTCCTCTTATGTTCTCTTGTAAAATTCTGTGCATAACTATATTTGAAACTTCATAGATTCATATTCAGTTATTACTGTATGCAGAAAAATGAATTATTAATAATCATTTAAACTAAATGGCTCTTGTTCTATGATAACACTTAATTTCCAAGAGTATATATATGTATTCAGGAAGAGCAGCAGTACTTACGTAACTTTTTCAAAATTGTCCTTTTTAAAAAAAATTTTTTTAAATGTTTAGTGATTTATAAATTTTATTAATTTATTTTTATGAAATCATCTAAGTTGACTCTCAAAGTACAAATCATTTTGACTTAGATTTACTTTTTGGTTTTAACTTTTTTAAATTCATTATATAAAGCAGTATTTCCAAAATTGTAGAATGCATACCATTCAGGTTCAGAAGATGATTTGGGGTGGTATACAGATGAATATCTTATTTTTTTAATATATATGTGTGTGTGTGTGTGTGTGTGTGTGTGTGTGTGTGTATATATGTGTATATATGTGTATACATATATACATATATATACATATATGTGTGTGTATACATATATACATATATATGTATATGTGTGTATATATATGTGTGTATATATATATACATATACATGTGTATATATATTCTTAGAAGTATTGGAAAATGTAGCACATCATATACATGGTTTCACAGAAATGATGAAGCTAGGTAAAAATAAAGCGAGTTGACAAAGAAAAATAGCAAGCAAATAATAATACATGCAAATAGTTCTGCAAACAATTGTGTAACTGATCCATAAGGTTTGGGAAACACTTAATTTTAAATACTTGCCTGATATTATATATGGCTAATACATTGCTAATATAGCTTCATAAATAAATTGTATTTAAGGATCAAAATCAAAGAGCTAAAGAATTTATATTTTATGTATTTTCTCCCGTTTGTCAGAAAAGCAGTTTTCAATACACACACACACACACACACACACACACACACACACCACACACACACACACGACACACACACACACACACACATTGTATTCAGAGAACCTTAATCATTTGAGAGCCACACCTCTTGAAGAATCAGAGTCCAGAATATCCCCTTTCCCTTCATACCCCAGTTTTCCATCTTTCCACCTTCCACTTACCTATTTGTGATATTTCTGAGGAAATGTAATCTGAAAACAGTTCTAGGTAATTGTGTTAAAATAATATAGCTAGTCTTAACAAAGGTTTATGAGAATTATTTTCATAGCGGAATATCTCTTTCAGTATTTGTTAAAACATTTAACTTCCAGGTGCTAGCTTGTTTTGGAATGCAACAGGTGATGATCAAGACCCTGAATCTCAGCTGAAGCAAGATGATACCAAGATTTCCAGTGAGGACATGAATTTTTCTGTTGACATTAATAATGAAGTCACAAGTCCTCCAGGTAGTGCATCTTCATTAAAAGCAGTCGATATTCCCAGTTTTGAAGAGAGCAACATTGCTGTCGAAGAGGAATTTAATCAGCCACTTTCTGTATCCAAGTAAGGTCTCTTTGATTCAATATTTATCTTAATTCTTTGTTAATATTAAATTCTGATATTCTTTTGGTGTTATAACTCATGTGCATGTTAACCCATGGATACATATACATCTACACTTATTTCTTTATGTATCTGTATTTGAAAATCCTTGACTTCATATCAATCCTGATTCTAATCCTACACCCCTTTTTCTTATTTAAAATTTCTTTCCTTAACAGTGAGAACCTGGCTCTTGTTATGTACACTATACTGATTTACTTGTTCAGTCCTAGTGTACACATAAAGTAGTTTCAGAATTGCTAAGAATTATTAAACAAATTCACTAGAGTATATTTGTTAACAGTTCTTTTTATCGTTAGCTTTATAATATCCAATGAAAATACCTCTATCATAGTTATTTAGGTTAGTTTTTTTCTTACCCATTCCCTTACGTGGTTATTTGTTTGTAATGCTATTAGGTGTTAGTGTTTGTATTCCATTACGTGGTCTCCCCACATTCTAATTGATTTTGTTTTTTTCGGTATGTGAAACATCACTATGGTTCTAACAGATCAAATTATAGAAAAAGATACATACTCAAAGAATTGTTTTTCTCTTCTCATCCCTTATTCTCCTTTTTCCACCCAGTCTCTTTAGTTGCTGGCTTATCCTTCTTGTATTTCTTTTGTACATGTGAGCAGGTATGTCTGTATTTTCTTACGTTGTTTCTGACTTACACAAGTGTAGAAAAGTAGCACGTAGCATACCATAGGTACTCTCTTGTACTTTTCTCTTTCACTTAGCAACGTGTTTTGGAAATCACTCCAAATCAGTTCCTAGAGATCTTCCTCATTTTAAATAGCTGTATAGTCCTTCATTGTATGGATGTACCATGGTTTAATACAACATTCTCCTATTGATGAGCATTTTTTAATATTTTCCATTTACAAACAATACTACAGTAAATTACTTTGTACATGTGTATTTTTGAATTGTTTTAGAAGTGGGATTCTGGCATCCAAAGTTAAGTGCAAATATATTTTGTTAATTATTACCAAATTTCCCTGTGGAAAGGTTGTACCAGTTTGCATTCTCACCAGCAATGTATGACATTATCTGTTTCCCCACAGCCATGCCAACAAAATGTGTTGCCATGTTTTAAAAAAGTTTTTTTTACCAGTCTCATAACTAATAAATGATATCTTGCAATTGCTTTAATTTTCATTTTTAAAATTATGAATGAGTTGGATCACTTTTTCATGTTAAGGGTCATTTTGATATATTTGTGAATTAATCTGTGTTTCTTATATCATTTTTTTTTTTTAGAGCTTTATGTCTCTTATCCCTCAATCTTTTTCTTTTTTTCACCCCTCGATTTTTAAGCATATTTTTATGGATTAGAGATGTTAGCTCTTTGTAGTATATGTTGTGAATATTTTCTTTCAGTTTATCAGTTGTCTTTTGACCTCGTTTGATGTATTTTGCTGTGTAATGATTTTTTAAGTAGTTGAATTAATTGATTTTTTCTTTAGAATTATATCTTGACTAGTGTTTTACAAAGATTCAACTAATATTTATTGAAATTATTATGTACCAAATGAGCGTTTGGCACTTTGTATCAAGTTAAACAATATGGAAAAAATTGGAAATAAGCTGAGTTTTAAAGAAGAGGAATGGTTAGATAAATCACACCATATTTATGAAATATGTAAAGATTAAAACTCGCTTTTAAGAATATTTAATTAAATGGGAACCTACTCATGATATAATATTAAGTTTTAAAATGCAGCTTCCAAAACCGTCTATTATACGATATTGTTTTCGGAGAAAATACATATCTAAAGAAAAAAGCATAGATGGTAATACTCGAAAATATTAACTAATTATCTCTAGGTATTAAGTTACCTATGACTTTTATTTTCTTTATATTTAGTGTAACTTTGAGCAGTTACCTAACCTCTATGCCTCAATTTTCTCATCTGTCAAATAGGGATAATATATATTTATCTCTCTCATAGGTCTTTTTGGTAAGGATTATGTAAGATGATGCACTTGAAAACAGTGTCTGGCCCCTAATAAGCTCTCTGCTAGCTAATATTTATTATTACTTTTCTCTGTTTTCTACAGTAGCCATAGATTGTTTTTCTTATAAGAATGTTTTTTAATATCGCTTTCCATAGTTTTTTTAAAATATATGTTTATATTCTAATTTTGAAAGTAATAAAGGCCCATTGTATAAAATTTGAAAAATACACATAAAAACATAAACAAGAAAAGAAATGCCCCAAGTATATGATGTGATTATAAATGGCAACTTAATGAACTCTCATTTGACAAGGATCTTAACTATATTTTAAAACTTGAAGTAAACAAATAATATATTTTAAATTTTTAGATACTCTAAAAATTGCTATTGCATCAAATTCAGCAGAAATCAATAGGTTATTTTCAACTTTCAAAGAAAGTTGTTTAAATATAAATAACAACTCAAAAAGGTAGCATGATCCAGCTTATATACAGCCTATCAAGATGGGATGCTCATCACTAAGAGCTGAAAATACAAACCAGAATGCTGCTTGAATCTCACCCCTTTCTTCCAGAGTTACCGCACTTCATATATATGTTAAAGGTACCTTAATACTAACACTTACATTATATATATCCTTTCAAGCAACTCTTCTCCAGTTGTGAGAAAAGAACCTGATGTGCCTGTGTTCTTTCCGAATTCCCTGCTGGCAGAGAGTATAAATATGTGCTTACAGAGTGAACCAACAGAGGGTGCTAGTAACAACTCTGCAACATCAGGGGAACCAAAAATTGAGCAAGTAACGCAACCCTTGCCTCATCAACCATCAGATAACCAGAAAATATGCCAGAACTTATTGGTAAGAAAATGTAAAGCATTTCATCTTTTGTGAGATGGTTATTTAGTCTAGGGTATACTAGTTAAGACTTTTTTACCTTTAAACTGATTGGGACCTTAATGTAAAAAGATTTTCTGCAAATTAATGATATATGATTTCTTTTAGCTTTCTATAAATTATGATAACCTAAATTTAGTTATATACCATAAGCTTGCCAGTTATCAGGTACTTAGATAGCCAGGAGAGATAAAAACCTTATTTTAAAAATATAAGTGTTGATATTTTGCCAAATTCAAACTAAAGTTATTACCATAAAAAACAAGCAAGAGTTTGCAGGAAATTTGAACATTGGAAAGAAGTACAATATTTATGATAATATTTACTGGTTTCAGTTCAAGTAAGCAGATTTTTATTGAATATTTAGCTTAATCTCAGAAAGTGACTAAGTAAAGTGGATAATATAGGTGAATATGACAGTCTCTGCCCTTGAGAACCTAGAGGAAATAGCACATGAATACCAATAACAGATAATTATAGGACAGGCTGAGAAGTGCTATAAGCAAAGGCAGCATCTAATAAAATAATTCTAGCTGGAGGAAATAGTTGTCTTGGAAAAATTAGAATCTGAACTGAGTCTTACAGGTCAAAAACCCTGGCTGTCATTTCCATCTAAATTGTGGACTTTGAGGACATGGTTCCATAGTGTAGCGGTTAGCATGTCTGCCTTACACTCAGAAGGTCCTGGGTTCGTGTCCCAGTGTGAGCCACAGTCCATGGTCTATGGCTATGCCACCCTGAACAAGCCGGATGTCTGATCTTGGAAGCTAAGCAGGGTCGGGCCTGGTTAGTACTTGGATGGGAGACCACTTAGGAAGACCAGGTGCTGTAGGCATAAATAATAATAAATAATAATAAATAAATCATAGACTTTGGAACATTTGATTTCTTCATTTAACATTTAAGGCTAATTAAGCATGTTTCATAGGGTCCCGAGTATTCATCAATGAACATATACTTGTATAATTGTCCTGTTAGATCCTAGACTGATACGATCAGCTGTGTGCTCAGGGAATGAAATATGCCTTAATATCAGGAAGGCAGAGATAGTATCACAGGTCATTCTCATTCAAAGTGAGAAAAGAAAGGAGTCAAATTCTGAAAGTAACAAAGATCTACATAATGTATAACTGAAAGTTACCATTTTTCAGATGAAAGCATGATTTAAAATGTTTGTTTATAAAGAATATACTATAAATCCTTGAAAACACTTGAAATATTATGTAAATAATTTTGTCTGTTGGTTTTAAAATGAATAAGTTCTGAATTAAAATGAATAAGAACAAACATTCTAAGTTTCCTCTAGGGTCTGATGAAATCATTCATTAGGATTAGCTGCTTTTGTAAAAACCTTATAATACTTACAAATGTACTTGATACTTTGTAGAATTTAGCAAGATATTATTTTGCTTTCCCTGGCCTTACTTCTGCTATTATATTTACATTTTTGTTTCCTAAGATTGTTAACAGTGATTTTTCAAATATGTCCTTTTTCTTTTCATCAGGGTCAAGTGAACCACCTTTTAAATAACGCTTCTAAAGAAACTGAACAACCATCTACCAAGGCAGTAATTATCAGCCATGAATGCACCAGAACCAAAAATGTTTACCATACAAAGAAAAATAAACATGATTCAGGACTGGTGGACAAAGATTTTGTTCTTAATGCAACCCTTAAGCAACTAAGAAGCCTTGGAGTAAAAATTGATTCTCCCACTAAAGTGAAGAAAAATGCACATAAAGTGGATCATGCTAGGTAACTTTAAATTTTGTTTTAAAAGATGAATAAATTTTAGATATATTGCATAGTTTCATGAGAAAAGGTATAAGCTTGCCACTCAGTTCAATTGATTAATCATTCATTCCACATCTGCTAGATGTATGATGAATAAGAAATCATCTCTACCCTGTAGATTCTTCATTTTGGTAGGAGAGAGGGTTATATACATAAGTAATTAGAGAGAGATTATGTGATGTCTCCTGGTAAAGATGCCAATGAAATACTCTGGGAGTCTTTGGGAAAGAAAAATGAGGTTTTATTCATTTCTGGAAAGTGTTCCTGGAGGTGACAGCATCTGCACCAACCCCTGGATGTATGGTTATATAGTCGTGCCATCTAAAAGGCAAAGACATTTTTTTTCTAGAAATATGTTTCGAAGAATGTAGTTACATGAACCTTATTTATTGTTTACCAGTTCTAATTGGCCATGTTCTTCTGTTCACATTCCTCTTATTCAGATATTACCTTAGCACATACTTGTTTTTAAAGGGGATAAATCTGGAAATTATATTACTGTTAGCATGTTATCTGTTAATTATTTTTGTTGTTGTTTTCTAGTTACAAAAGTAATACAGTCTCATGATTTAAAAAAAAATCAAATAATACATGAGTATCAGATAAATACAAAAGCACCTACTCCCCAAACTCTTTAGTCTGACTCCTCCAAGGTTACTTCTTGATTCTTTTATATTCTTCTTGAAATGTTCAAGTATGTATGTGTGATAAGTGTGCTTTGAGTTTTTTTGCTTAACATTATAGCTTACTTTTCTTTATAGGTATATGCAGTTCTTATGCATTTACACAGGTGCATAATGTTCTGTTGCACCCATTACTGTAACATAGTGAATCCTAGTCCTCTATTAATGGCCTTTTAGGCTCAATCTCTTATTTCTTGTCTAAAACAATACTAAGTGAACATCATTCTACAGGTACTTGTACAGGTCTCTTTGCAGGATAGATTCCTACAAGTAGGCAGGATCAAAGCATATGTGCAGGTAGGGCTTTGGTAGATGTTGCCATTGTCCAAAATAGATGTACCAGTTTATACTCCTCCCAACAATGTAGGAGGTAAAGGCTTTTTTTTTTTTTTTTTTTTTTTTTTTTTTGACTTTTTTAATGGTGACATTGGTTAACAAAATCCAATAAGTTTCAGCTGTACACTTTAACGGTAAGGCATATATATATTTACACTCTGTGTTCACTTCCCATAGTTAGGTTTCTTTCTGTCACCACATATTTGACACCCTTTACCCCATTTACCTCCCCACTTCCACCTACCCTCTGGTAACCACTAGTCTATTTATTGTCCATGTCCATGTGTCTCTGTTAAGACTAGCATTTTTGAAGGTTTTATTTTAGTACTGTGAGAGAGGCTATATAAACATCTGTTGGATTGCGCAGATCATCCTGCTGTCTATGTGGAACCCTTACGTTTTGGTTGGCTGCCTTTGAGGAATAGTTTTTAGGTAATGTATTTCTTCACAGTAGCCATCCTATTTTAATGTCTCTAGTGAGAAACATTGAAATTAACACATTTTAGTGTATAATGAAACCAATTCATTTTTTAAGGCCTAGAATGAAATGGAAAGTAAAGCCTTTTTGGTATATCAGTGTGGGATAGTCAAATTGTTTTAATCAAGATTGTTCTGCTCTTAATTTAAATGACAATTTATATTTTAAATTCATAATATAAAAATAATACATGCTCGGGATTGGAATTTTTAAAAATGAAGAAAATGTAAAGTGAACTAATAAGACCCAAAGAAAATTGGCACTTTAGGAAACATAGTTGCAGTTTTACTATATATACAATTTTGTTTTTATTTTTTTGCTTAACATTATAAAATAGCTATTTTCATTTAATACTTGGGCTATACCCATTTTTAAAATTTGCTTATCTCTGTGAGTTGAAAAATTCATAGAAAGGGATTCATAGATAGGATTTTAATTTCATATAAGATAATTTTCTCAAGGAAGTGAGCTACTCACTAAAGCTTGTAATGTTCTATTATTAAATGTGTTTCCTGTTTGATCTTATTGTTGTTTTATTTTATCAATATTGAATGACTTTTACATTATAGGGCCTTGTATTTTGTCTTAAAACCATGACTGATATATAGATTTAGGAAAATTAATTTGCGTTCCTACTTTCAGTCCAGGAATCATGGATTACTTTCTAGGTTATCACATTTATCTCTTGAATATATCTGGATCATCAAGAATTAGATGTTCGAGCACTCAGATAAAAAGCACCATGAGGTTTAAAGCTGAAGACCTTTTGTTACTTGTATAGAATGACACTATTTAGAATAGCACTATTTAGTACTCAAGATAAATGGCCTACTTTGTTGTGTCTTTCAGTGTGTTGGCATGCATCAGTCCTGAAGCAGTGATCTCTGGATTAAACTACATGTCATTTGCTAATGTCGGCATGAGTGGCTTAAGCCCCAATGGTGTGGATTTGAGCATGGAGGCAAATGCTATAGCTCTGAAATATTTAAATGAAAATCAGTTATCACAACTGTCTGTCTCTCGATCAAACCAAAATAACTGTGACTCATCTTTTAGCTTTCTACATATTAATACAGACAGAAGCACAGTGGGGCTTAGTTTAATTTCACCAAACAACATGTCATTTGCAACCAAAAAATATATGAAGAGATATGGACTCATACAAAGCAGTGACAATAGTGAAGATGAAGAAGAGCCTCCAAACAACATAGATAGCAAGAGTGAACATTTACTGAGTCAGAACCTCACATCCATACCTGAGAAACTTGATTGTCGGAAGGAGTCTCCTAGGAATACCTGTGAAATCATTAATTGTCATGACGGCGAATCCATGAGCACCCACACAGATACGCCAGTATTGAGAAATATTACAAATGAAATTGTCAATTCAAAAGCAACACAGCGATTGAATGAAAATCCAGCTTTCTTATTAAAGAACCTTAAACCAAGTCCTGCAATGAACCTCAGAACTGGAAAAGCAGAGTTTACCCAACATCCTGAGAAAGAAAACGGAAGGGACAGTCCAATTTTTTCTGAAAGTTTGAAACCTTCTGAAACTTTGAAGCAAATGAATAGTATGAATTCTGTAGGCACCTTCTTAGATGTAAAGCGTCTCAGACAGTTGCCAAAATTATTTTAAACCTTTAACTTCTTGCCCTTTAGATATGAGGACACGTATCTTCTGAAGATGCTTAGAGAAGTCGCAGCTTTTCGGTAGTTTTGGGATTTCTAATCATTCTAAGGGTCACCCTGTTTCTTGGTAGCAGCTGATTGCGAAGAGCTGAACAAGTGGCCTGATTTGTCTATGAGATGGCTGGCTAGTAGGAGAGCTAAGTTAAGTTCTCTGTTCCAATCAAACTATTCAACATCACTGAAACCTTTTAAAAAAAAAAAACCTGAGATCAGTAATTTCAGCAAATTTAGGTAAACAGACACTATCCAACTCTAAATCTGAACTGTTCTTTTATACTGTACATTTTGAAAGATAAGTCTGTTTTCCTAGCATGTTGCATCTCTGCATCTATCCAGTATCACCTGAAAGAACATAAAGTTATCATGACCCTGACTAAATTAGCTAAATCAACCCTTAGTGAATTTAAGGGGAAATTTTTATTTTTTTTAAATAATTGAAGATCTTTTATATAAGGAGTGTATATGTCCTCTTAAATTAAGATGCTCATTTGTTAGTCTGTGGAAGTAAAACTTTTGCAATGTGGGTTGATGTTAATGTAACATTTTCAACATATAGCACTAATTATCACAGAATAAGAAAATTATTGGTTATGAGTGTGTTTTATAAACTTGGTGAATTTTTCAAACATTTTAATTTTTTAATAGAACTAAAATGTCTTAAATTTAATAAAAATGTTTAGATTGACTGTTTTCCATTGCCCTCTGTTAGAGCATATCCTTCTGTATTTTTTAAAAAGAACTTTTTAGACTCTCAACAAGTTAAATTATTATTCGGGTGTACACTTCACCGAGTGACCCCCAGTGATAATATCTTACATAACCATAGTAAATGATCAAAACCAAGAAACTGACATTGGGTACAATATTAGTAACTAAACCACAGACCTTCAGGTGTCACAAGTTTTACACGAACTCATTTATTTACTTTCTGGTGTATAGTTCTGTGAAATTTTATTACTTATAGATTTGCATAACCACCACCACAGTCAGCATACAAAACTGTTCCAGCACCACAAAGAAACTCTCTATTGCTACCCTCCCTCTAACCCTAACCCTTAACGAACCAATGGTCTGTTCTCCATCACTGCAATTTTGTCATTTTGAGAATGTTGACATAAATGGGATCACAGTACGTAACTTTTTGAAATTGGTTTTCACTCAGCATAATGTCTTTGAGTTCCATCCAAGTTGTTGAGTGTATCCATAGTTGCTTCCCTTTTCCCCACCTTCTTAAATACTAAGTTTTAAATTGTTATTTCTGAATATAAATGAAAAAAAAAAATCCTCATTCAACTGAGAGAGAAAACTTCTGCTGAAGTTAAAATAAGATGTCATTGCCTTACATTAAAGTTTGATATATAAACTGGAAAGAAATGTACTTTAGATCTCTAACTACTTTCTAACCCAGCTGGGGCTTTCTGAGGTAATAAGTTGCTAAAACAATTTATAGTTAGCAAGACCAAGTGTAGTCACATGGTGGTAGCTCTCTGCTGTTCCCCACTGGAGCCAGGGACCCATTTCTGAATTTTTCCTTGCGTTGTTGCTCTTTCAAGTTAAAATTAAGATGAGTTAATGGCAATGATGATGATTCTCTGTGTTTCTCTTTGTTTTCATAGGCTTTGGGGCTTTAGTTATTTTAACAAGTAGCATAAAAGTCCACTTACAGATCTCATTGGAATAAATTTTTAACGGAATTGTCAATGCCAGTGTGCTCTGTTTAACTTTAACCCTCAGTGTTTCATCAAAGAAGCGAGTGTAGGTACAATTTATATTACACATAAAAAACAGAATGTTAGTGAATTAACTGACAGCCTCATTAACCATACCATTATCACTGAGAACCCTGTAATTTTCACACCAAACAAGAAGCTTTCTATCTGAACAATAAAAACCGAACCTGAGGCTTTTTAGGCAAAATCTAATTCCATCATGTCTGTTACTACATCTAATTTAAGGCCTCTAATAAGATGTTTAAGCAGTTTTGGAGACTGAATTTCGACTGCAGATTAATTCAACAAAACATATCTCTACTAAATACATGTCCAGAGAAGAGGGACCAGCACTAAAGCCTATTCTAGAAAGTTCCCTAAGAAGAGTGTTTTACTATGGGAAATTATTTGGCAAATTAGTTACTATGATAGCTTTTAGGCATCTTTGGAAAAAGCATTAGTACTGGGGAAATTGGATTAAAAGACTTTGGAGATGATCGCCTCAAATGACATTTATCTGAATTTTACTTTCATCCAGCCCTCCAACTACTGTTGACAGATACATGGGTGCTACTTCAAATGGAACAAGGAAATGATGGAACTTCTATTATCCAGCTTCTGGGGGGAAATACCCCTTAGTCTGAGTCCTAGGCAATTGGCACCCCACTCCCTCATCAAACTTCCCCTCAACCTCTGAGCCCCTTGCTGGCTAATTACTCCATGCTCATTTGTCCTCTGCCTCACCCTACCTGTGCTACAGCCCTGCAGATGTGGATGTAGACATGTTAAGACATAAGTCTTGCCCTTTTGTCAGCTGTAAAGACTAGGGAACAGATACTCCCTGGAAAATAGTCACAGACCAGTATGTGATAAAAAGCCAAAATGAGTGATCCGGACTGTAAGGAGCCACAGCAGTGTAATCATGATAGTTTCCATCTTTTCAGGACTCACTAGGTGCTCACAGGGCACTGTGCAGAGCACATCATATGCATTAGTTCATTTAAGCCTTCTGGCTAATCCCAGCTGGTGATCGTCATTCTCATAGATGAGGAACGGCCTTAGGGAAATAATTTACCCAAGTTGCTACCAGAGAGTCAAGCTCAAGTATAACTCCAGATCTTAAGTTCTTATTAAGCCACTGAGAAATACAACTTCTCTGAGGCCTGAGGAATTCAAGGTTCTTCCTACGAGAAACATCTTCGGCTGAATTATTTTGAATACTACAATCAATACTGTCTTCAAATATACTATCCTCCAAGCTGCCCTGCCATATTTTCCCCCAAGAAGGCGTCCCCTTGCCCTTTAACCAGGACCAGAAATGACTTTTACCCGAGTCTGAAGTAGGCAGCCCCAGCTACCTATGTTAATGTTAAAGGGTTTACTTTAATAATTTTCATTGTGGTCACCTCCTACTGAGTCTACTGTAAGGGCTCCAGGAAATTAGAAGAACAAAAGGTTTTTCTGTGCCCTTGTTTTGTAGACATTACTCATAAGGTCAGAACCTTTCCTAGCCTCCTAGTTGAACTGAGGGCTCTATGCCTGCAAGATTAATGATAATGTCTTAGGTTGGCAGACTGCTTCACACTTTTCAAAGTATGCTTTCCCACATATTTCCTCATATAATACTTAAACCAAAACCTGACTGAAGTATGTATGACAGCATCATCAATCCTTTTTTTCAAATGATGAGACAGACACAAATAAGAA
Source organism: Pteropus medius (assembly GCF_902729225.1). NCBI lineage: Eukaryota > Metazoa > Chordata > Mammalia > Chiroptera > Pteropodidae > Pteropus > Pteropus medius. The sequence continues at coordinate 2,979,063 of NW_024340701.1, read as the reverse complement.
GATGTAACTAGGCCAAAGTCACACATTTATAGTTAATAACCTAGTGTCCTAACCCAGCAGCAATCGCTCCTTCCACTCTCTGCCCTGTGCTGTGACAACAGGTAACTAATATGCTGGGCATTGAGCTAGGTGCTGAGCACAAGATGAATAAGACAAACCTGCCCTGTAGGAACCTGATCTAATGGGGGAGATACATGTAAACGTTAGCAATACAGAGACATCAGTGCCTATAATAAAACTATATAACATGGGAGAATATATTAAGAGAAAGTGGGAGGAGGGCTATTCTGAGAATGTTCTAGATTTTTCCAGAATCTTGTAGGAGCGATAGGGAAAAGATGGGAAGAGGTGATATTTCTGATAGAGGGAACAGCTTGTTGGAAAGCGTGGAGGTATGTATAGGTACAGCACTGGAAAAGGGGGTTGTGGGCAGGAAACTAAAGATAGGAAAAGGATAAAATAAACAACTAAAACATTGAATTAGAAGTTAGCAACAGCTGGGTTCGTCTTGTCATTGCCCCGAATTCTGTGATATTGGGCAAGTCACCTCATATCACTAGACTTTAGTTTCCCATTATTTGAAGTGAAGACGTTAGCCATGTATCTTTGATTGTATGAACAATGATGCAGAAATAGGTTGCGAGGAGTGGTTTACAAGTCCATAGGAGAGAAAAATTTAGCATTGGAGCTGGGCCTTGAAGGATTTTCCACAGGCATAAATGAGAAAAATGGGATTTTTCCTACTTTTTTAATGTTTAATATATTTCATAATTTAAAAAGAAAAAGAATCCAATTTTCCCCACCAAAATGTTGAGTAATAAAATCTTTTCGAAAGGATAACAAGTTTTTCTCTAGCTCTGGATTATATGTTCCCTGTTTTTAAGGAGCTCAAAGTCAGTCCAGTATGGAAGAAAACATCAAACCCATGGAAAGGGGCTTTAGGGTTTGGGTGATGTTCTTTATCTCCTCTCTGCTTCCTAAACCGGAACTGTCTGGGTCACAGAGAACATCCTCAGAGGAAATCCTGCTTTCCCACTTCCTGGTCAGAGGCTGAACTCCAGGAAAAGGACGGATTAAGGGAGAGCCCTGTGTCCTGTCTCTTCACAGGAGGTCTGGGACCAGGAGGGCAAAAGGAACTAATTAAAAACATAATGGAAAAGATGACGTCAGGTATCCAAGCCGCGAGGCCCTCAAAAGTCACTTGGTTCTCGTCGTGCAAGTGAGGACACTGGGACCCAAAGAAGAGAGACTTGCTCAAGTTCACACAGCTTAGTAAGCACAGAACTGGGGCCCAGAACTCAGGACTTTATCCTCCCAGAACATACTATCATATGTCGCGGTATTTAAGTCAGTAAGTTAGGTATTAAACAATCAAACCCAGGCTCACCTGATTCCCTTTTACACCATAAGGGGGAAATAAAGGCGGTGTGTGCATGTGCACGTGCGTGCCCACACACGCACACACATACACTTCGCAGCCTTGCTTTGCTCTCATGGCTCCTTTGCCTCCAAACCCTCCATGGGTTCAAAGCCTTGTTTACCCTTCAAAACCCAGCTTAAAGGCAAAACCCACCCTCATTCCCTTCCCATCCTGCAAGAAACCATCCCAGAATCCTCTTATGGAAGCGATATTTTCTCCTTTGACTTTCCATAACCCTCTCCGGTCCTCTTCTCATCCTCTTTCAGATTTATTACAACCAGTTTGTAACCAGTTGGTTATGTGTAGGCATGGCTGGGAGCAACTCAAGGAGACAGACTATGTACGCTCCCCTCATACAAGGAGGAGTCACAGGGACAAGGTCTGCTGAATGTGTCAGCTATGTCTGGGGCTTTGCACTAGACTCAGGAGAACATAACAAAGAAAGAGAAGGCACTGTTAGAACCTGCTGTTGTAAAAATCCATTTATGCACGCACAGACACGTATTTGCAGAACCACACCCATCTAGCATTTCTCAAAGTCCTATTCAGAATCTCATTTAGATCTCACAGTAACCCTCTGAAGTAACGGAAGCAAACACGCACTTTCACTGCAAACACTCATACAACCATGGAGATTCGAGACAGAAGCAGATGAAAAGACCTGCCACGAGTGACAGGATCCTGGTTTGGGACAGCAGAATGAGGAAAGATGGGAGAAAGGAAGATGAGATTATGCTTCCAGATCTTTTTGAAGGTCAGAAACGACCTGTTATGGAGCCAGTACTGTTTGCTTACTGCATGGTGGATCATTAGGCTCACAGGAGAAAGCACTATTACATCTGTTCTCTTATCTAATCATTATAACAACTCAGTGAAGTAATAACACTAGTTAACATTTACTGAGCACATCTGCTATGTTCTAAGCCCTGTACATTAGTTAACTTACTCTTCACAACAACATATATGGTAGATACTTTTATTATCCTTCATTTTATGGAGTAGAAACTAGGAACAGAGAGGTTAAGTAATTTTCCCCAAGGTCCCACAGCCAATATGAAGAATCAGTATTCAAACCCTGGCAGTCTCGCTCCAGAGCCCTTGCTCTTAACCTGAGCATTATGTTAGGTTTATCCCTGAGAGGAAATGGAGACTCAGTGGTAAAGAGATGCGTCCGAGGTCGCACAGGTGAACTCAGGTCTGACTGACCTCAGAGCCCATATTTTCTTCTCCTTTTTCTCTTCCTCCTGAGGTAAGAATGTGTTTCAGTTCCCTAAAGCCCAATATTCCTGCCTTGGTAAAGTGATACCAGGTCACAGACACTGGTTGGAAGAGGAGCAGGTACACAGATCATAGCTGAGTCATTCCTGATGAATGACTTGCTCCAACCCCCCAGAATCATCCTAGAGGGACCTGGTGCTGTGACTCTTCAAGCCCCTTGCCTGTGCTCCCCACCCAGCACGGAAAATATCTGTGGAGATAAAGTCTACCACCCCCATCAAGACCTGCATTTCCTGAGCCACCCCAGGAAGGAGTGCCACTCACAACTTGTATCATCATGGAACCATTTCTCTCTCCTACAGAGGCCTTATGGGATGCACTTGAACATTCTCTGTGGCTGAATTCTAGGACCAAGAGGGCTGACCAGTTCTGCTTCCTCTAAGTTCATGCCCCAGTTTCCTGCTGGGTGGTGTTCCTCTCTCTCAATTTCTTTCTCCAGCTCTTTCTTTGTCATTCTTCTTTCTTCAGCATACATGTGTGGTGCTTCTACTATCTCTGCAATATGCTGGGGTACTAACAAACCAGACATAGTCCCTGTCTGGGAGGGGTTCTGTGGGGTGCACAGACACCCAGCTGTGTGTGTTTGGCACCATGCTGGAAGGATATTTAAGGGATACAGGAGAAGGAACCAGAGGCAGGACCTTCTGTTCTACTGAAAGTTCTCTGTACTCTTTCACTGAGCATGTTTTTGAGATTATTCCCTATTTTTATATCAGTAGTTTGGTTCTTTTTTATTGCTGAATATTATTCTGAGTATTGCATGAATATACTACAATTTGTTTATTCACCTGTTGATGGTCATTTGGATTGTTTCTAGTTTTGGGCTATTATGAATAAAGCTGCTATGAACATTTGTATACAAGAGCTCTTGTGGGTATATATTTTTCAATTCTCCCAAGTAAGTATATATTTATAAACTGTATGTTTATAAGGAACTTCCAAAGAGTTCTTCAAAGTGGTTGCGTCATTTTTTGCATTCCCTTCAATAGCATATGAGAATCCCAGTTACTCTGCATCCTCACCAAAACTTGGTTTCATTAGTCTTTTAAGTTTAAACCATTTTAATGGGTGTGTTAGTTATCGAAGTTTTAATTTGCATTTCCTAATGCAAGTTTGAGCATCTTTTCATAAGACTTTTGTCTGTTTGTTTAGCTCCTACAGAGTCACAAGGGATTTAAACCAGGACATATCTCTGTGCTATCCAAAGTGTCCAAGACTTTGAAGTGGTTTTTCCAACATAGCAAATATTATAGTCTGCAGGAATGGGGAAGACATTGGGTCCAAGTTGATGTGGGTGCCAACCAGCTGAGTGACCTCGAGTGAGCTGAGCCTCTTTGCCCAACTGTAAAGTTAGGGCCACACTAGCAACCTGGCAGGGTTATTGTGGAGGATGAAATGACAGAACAGAGCAGGGAGCAGTGCAGGCACACACAGCAGGTGCTCAGTACATATAGCCCCTCAGCGATCCAGGGTCTCACCCACAAGTATTTACATGTACAGAAGGGCCAGGGCCCTGTCTGAATGACCACCAGCAACTATTTGCTAGCCAGAGGGCTGGTGGCCACACACATGTTCTGTCCTTTTCTGACAGCTCTGGGAGCTGTCTGGGAGCAAGACCATTGAGGCAGAGCTGTCTGGGCTTCTCTGCTTATGAGGACAGACGAGCTTAGGCACTCTCTTCCATAAGTGTGGGGAGCAACTTCGGTCTTCCGTATGCTTTTCTAAGAAGCATGGGTTAGGAGACAGCTTTAAAACATTAGGAAACACAATGCTTTCTTAATACATTCGTTTATTTTACACTGGCCTTTGCTACAGAGGATTGTAAAGTAGAGCACTAGCTCTCAGATTTTTGTGTGCATCAGAAATATGGACATCAGATTTCCAGGCCTCATTCGCAGAGTTTCTGATTTGCAGGCCTGGGTGGGGCTGGAGAATTGGCTCTTCCAACAAGTTCCCAGGTGAGATTAATGGTCTTCTTTGAGAACCACTGAATTAGAATGAAATCCTTTCCATCTCTGATAATCACGATGGCAGCGCTTGAGTGTGGAAGCACAGAGCTGACTCTCCCCACATTTAAGCTTGGAATTCTGGGCTCATGCCTGCTTACTGATGGGGCAAGTGTTTTTCCAGGGCAAAGAATGAGGACAAAAATGGAGACAATGGTCAAATGCAAGTAGAAGGAGAAACAATGACATCTCCTCAGATCGGAGTTTTTACTAATAAAAATAATCCTAAAAACATTATGATAGACCAACAATTATCATCTCCTGTCTACAGATGAGGAAAGTGAAACTCAGAGATTAAGTAACTTTCCTAGAAACATACAGTTGGCAAGAGTGGGAGCAGGGATGGGAACTAGGACTGCCTGAGTATTGTACCTGTTCTGCTGCCCTGTAGCAGCAAAGCCTGACTGCCCTAGGTGTGAATTCTGGTGCCACCGCTTCGCCAGCTGGGAGTTCTCTGCATGCAAGTCGCTCAACCTCTCTGTGCTTTAGTTGGCTCCCTACAAAAGGGAGGAACTGGTAGTCTCTCGTGCATGAAGCTGTTTTAAGAATTAACTGAATTAGTATTTATGAAGTGGTTAGGTCAGTACCTGGCACATAGTACTGCCATATAAATGTACGTATTTAAAATAAACCTGGCTGCCCACCAGAGTGCCCACAGATGCATCCCTCCAGAGGGCAAGCTCAGGGGAGAAAGCTCAGAGATCCTCTATTACCCACAGTTGAGGTAGGCAGAAACACCTGAAAGCCTCAAATTTGGGGTTTAGAGAGAACTCAACCTTTGGTGGGAGTGGGGGGTCAGGTCTTAGAGTGGCGACATTGTCTCAGGCTCTAAGCCTGTCTAGGCTGTTCTCTACAGGCTGCTCCACTCCAGGACCAGACTCCAGACTGACCAGTCTGGGTCTCAACCCCCTCTTCCCCTCGACACCCCCAATACAGGAGCTCCACCGGTTTCCTGCAGAGGCCTCTGCATGGGGTGGGTGGAGGAGGGGTGGCATTTCCTGGCAGGGCTGCGGACGGCGTCACCGGCTCTTGGACGCTCTGACAGCGATGACCGACAGGCACCAGATGCTATTTCGGGCGGCGCCCCGCTCAGCGCGCAGTTTCCGTTTTTTCCATGGACTGTCGGAAACAGGGGTTGGGGAGGGTTTAGGGGGGATGGGGACAGGTCAGGAACGGTTGGCAGAAGCTAATGGAGGGAGATGGTGAACATCACCTCCCCTAACCGGTGAACAGAAGCCTGGGCACACTGCAGCAGGGCTGGCTAAAGCCTTGCGTCCCTGTTTCTTCCCCCACAGCCCTTGGGCAGGGTCATTGCCCTGTAACATAAGACAACAGTCTGTAGATAGCTCAAAGGCACCTAAAGTCGAGGAATTCAAAACCAAATTCAGACCCTTCCCTCTGTCCTTTGACCTTCAGGCTACTACCTGAGCAAAGGAGAGCCAGAAATCCAGAGGGTTCCTGGAGCTACAGGTTTCCTGCCTGCCCAGGGTTCCTGGATTTCTCCTTCCCCTTCGTCCCCCAAATTCTTACAAACAGATTTTATATCCTAAATACAGGTCATCTTCATCTGTCTCTTGCTATCTCTTCTGCCGGCACCCCAGTCCACGCTCCAATCTCTCTCCTCAGACTACTGCATCAGCCTCAGAACTAGCCTCCCCATATCCATCCCACTCACCCACCCACACACACCTCTTTGCCACCTTGCAGCCAAAGAACCTTCTAGAAATGCAAATCTGATCCTTTATAGCAGCAGTCTCCAATCTTTTTGGCACCAGGGACTAGTGCTCCTACGAGAATCTAATGCCTGATGATCCGAGGTGGAGCTGAGGCAGTGATGCTAGCGCTGAGGAGCGGCTGCAAATACAGATGAAGCTTCGCTTGCTGGCCAGCCCCTCACCTGCTGTGTGGCCTGGTTCCTAAATGGCCACTGACAGTACCGGTCTCAGGCCCAGGGGTTGGGGATCCCTGACTTATAGGATACTATGCCCACCCTCAAACCAACTAAATAAAGTGGTTCCCTCACTCCACTCCCCCACTCCCCATCCTTTGAATTGTCCACGGGCTTGCTCCAGCCATAACCAGACTCTTTTCTGTTCCTTTCATGAACCTGAAGCCCTTTTGCTTTAGCCCTTGACCCACCCAAAAAGGCTCTCCATGCTCACGCATCTTCCCATCCCTCAGATCCCACTCGGAGAGCTGAATTCAGGCCACATTTTCCCAGGGAAGCGTTCCGTCTGGGCTCTCTGCTATGGGAAAGCCAGATCTTTTTTCGCAGGGGCTGGGAAATATGAAATGACTTGCCCATCAGTGCTACAGCCCAAGGGTGGCAGAGCTGGGCTTCGAACTCAGAATTATATGACTCCCACCCTTCCTATTACGTGATGCAGCCAAGCAAAGGCAATGAGGACCAGAGGAGGGAGAGATGAAAACTAACCCCTGGCATTGAGGCTTCAGGCAGAAGTGGCAGAAAGGTTGAGAGGAGGAGGACAATAAGGCAGAAGGAGCCGCAGCAGCTCAGGCTCAATGGAGGGAGAGTTTGACATGATATCAGTGGGTGAAGTGGGCCTGGAGCCATGTGGAGAGAGTGAGAGATGGAGCTGAGCAGAACACAGAGACCCCTACTCAGGGTCTCTGCTGAGCATTTGGTGTAGCTGGGCCAGGGGAAGCCTGTGGCAAGTCTAGGACTCTTTCTAAGGACATGGATGGCCCCCTCTCCCATGGAGGATTCTGTAAAAGTTACCTGTATCCACATGGCATCCTGACTCCCACCAGAGAGCTCAAAAGGAACAGAGGGGACAGGTTGTGCTGAATTGACCATATCTTTACAGTGAGTTGTCTTGATGGCCAAAGAGGGGCCAGGACTCAGACTGCAGTCACACACTGGGCTCAGTCCTTGACTAGGACTTGGTCTGTGACTAGCCAAGGGGCTTTTCTCCTAATTCTCAGGTTCCAAGAGGAGCTCAAAACCAGACAGAGATGCTGGAAGGACAAAGCAGCCTGGCACGGTGGGTAAAGCTGAGGGCTTGGAACCTGGATACTTGAGTTTGGGTCTCGGCTTTTCCTCTAGGTCACTGTAAGCTTTGACCAAGTCACATCTCTCCATGACTTAATTTCTTTCTCTATAATCATAACCAGAACCCCCTATGCAAGTGCATATGATATGATATAGGGCTCTGAGCTGGGTGAGGTTTCATAGATTATCATCCTCACCACCATCTTTTAAAGATCATTTTATTTAATCTTCACAACAATTTTGTGAGGTAGGTATTATCCCCCCATTTTACAGATGAGAAAACTGAGGTTCAGAGCTAAGTGACTTGTAAGATTTGAACCTATGCTATTTCCACTCCACTGTAAAAATAAAACCAGATTCCCTTCATGGGCCGAGCTCAAGTCTCTCACCTCTTCCTGAACTCAGATTTCTTCTTGTTCCCTGCAGTGAGTTGAGCCCAGATCCCTCCTTCAAGCCTAGGCTCTAGCTACCCTTCTTCAACAGCTGGGCTTTCAGAGAGGACTCTGGTGCTAAATTTAGTTAAAACCCAGGCTCTACCACTCACTAGATATGTAACACTGGAAAAGTTACTTTTATCCTCTGTGCCTCAGTTTCCTCATTTATACATTGAGGGTAATAATAGCACCAACCTCCTAGGATTACTTATGAGAATTGAGTTAATATTTGTAGAGTGCTTAAAACAGTGTTTTAGTAGCAAGATTAAAACATTTAAACTATTATGGGAGGAGGGATGTTCCTGGACTCTTGGTTCAGCCTGAAGCACAGTAGAATGGACATTTTACAGTGATCCTAAAAGATATATTCATCCCTACGTTCATTGCAGCATTATTCACAATAGCCGAAATGTGGAAGCAACCCAAGTGTCCATCAATAGATGAATGGATAAAGAAAATGTGGCACATATATACAATGGAATATTACTCAGCCATGAAAAGAATGAAATCTTGCCATTTGCGACAACATGGATGGACCAGGTATCATACAGAGAAAGACAGGTATCATACCATATGATTTGACTTATATGTGGAATCTAAAAAACAAAATAAACAGAAACAACAAACTCAGATGCAGAGAATATTTTGATGGTTGCCAGATGGAATGGGGGTGCTGGGAGGATGAGCGAAGAAGGGGAAGGAATTAAGAAGAACAGATTGGTAGTTACAAAATAGTCATGGGGATGTAAAAGATAGCATAAGGATAATATTGTAATAACTATGCATGGTGTCGGATGGATACTAGATTTATCTGGGTGATCACTTCGTAAGTTATATAAACGTCTAATCACTATGTTTTACACCTAAAACTAATATAACATTGTATGTCAACTGCAATAGAAAAAAAAATTTTTTTAAAGAAAGAATGGACATGTTAATCTCTCCACTGACACTGGTTGTGCCTCCATAGGGCCCCTGCTGCTGCTCAGTCCGTGACATTCCAGGCAAACAGGCTCCATTTTAGAGCAGGGAAGAGCCAAGGCTGAAAGAGGTGGGGGATCTGGGAGGAGCCGGGGAGTTTTCTGGGATAAGAGGAACTGTTCATTGAAATCTGGGAGTTCTGAACACTGGAGAAAGAATAAATGGGGGTAGGTTTGGGGGGATAGTGATGGTTTTTGTGTCTGGTCTTCAGAGGCAGGGACAGAGTGCTGCGATGAGAGTCGCTGAAAAAAGGTATCTGGAAGGCCAAGGGAGGGACTGAGGTGGCGGGGAGCCCGGGTTCCGGAGAGACCTCGGGCTCAGAAATGGGGCTGGACCCGGCCGGTCCTAGCCAGCGCTCCCAACTCACTGCGCGGCGCATTCCGGAGCCGGTCCCGGCGCCGCGCAACCAGTTCCCCGCTCCCTGCGGTGAAATTGCCAAATTAAAATGAATCATTTGGCCCGTAATGGCCGAGGCGCTTATCGGGGGCGAGCGGACCCGCGGCAGCGCCTTATCTCCGCGGCGCACACGGCCCCGGCGCGCCTGGGCCCATGCTAACTAGGCCTGGAACGTGAGCGGGATTAGAGCGCGCTGGTGCAGGAGCCGGTGGGCGCGCGCGGGCGGGGCACCGCGGGCGGGGGAGGGCCACCGCACCACAGACCAGGCCTCAATATGGCCACACGCGGCCCCCCGTAGCGGCGAAACGTGAGCAATTTTGGCCTTTTTCTAGGGGAAAGCCACCCGCGCCTTCCACAGACTTCCCCATCCATGTCCTCCCGCTTTCTCCCTATGCTCTCAGCGGAGCTCTTCGCTCCTTTTCCCTCGGCTCCTTTGAATAGGGGGCATTTTCCACGGACGCCGTCAAGCTCGCCGCCGCCGCCCCTCCCGCCTCAGAGACTCTCTTCCTTCCTTCCCCTTTTTCCTTACGCAATATACAGAAATGCGCGAGGCGGTGGTTGGTTTTCATTTCTTCTTCGTGGTTGTGTGCATGCGGTGGGATTGTGAGAGTGCGTGCGTGAGCGGTGGGCAGTGTCGACTTCTCCCGTGTGTGGTCTTGGCGATCGGTTGTGGCTCCGAGTGGGATGGTGTCTGCGCTGTCTGGGTGTGTTCATTTGCGTTCTTGGCGGCCCTTCTGCGTTTTCGTCGTTGCGTATGTTAGTTTGCCTTCTTGACATGGGTCTGGTTCTCTGTAGGGGGTTGTGTGGCCTTTGCAATTGCGTTTGTGAGGTTCCATTGTTGTGCTGGGCCCGTGTGCTCTTGACTACATGGGATTGTGTGTCCACGAACGATTGCGTTTGACTGATTTCGTTGCGTCATGTTGGACAATGTGCGGGCTGACCAAGTCGGTGTGTGGGGCAGAGTCGGGTTCTCTTTACTCTGCTTCCTTTCCATGGGGCCGGACCGTGTGTGGTCCTGTCTCCTGGGTTGTGTGCTTGTGTGCTTGTGTCCTTTAGAAGTGCATTTGCACATCACTGGGGGGTGGAGGGGAGGGAGAGCGAGAGATGGAGGCGCAAGTTGAGGAGGCGGCTTGGGGGCGGAGAGAGGGATTTCACTTTTTATTCCAAATTATGATGTATTCAGAAGCCAATGTTGGTTCGGTTGGGCAGACGGAGCCCGATCCGCGGCTGCTCTGTCCCGAGGCCAGTCTGCGCCTCGGTGTTTCAGGAATTTGCTAGTGAATGGCAGGCTCTTACAGGCTCCAAGCTGAATTGTGCTCGTCGAGGCCCGCGCCTTCCAGCGTGTAGCCGCCAGCTTCGGTCCCCGCCGCACTCGGGCTTCGTCCGTTTCTGGTCAGTTTCGCGGGTAAGGCCGCGGGGGTTCTGCGGGAGAGGCCCGGACAAGACAATGGGCGCATTCTCCTGGTCTCGCACCTTGGGGTGGGGATCCTCGGGCCCATCTCCAAGAAACATTTTTCCACCCCCTCGCCGGGTGAGCAAGATTCCCGCGTGGATCCGGTACCCGTCGCATCGGTGACCGGGGCCGGTTCCGAGGAACGGGGTCAATGCTGCCCTAGCTCAGGAAGAAAGGATTTTGTTTTGTCAGTTATTATAGTTGTTAATATCATCATCATCGTCATCATCTTATTTTAGTTAAAAGAATCGTCCAGGAGCAAAGCGGCTTTTCCCTTTCAGCTTCTTTGGACCCTTAACAAAGCAGCGCGGCTTCCCCCCGACTAGCAGTATATGTGGTTTTTTGTTTGTTTGTTTTTTGTTTTTTGTTGTTGTTGCTGGTTTAGAGTAGGGAGATAAAATGGTGAGAGGGACAGACATAGAGACTCGATCATACGGCAAAAATTAACATCGGGTATAAGTGGATTTCTCTTCTTTCCACCCCTCCCCCCGTGTGGATTAGAAGAGGAGAAAGAAAATCTGCATTGAATTGAAACTGGAGAGAAGAATTATTCCTACATTTCCACCAAAGTCTGGGCAAAAAGAAGGAGGCCTATGCAATTAATTCAAGACTTCCATGCGTGATCATAAATTAGATGATTTAGGCAAAACAAATTTTAAAAAACCTCCGAAAGAAAAAAAGGCAACCTAAATCTCGATACCGCTACATCCTGGGAAGCAGTAGTGCGTTTGATTTTACCCTCCCTCCCTTTGCCTTGTTTATTGCTGCGGGGAATAATTAGAATTCTCCCCTTTTCTGCTGGTCTGAACACCAAAAAATCGAAAATCGTTGTGTGGGGACGGTTGAGGGGAAGACAGGGGCTTCTTTCTCTCTTCTCCCTTCCTCTCTCTCTCTGTCTCTCTCCCCCCACCCTCCTTCCTTCTTTTTCTTTCTCCTTTTTTTCTTAATCACTGGGAAGAAAACGGGATCTGGATTGATCAGATACCCGCCCGCCCCATCTTCGGATCCGCGCATTCCGACTTCATTCTTGCGGGAAAGCAGCCTTTCAGTTGGGTTCTGGTTTCGCTTTGGGCTGGAGGTGGGCAGGTGAGGGCCATGGAGAGAATGAGAGGCTCAGAGGTTTTGCCGCACGCATTAGGGTCTGAAAGCTGGATTCCCCTTTTCCAACACACATCCCTGCACCCGCCCAGGCCAGGCTGTGGACGACTCCGCGCCGTGGCCTCAGCTCTGGCCTGACCTGGTTCCAGAGCCAACCGCGTAGACACGTCAGTGCTTAGAAAACACACTCGGCCACACAGAATCAGACATCCCGGTTGGAGGGTCCGAAAATGTTCCGGGCAGTCTGCGGTGGGGCTGTTGTCGGTGGTGCTGGACTAAATAGTTATTCCTGATTGGTCAGGTGTATGGTTCTTTTTTTTTTTATGGGGAGTGAGGGGGAGGCTTCAGACACCTGCAGATTGGGGGTGGAAAGCTGTTCGTGATTCCCTGGGCTGGTTGGCGAGGACGTGAGGTAATTCCTAGCCATTGACCCCCATTTCTCTCTCTCCCTTCCTCTCGCCCTCCCTCTTTCTCTCCACCCCCATTTTTTCCTGGAAACTCGCTCTGGGCGCGGCAGACCGCCCAGGACCACGCTACGGCCTAACTGCTGGTTTCTCAGGGAGAGAGGGGGAAGCAAAGACCCCAGTCCACGACCTGGACCTCGGCTTCCGCCCCTCTCCGGCGGAGGAGTGGAGATCCTAATCAGAGGGGGCGGTCTCTCTAAATATGCCCCAGGTGAGTTTGGGGGAAACGGGTATCGGTGGAAACAGTGTCCAGGAAGGCCTTGGATTCTGGTCCAGGGTCGAGAAGGCTCAGGACAGAGGACAGCCCAGTCTCAGATGGAGGGGGAAGAGAGGGCGAACCAGAGCTGGGAATCTGGGATCTGACTCTGTCGCTGAATGTGGCCTCTGTGCCTCTATTCTATGGTTTCCAGCAGGGCCTTTTCCTGGGTAAAAACAGCTAGTTGGACTTAGTCCCCAGGCTGCCCCGTCTGTCCTGGTTCTGTGAAGTTTTCCAAGGTTCCTAACTCCGGTGCGTCTGTATCCGGGTGGTGCAGGTTGCCTGAGCCAGGGCCTCCGGCAGCAGGGAGAAGGCGGCGGCCATCCCGCTTAGCTAGCGCAGCCCCAACTCGGGTGGGACAGGACTGGGACCTAAGGCCTAGGGCGTGGCCGCGCTGGAACCCCCTCCACTCCAGTGGCAGCCGAGAAGGGGTTCTCTTCACTGGAGATGTTGGTTTTCGCCTATGCTTGGGGCTCCCCCAGGGTGTCTTGCTGGTGTGCGTGCTGTGTGAAGACAGGAGGCCTGGTCTAAGGCGGTGGCTCTAGCCCCCTGGCACGGCAGAGAATTTTTATAGAAGAAATTCTCCATTTTGGAATTGGGAGCCGCCTGAGACCTGGTGCCTGCCCTCCCAGGAACTCCCCGGATCCCCTGTCTTGTTCAGGCACACACGGAAACGTTCTGGCCTTTGGCAACAGATGAGAATCCGGTGTTGGGGGCTGTGAGCTGGGCTTGGCCACACAAAGAGGATTGTAATGGTCGAATATTCTAGTGCCATTCAGTTTGAAACCTCCTCCTTCATCTTCCCCAAATAAAAACAAATAAACAAACACAAATTACTCAGGCTTTCCTTTTAGTAATCTTAATCCAAGCCAAGAAAT
>NW_024340701.1:2863320-2965348 GCF_902729225.1 Pteropus medius | reverse complement strand
ACCACCACCACCAACAACAACAACAAAAAAACCAACAACAACAACCAAAGGTGTTTGTGGGTCCCCCGGTGGCTTCCTCCGGAGCTTGGACCCCTGGCCTGGGTGATCCTGGTTGCAGAAGAGTCCCCTGGGGTTTTCCTGAGGTGCCGGGAGGGGCGGGAAGTGGTGGGCCACACACCCTGGGGACCAATTGTAGGTTTCCTACAGAAAGCCTTGGAGATATAGATATTTATAGGCATCTGGAGAGAGCGTTTGGGGCCATGGTCAACTCATCTGGAATATGTGCTCCCCTTGCCCCTCAGGGATCTGCTCCTACGCCAAGCTGGGCACCATGGAATTAATCAGAGGGTATTAATGTGTCATGAGGAGAGCCTGAGCTCAGTCCGGCAAATGCAGTGCACACCGTTTGTCACTCGGTTAGAAACTGGGGCTGAAGCACATGTCATTGGGCTTACCACAAATTAGGACAGTAAGGTAGGGAACCAGCACCTTGGGGCTTGTGTATTTTGCCATGGGATGGTATATTTCTGGTGCATTTCACTGCTTCAGGGGAGCCAGGAGGCCCCGACTGGTGTACCTTGGGTGCATTTCTTGGGGCCAAAGTGTCTTGGCTATCCCATTCTGTGGATACAGATCTATTGTTTCCACCATCCTTGTAAACTTGCTTCCAGTGAAGCATTGCGGGACCCACTGCGTTTGCAACTCCTGTACACCAGGTCTCGGTCTCGGGGAATTTTGTTGTTTCCGGCAGGACCACAAGGCTGGCACACTCGGAAAAAAGCGCAATCTAAATGGGGATTCCCCATCGGTTTGTGTGTCGGGTTGCAACTGAGCTGAGCTCCGGAGGAGGTCTCAGAAAGTCCAATCTCTTTTCTGGGGTGGGAAGACGGTGCCCAGGTCTCCCTTCTGGTCCTGAGTGGTGCAGTGGCAGAATGGGAGTTCAATGGCTGCCGTGAATGACTAGATGGACTCCGCTTGGGGCTGAATTGGATTTTCGTGTATTTATTTTCTGCTATAAAATACCCCAGTTATATAATCTGAGAGCAGAAACCTTATTTTGAACATCTTATGAAGCCTGTCGAGTTGACTATATTTTCGTTTGTTTTAAAAATAAAGCAACTTACAAGCATCCCCAGTCTCTGGACCCAGAGTCTCATGGTTTTGTTTCAGTTCTTGATGGGGCTGGGCTCCATCAGCAACGAAGCAGGGTATTGAAAGAACCTGAGCAGACTCTCCTGGGGAGTGGAGCCTCTGGTTATCCTGGAGTACGATTGTGAAGGAGAGGAGTGTCCTTAACTCCGGGGGTATATATGGAAGGGTACATATGGAGGATAGTGCAGACAGAGCCAGATCGGAGTTCTGGTCCTGCTCTGCTGTGAATCGGTGTGTGTGACTTGGGCAAGGCAGCAGTCTCCTTTTGTGGCCCAGTCTCCATGTCAGCAATAATGTTTACTAGACCATTTGCTCAGTGCTTTTTAAATATGTAAAGGAGGTATTCTTCCCATTTCCCAGAGGACACGCTGAGGCTGAATGAGGATGGAGTAGTGCTGGAAGAGTTTAAGGGCTTTCATATCACTCCTTCCTGTGTCTGGATTGGAGCCCAGACCCCAATAAGCCTCAGGGGTGGCCTTTGAATGTGGAGTCTCCATACTGCCTCAGCCAGGCCTCCCTTCCAGACCCCACCTCACTCCTGAGTCGAGTTGAGCAGAAGGAGGTGGAGTGTGCAGGGAGGTAGGTCCGGGATCATCGTCCCTTCCTGATGTCTCACCTCTGGTCTGGTGAGAGTAGAGGGCCGCTGAGGTTTCCAGAAGCTGTATAGACTACACAGTGGATTTGATTAGTGTAGACAGACACCCCCGCAGGGAGTAAATACATGCTGAACGCAGGTGCTGGTTCCTCGGGATAATTCTCTGGCAGCTTCGGCAGAGTGGACCCCAGGCCCTGTAGCCTCCATTCCCTAAACTCCCTACTTGCATCTCACCAGGTTTCCGAGTGTATGTGTGTAGCAGTAGGCGGGGGACAGATATTGCTGGGAGGTGAAGGTTCAAAAAGCACCCTACCTCCGCGGTACAAATTCCCCGCCAAAATCAAAAGAGGGGCGGGAAGAACTCGGCGGGGGGATTTGTTCCCTCCTCTTCCCTTGCGGCCTGAGAAGGGGGACGGGGTGATATTTCTTTCTCGCCTCTTTCTACATTTCCTTCCTCCTTTTTTTCCCTTCTGTTTTTCTTTCGCTGGCTGTATTCCTTTCCTTACAATGTCTCTATGGTCTTTCTCCATCTCTGTCCTTTTGGCTCTCCATCTCTGTGTCTTCCAGGCACCCTCTCCTCTTCTCCGAAACCAGAGACCCCCTTTCCCTCCCGCGCTTTAGGCTCCTAGAGTGTGTCCATGTGGCTCTTAGTTTGTCGCCTTTTCTTACGTCTCGGCGCCTGAGTTTCTCTTTCTGCCCTTTACCCCCTTCACCCACCCTACGTCGGTGGACTGGGAGTGGTTGTCAGAGCGGGCGTCCGCTTGTCTGTCTGTCTGCCCGCAGGATGACGGAGCAGCCGCCGAGCGAGGCGGCACGCAGTGACCCCCCGCTAGAGGGACGGGAGGCGGCCGAGGCCCGCATGGCCCCCCCGCACCTGGTCCTGCTGAACGGCGTCGCCAAGGAGACAAGCCGCGCAGCCCCAGTAGAGCCCCCGGTCATCGAGCTGGGCGCTCGCGGCGGCCCTGGGGGCGGCCCCGCCGGTGGGGGCGGCGCCGCGCGAGACTTAAAGGGCCGCGACGCGGCGGCGGCCGAAGCGCGCCATCGGGTGCCGACCACCGAGCTGTGCAGACCTCCCGGGCCCGCCCCAGCGCCCACCCCCGCCCCGGTACCCGCGGAGCTACCGGGCGACGGCCGCATGGTGCAGCTGAGCCCGCCCGCGCTGGCGGCCCCCGCCGCCCCTGGCCGCGCACTACTGTACAGCCTCAGCCAGCCGCTGGCCTCGCTCGGCAGGTCAGGGCCCGGAGGGAGGGCAGGGGGAGGGTGGGGAAGGGGAATACGGGCACCTGGGGCTCCCCGTCTGCACTTCGGGGATAAAGAGCTGAAGTGCAGGAAGAGAGGGGAGTGTTTTTAAACTCTGGACTTCAAAGCCTAGAAGCTGGAGTCCCCATGTGCAAGTGAGAAAGGAGCCCGCTGTAAGCGCGCTCGCGCACGTGTGTGTGTGTGTGTGTGTGTGTGCGCGCGCGCGGGAGAGAAACAGGTGTGGGGTTGCCTCGTGACTGCAGGGCTCCTGAGTGTGTGTAATCCGAGGAGGGGGAGTGCAGGCATGTGGCTGGATGTGAGCAGAAGCATGGTGTGCTGCGTGGTTAGTGGATAGTGGTGGAGGGAAGGGAGCCCCGTGAATGTGTCAGGCAAGAGTGTGGCTAGGTGCGCTGGTTGTGAAGTTCTTTTGGAAGCTTCAGCCATCTGTGGACAGGTAAGAGATAAGGATCTGAGGGTGGTTGCTGTGGGCCCCCTCTTCTGCATCTGAATGTCTGCTGGAGGGCCCGCCTGTGGAGTGGGTCCTTTTCTTCTCTCTACAGCCCCTCTGACCCTAGCTATGGTCTGTGGCCTCAAGCCTTTCCTCACCTTGTGAGGGTGCCCATTTCCTTGCTGAGGCCACTGAGATGTTGTAGAGATGGAGGCAGGGTTGAGTTGGGGACAGGCAGTGGGGCAGGGATACACAATGTGGGGCAGTTGGCGAGTCTGCAGGAGGCTTGAGAAAGAAGTTGTAGAGAGCCCAGAGTTGGTGATGGGAGTGGGGAGGCATGGGGCTCAGCAGGGAGAGTCAGGGTTTGCCTTTGCTGTCTGTCCACACGGGGTCCTCCATGGGGGCTAGTGTGGAAGGTGGGGTGAGGAGGCTTTGGGGGGGAGGGGACAGTGCCCTTTGTGCATTGCAGCCAGGCACACCAGCAGGTGTGAAGGCCATGTCTGTCTGTGCGAGTGCCTCTTGGGAGTATAAATTGTCTGTGGATTGCGTGCTTGTGTTGGGGTAGAGCAATATGTCTTTAGGGGTGTGTGTGTGTTCGTTTTTGTGTTTGTTCCATTCTGTGTGGAGGGGTGCATGGGTATGGGACCCCTCCTCTCCTTGCTTGTTTCACCACAGAGCGAGGGGGGTGGGCATTCTGTGTACGTTTGTGCGTATGAGCGTGTGTTTCATGCTCCTTCTGTCCTCGATTCAGCTGTTAAGGGACCAGGGTTGCCCTTGTTTTTCCAGGGATGGGGGCTCAAGAACACACAGGAGGATCCCTAAGGAGTATGTGTCTCACCTCCATCCTACATGATCATGTAATCTGCCTTCTTCCTCCCACAGTGGGTTCTTCGGGGAGCATGATGCCTTCCCTATGTTTGCCACCAACAACCGAGTGAAGAGGAGACCCTCCCCTTATGAGATGGAAATTACCGATGGTGAGTCTACCTACCCCCACCTTTGTTATTGTTCCTCATGCTTGTTAGAGCCCCCTGAAGGAGAGATCATGGGGCTACTCCGAGGTGTCTCACATGGATGGGCGGGCTACCTTGGAACCCCAAACCACCAAAGTCCTTGCCCTGCTGCTGAGCCCCAGGGGACTAGGGAGGAGGGGACATGGGGCTGAAGACACACTGCGGTGCTTAGCTGAGACCTCTAGAGTCAATTGCTGTTCCCACTGTCTCTCCATTTCTATACTTGGCAAGGATCCTGGGGGAGGGCAAAAATACAAGGTACCCCTCCTCTCAGCACTAACCCTCAGGAATTCCCTGCATTTCCTTCCAAGTCCTCTTTGGAGTCTGGAGTCTGCTCCCTGCCTGGAACTGCACCTTTGAGGGTCTTCTCCCAAGTCTCTACATAGTGGGCCTTCTTCTCCCATGTTCCACACTCAGGGCTGAGACCTAGAGTTCCCTTCCTGACATCATAGATTCTGCCCTGCCCTTTCACTTCCCCCAGCCGGGCCTTAGCCCTGCTGTTACAAACTGCCTGAGTAGTTTTAGGCCCTGAACTTGGGGGAAAGGATTGGATGAGTGGGAAATTTGGAAGACTCCCCTTTTCCCAAGGTTGACCTGATTTAGCAGATGGGGCCCAGCACCAGTGGGGCAGGAGAACAGGCTCTTCAGAACTGAGGGATATGGAGTAAATCCCTGGAGCTGGCAGTTCTCAGCCTGACTGGGGCCTGGGCTCCTGAAGTAAAGGTGCCTGAGGCCTTGGAGCCAGGCTGGGACTTATGCAAGGGGCAGATGGGAGGGATGTGTATTGAGCTAGATCTTCTGGGACGCTGGGGTCTGGACAAGGAACAGACCTCAAAAGACCCAGCCAGCCTGGGACACAGAGGGAAACGTGATGGGGTATCAGCGTTGCAAGGTTAGAGAAGGGAGATGGGTGTACCAAACAGGAAGTAGGCAGGACCAGCCCTGAAGATCCCCAGGGAAGAGGCATTTTCTACAAAAGGCAGAAGCAATGGAAATCAGGCACAGAGGAGAGAAAGGAGGAGATGGGAAGGGGGCGAAGGCTTGCGGGGAATGCAGGAGGATAAGGAAGCCATTACCCATCATGTTACCAATATTTACTGAGCATCTACTCAGTGACAGACTAGAAAGAGACAGAGGATGTAGAGGGATGGGCAGACTCAGGAAAGAAGAAGGTGCGGAGAGGTGGGTAGTTCTCCGGGAAGGAGCCAGAGAGGAATAGACAGAAACTGGGGTGAAGGTGAGGATGTGAGGGTACAGGATAAGTCTGTGGACTTCGAAATCAGAAATTTAACCAAAAAGAGTGCATAGAAGTGGAACTAATGCAAGGTCTAAAGTCAGGACTTGATACGGTTACTGTTGCTGAACTTCTCTGGGCCTCAGTTTCCTCATTTGTGAAGGGGAGAGAATAATAGCTTCCTCACAGATAGCTGAAAAATTTTCACTGGGGTAAAGTGTTTTTGGGGCCTGGCTTGGGGTCGGTGCTCCTTCTGACGCCTGTCTAGCTCTAGCTGTGACAGCAGACACAGCGCTCTTCTCACCTAGCGTTCTCTTGGGATCAGTTAGCATTAGTCTTGGAGCTGGGGCTGGTTCTTCCTGTGTCACAGCTGAAGGACTCCCCCTGTCTGGCCTGGAGGCCAGAGAACAGCAAGTTATTTCCTCTGAGGCACCCGGGGTAGGACTGCGCAGCAGGTGTGCTGTATGTTTCCCAGCCTAGGTCTGGCCTTTGGCAAAGAGTCAGCTGGGCTGGGGCCTGCTGGGGTTTGGAAAGACAGTGCAGAGGATGAGTGATCCTCCCAGGAAACCATGGTGTGTGCATGTGCGTGTGTGTGTGTGTGTGTGCACGCGCATGCATGTGTGTATGCACACATGTAGGGGAGAGAAAGACAATCAAGCAGAAAGTGTCAGCACGGATTAGTTGGGTCATAGAATGACTTCAGAGGCAAGGTCTGCCTCTGTCCTGGCCTCAGTCTCCTGAGCTGTGACATGAGCAGTGGATCTAAGGTGATGCCTTGACTCCTTTCCTCTTCTCCCCTGCCCAAGTTTCCACATTCTGGGTTCAATTCTGGGTTCCAGGAGTCAGCAGAAGAAAGCAAACAAATATGCCAGGACTGGCAGTCCTTTTAGTGTGCAGGACTTCCCAAGGACTACCGGGAGCCCGGCTCTGTGCTTCAGTTGAGGGGAGAAGCGACCACCCCAGCCCAGGAGCTCAGGAGCACTAGCAGGGCCCATCTCTGTCGTCTTTGGCTTTGGGAGTCCTGGGTCAGGCTTGGGCATTTAGACTGTTGCAGCTGTCAGATGCCTGCCTAGAGCTTCAGGCTGAGCCTGTGCATAGCTCTCTCTCTATTCCTATCCTAGAGGGGGATCGCTCACTGTTTAAGTCCTTTCCCCTCCGGTCTCTGCTCTCTCCTCCTGTCCCCACCTGTCAGCATGGTCAGTCAGCAAACATGTACTAAACCCTTATTCTGTGCATTCTGTCACCCTTAGAATAAAATCTCCACATTTTACTGCAGAGCCTACCCTGCTCTCACCCACACTAATCCAGCCAGGCTGGCTTCAGCCATTTTCCAGCTCAGGGCCTTTGCACATGCTGTTCTTTCTTCCCTTCTTCGTCCTTAAATTCTTACCTTACAGATGTCATCTCCTCCAAAAGGCAGTTCCCAACCACCTTAGCTAAACCTGGTGGCTCCTTTCCATTTTTAATTTATGTTCGGCCTCCTGTCTGTTATCGTTTGCCACTTGTTCATAATCTGTCATCCTCGTTAAAATGTAAGCTCCATAAGGGCAGGCATTTTGTCTGTTTTGTTCACCATTATTCTTTTGTGCCTAGCACAGTGCCTGGTTGTTAGGAAATAACTGGTGAATGGATAATAATAGCTAACATTTATTGAATGAATGTTTAATCTGAGGCAGGTATTGTCTTAAGGACTTTGCCAGTGTTAGTTGTCAGACCCATGTGATAATCTTATGACTTGAGTGACTGGTATTATCTCCATTTTACATATGATGAAACTAAGGAAGAGAGAGTTTAAGTAACTTGCCCAGAGTCACTATGAGTAAGAGTCAGAAATTGATCCCAGGAAGTCTGGCTCCAGAGTTTGTCTTCATAACTAGTGTTATCTGGCCCCTTAGTACAAGTGAGTGAGTGAATAAATGAATGGTTTGTGGTCCCTGTCCTCAAATGTCTCCCAGCCCAGAGAGAGAGACAAACATAGAAGCATACGGCAGTGATCAAGAGTGATGGCGACCCAGGGATTATAAGGCCATAGTGGCTGGTTAGATCTCTGGAGGGGTTGAGGGACGTCCTTAGCAAGAAGGAAACGGATGAACTGGGTTTTAAAGGATGAGTAAGAGTTTTCTAAGTAAAAGGAAAGAAGGCATTCTAGGTTTCCCAAGTTTCTCAATAGGTAGTTTGTCTCCTTCCCCACAAGAGAAGATGCCTTAGGAGATCTCCAGCCCACTCTCCTAACCCTTGTCCTCCTGCCCTCTAGGTCCCCACACCAAAGTCGTAAGGCGCATCTTCACCAACAGCCGGGAGAGATGGCGGCAGCAGAATGTGAACGGGGCCTTTGCTGAGCTCCGCAAGCTGATTCCCACACACCCCCCAGACAAGAAGCTCAGCAAAAATGAGATCCTCCGCCTGGCCATGAAGTACATCAACTTCCTGGCCAAGCTGCTCAATGATCAGGAGGAGGAGGGCACCCAGCGGGCCAAGCCTGGCAAGGACCCTGTGGTGGGGGCTGGTGGAGGGGGTGGTGGAGGAGGGGGCGGTGCACCTCCAGATGACCTCCTGCAGGATGTGCTGTCCCCCAACTCCAGTTGTGGCAGCTCTCTAGATGGGGCAGCCAGCCCAGACAGCTACACAGAAGAGCCTGCACCCAAACACACGGCCCGCAGCCTTCATCCTGCTATGCTGCCTGCCACTGATGGAGCCGGCCCTCGGTGATGGGTCTGGGACCATCATGGACCAGCTAGGAGGGCACTTTTAAGCCTCTGGGACTACGGGCTTCAGGGCAGGCAGGCGAAGATTGGGCAACTCTGAAGCAAGGCAATGGACTCGATGAGCTTTCTTTGATGGCTGAACTTTGGGAAGCCCAAACTACCCCTGGGGCTGGCTTTCTCGTTTCCTGCCTCAGTAGGAGAACAGAAAAATGGAGCAAAGTGGTAGGTACTTTTTATGAAGACGGCACGGTCTTCCCCCTTCCCCAAATCCCTAAGACTTCTTAAGAGGCTCTAGTGGCACTGCTTTTGGCCTGGAGCTTGGGAGCCCTGTTTTGGCTGAGACCTAGGGTTGTCAGCTCTCACCTGAGGCTTTCAGCAGCCTCTGCATTGCCTTTAGCCTCTCCCAAACTGGCTGGGGTGGCTTTTGTGGCCACTCTGTCCCAATATATAGGTACCCAATAGCTGCCCGTTTCATGAGCCCCATCTTCATCCAGGCCCATGTTGGTCCATCCAGCTTGCCAGCTGCTGCAGAGTCACAAGCCTTGAGGTGCCTTCTTCAGGGCCTGGCTGAAGGAGATGGCCAGTGGACCACCTGCTCCTGACTAGCTGGGTCAGAGGGTTGGAAAACACAGTAGCTCTTATTTCTTGCCCTGGAGATCGAAACTCTTCTTTCTCTTCACTGAAACTTGCCTTCCTAATCCTTGTGGTTGTGGGGACCAAGTCTACAGCTGTGAGCTTGCCCTTTGGGCTTTGTGTGAAGGCAGAGAAAGGAAAAATGATTAGAGGAAATTGAGCAAGAGCTGTTTGGGGCACATGGGATTCAAATTCTGGTGGTGTCTCAGAGCTACCTGCCTATATTTTTAGCTACACATCACTGTCCATGTGGTGAGCAAATGCCAGTGTGCTGATGGGCACGTGCTGGTTCTGAGTGTGGATGCGAGCCCCATCTGTGCATTCTCCTAGATGCTCAGAGAGACCTCCCTGCTACAGGATGTCTGTTTGCTGATGTTCTAGTCTGTGTTCTGAACTGAACTGAGCACAAACTCTGACCTAGGAATTCCTGGCACTTGGGATTTTTTTTCCCCCTGGCACTGGGATTTTTGCTTGACTACAGTGATTGGTGGGATCTTTAGGTTTTGATATGACCCAGGATCCAGCCCCAATCCTAGGACATGGGGAATCCACTCAGAGACCAGGCCCTGGCTGAGACCCAAACATACGCACATTCACTTAGCAGAATCTTAAACACCTCTCAATTGTGCAGCTTTCCGTCATCACGGGTATGTGTGGGAGGCTGGCTTAAAGCAATAGAAGCGCCCCCCTCCAAAAGTTGTACATGACACTTTTGTAAATCAAATCCTTATTCTTCATCTTTTAAAGAAATATTACTACAAGTCCTTTTGTAAGTGAAGAATCCTTTTGTAGAGTGGACCATTGCCCCCTCGTTGATCTCCTGTGTCAATCCAGATGGTGGGACGTGGTTTTCTTAAGGCTAGGCCCACCTGTGAACTGCGTTTCAAGCCCATGGAACAAGCTGCACAGAAGTCCTACCTGTTATCATAAGCTCAAGTCACCCCAGCCAACTCCCCTCAGGCTCTGCCTTCGAGGTCAGAGGGGTGCGAACATGTGGCCCTTTCCTGTCCATGGTGACATGGAAGAACCAGCACTGTGGCTATTTGGAAATACCCCTACACACTTTGGGTTTCAGCCCAGGGCTTGCCCTTGCTACGACGGGGCCTCGACCTCGAATACAGCTGTGTGCAGACAGGGAATGCTCCCTGATCCTCTCCCCTTTTAAATTTGAGGTCCAGTTCATAGGGATGGGAGCAATATGGTTAACCCTTGTAGTGCTGTGACTCTCCATCCCGTGTCAGCCCTCAAAATTATACTTTGATGAACATGATGATGGGTTCCTCTCCAGTGCTTGGAAGCCTTGTTAGGAGTCTCATCTGTCTGAAGATGCAGCATCTGTCCTGGGTCCTAAGGCTGTGTTGCTTCCCATTGGATTAGTTTGACTTGGGAGTGAAAAGCGGCCACCGTGTGAGTGGTTGGATGGGTGTTAGGAGATGGATCGCACATTCCATCAGGAACTCAAGCTTCTGGCTCCCTCTTCTCTCAGACTCCCTGTGTGACCTGAACAAATGATCTTTCTGTCACTGTGTCATCAATACTCTGGCTTGCCTGTCTCCTAGGGCTGTGGTGTGCACTGAGTGGAATCATGAAAGTGGCAGCATTCTGAGACCATAAAGAACTCTGTTGCCCTTAATAGCAATCCTGCAGTGGGGTTTCCCACCCTGAGTCCAGTGGGCCAGTTTGTCCAACTGCACAGCATTTGGGTAACTTAGGTTCTAAACCACTTTTGCCTGAGTTATCTAGATTGTCCTCATTTCTCCAGATTGACCTCATTTCTGCCTTATTCTAAGGCAAGGTACAGGAGTGAGAATGGAAAAGAGATATGGGAACATGGGCAGAATATGTAAAATGTAGTGCAGCTACCCAAAATGGGTCTGGATAGGGAAGCACAAAGCTCCAGGTCTTTGTAAGAACTAGAGAAGATCCATACTTTTTATTCTCATTTCCAACACTTTTCCCCAACACCATACCTTTCTCCTTCCTTTGCCTCCTCCTCACCCATGAAGAAATGGCAACATTCCAAGAATAATATCTGTACAAAAGGGAAAATGTTTAAAAAAAAAAAAGCCATGAACAAAGATGACTCTTAACAACAGGAGAGCCTCCCATCTTTCAAGAAAAAAATCATATTTTATTTGTAGTGGCAAACGATGAGATGGTACAACCTTTATCTTTTTCTGAAGACAAAACCAAGGGCACAGTGTCTATAGTCAGCTGACAACTACTCGGCCTTGGGGGTGATCTGGTCGTACTCGTGATGTCAGTGGTACATGGCCCCTGCCGAAGGCTTGCCCCCTGCCCATGTACATAACGCAGTGTTCCTGTGGGCGGGCCCAGCACTTTCCGTCAATGTTGTACTGTACGTGATGAATTGATGAATAGCGTTGGTCTCTGCATTTTTCTGCAGAAGAGGAGTGATCGCTCCAGGTACCTTGACCTTTGTACAGCCCAGAGGCCAACACTGTGGGCGTGTGACTCTTTAGCAACAAAACCCATGTGGTGATGATGTGTGTATATATATATAAGGATATATTGGGAAGATTTCTAAATAAAAGTTTTACAAAGGGGGCTGGACTCTGCTTGCATATTGTACCCCTAGGCCTGAGAGTTGGGGGGTTGGAAGGCATGGCAAGAACCTGTCTCCCTAAAATGGGGTCCTCCAGGACTCAGCTGTCCTCTGAGAGTGGGATCCCACCCCCTACTCTGAGGCTTCCCCCTTAGGATTTCCATTCTCTTTCCTCTGCCGGGCCTCACAGACAGGACCTCTTCTCAGCATCGTGTACCAGTGCTTTCTGCTCGGGGCTGCCCTGCAAATATTTTCTTCTGTATAGGGTTCAGCTCTCACGACTGGGGCAGTTGCTTTTATTATAGGTTCGGAACAGATTGGGGTCTTGCAAGAGGAGGCTCCCAAGTTCCCAATGACTCAACTCTTATGCTTGGCTCTTGAGGACTGAGGGGTGCAGGTCTCATCTGGGGCTCAGGAATGGAAAATGATGCTTTGGGGGTAGTGAGTGGACTGCCATTCAGAGATGGGGACTGTGGGTTCTGGGGAGGCCTCTGCATGTGGACTGTTGGATCTTCGGGGACCTGAGTAGATCAGACAGGCATTTCCAACAGAGTATCAATCCTCCTTTGGTTCATTTAACGAATAGTTTATTGAGCACCTAGAGTGGGCCAGGTATTGTTCTAGGTCCCGGGGATCTCGTAGTGAAGAAAACGAAGATCCCTTTTCTTGCGTTGCTTAAATTCTACCAGGGAGACAATAAACACAGACACATACAACTATTATAAATGTGCTGATTATATAGTAAGTTGGAAGGCGATTAGTATTATGAGAAAAAGGTGTGCCGAGAAGGGAACTCAAGGGGCCCACAGATACCTCTGGCTCTTCTGGATGAGCCTTGCTTATCCCACCAGGCTCTGGTCTTGGCTGCCCCTGACCTGGGAGCTTCCAGCTGTGGCTAGGAGGACCGCTTGGGCTTCTGCTCTGGCCTGTAAAGAAGCTCTTTGGCTTTTGGAACACTGTGCACCTCTTCCTGGCCCAGGGCAAAGAGTTCCTTGGGCAGCTGGGGTGGTGAGACAGCCCTGGGATGGGGAGATGAGTGGAGTCTTGGGGGGCGGGGTGGGCCCTGGACCCAGCACCTGGCCTGTGCTCGCAGGCTTAAGGGGTAGCATGGTGAACAGATGAGAGAGACAGAGGCTGAGATGCGGCAGTCAGAGAGGTGGGAGAACAACGGGGAGGATGTGTTTCAGAGGCTAAAGCAAATGGTGTTTGGGGTAGAGGAAGTGGTTAGCTGAGCCCAATGCCGCTGAGAGGTCAAGCAAGAGAAGGACTGAAGTGTTGACTGGATTTGGCCACATGGAAGTCACTGACGACTTTGGTGAGAACAGTGTCATGGAGGGGTAGAGGCAGCGGCCTGACAGTCACGGACAGAGAATGAGGAGTGAGGAGCACCCATTTCCAGAAAGTCCTTTCCCAGGAGAGGGCGAGCCCTTCCATGTCCGGAGAGGTCAGGAAGAGTCCCATCAGCTCTGTGGCCACCAAGGCAGAGCCTATGAGACTATCTAATAGCAGGCTGGCCAAGCCCTGGGGATTGTCTGGGCTTCTGTCTGCATCTCCAGACGGGGAGATGGAGGCCCAGAGAGGAAAGGAGCCTTCCCAGGGCTACATGTCCCATGAACAGTGACAGTCGTGGCAGGCAGGGCAGGGCCAAGCCTCCTGCCTCCCAGGACAACCTGTGTCCACCACAAAGAAGGGACCACGCCCTGGGGCCTTGCCTGGATGGCTTGCTGATCTCTCCAGCCTCACTTCTCACCACTCCGCCCCTTACTCTTTGCTCCTGTTGTGCTGTCCTTTCTGTACCAGGCTGCAATTTTTTTTTCTCTTTATAACTCAAGTTTTTGTACTTTTTGTTACTACTTATCCTCTGCTCCCTCCTTTCATCTGGTTAACTTGTCCTCAGCATCCAGGAGACTGTCCCAACTCTATGAGGTCAGCTGCCTCCTTTGTGTTCCTACAAGCCTTCCTCCCTCTGTGCTGTCTATTGTTTGTCTACTTGTCTGCTTCCTGACTCAGACACAAGCTCCTTGAGGGTGACACCTTGTCTGATTTGTCTCTTTGCCTCTGGTGTCCTACGTCAGCCCTGGCACAGGTCCCTTTCAACATTTGCTGAACGAAGAGGTTCCCCTGTATAGAATCTTCTAGCGTAGTTTTGAAAAGGTGGAAGGGGATGGATGGGTGACAGACAGGATCGTTTACAAAGACGCCTGCTCCAATGGCCCCTACCTAACGCCATGAGCCTGGCATGGTAAGGGGCTGGTAGATGCTTTACCATTTGGGCTGGCAGAGGGGCTTAGGCTGCTTTTGTTGGTGGGAGGAAAAAGGAGGCGAGGTATGAGCTTTTTTGGTTTGGGTCCCAGCAGCCTGGTTATCATACTGGACCTGGGTGGGGTGAGGTGGGGGGTGATGAAGATCAAGAGGCCGTTTATCTGGTCTGCTCATAGCAACCTTGCCTCCTCATGTTACCCACCTTTCTACTTGTAAAAAAACAGTGAACTGTTCCCCAGCATCCAGTGCACCCCCTCTGTTTGAGCCAGGCAAGCACCTCTGACCAGCCTGCTAGGGACAGGCCATGGTGCTGGGCACAGTGTCCAGTGGTAGAGGCTCAGCCATCATGAGTCAGAGTAAGGGAAGATGTAAGTCAGATCACTCAGGGCATCCTCTCCATTGTCCAAAGGAGAAAATGACGGCTAGTGAGGGGATGGGCTTCACCGAAGGGACCCAGGATTTGAACTTAGGTCTGAGTCTGGAGCCTCAGGTCTGAGGGCTCACTGCCCCTCAGGAGAGGAAGAAGAAACAGCTAGTGGGGAGCTGGTAATCTTAGAGCAGGTAGGCCTGCACTGTGCTGTGGGGAGACAGCAGCTTAGCTTGTCCAGCCATCTGCCCAGGGCCAGTCAATGTGGGCTTTAGAGAGCTCGCCAATAGCAGCAGGTTCGACTTGAAGACAGGCTTGTGGGCAGTGGGGACAACTGATGTGGTGTCAGCTCCAGAAAGGAGAGGCCAGAGCATGGGTGGGATTGAGGAAGGAAAGCAGCTGGGCCACAGAAAGACCCAGGCCTTTGGGGTCAGGCTTACCTGGGTTTAAGACCCAGAACTGCCACTTAACGTACCTGCTTTGTGACTTTGGGTAAATCGTTAAACTCGCTGAGCTTCAGTTTCTTCATCTGTTAAATGAAGATGCTAACATCCATTTACAGGATTTCAAAATAATATATGTAAAGTGCTTGTGTTTTATAGAAACAGCCTTTTAAACCCCATTGCTGGAATGGGGTTGGGATAGGGCTGTGCTTGGGAATGGCAGAGGAGAAAAAGAGGGCAGAGGGAGAAGTAGGAACGCCAATCATACACAGCAGCAGGAATTCCTCTGGGCCTGCCCTGTGCTGGGCAATGCTGGGGAGCCAGCAAGGGACCTTCCCTGTCCCTGTCCGCAGGGGACTCGCAGGCTGGGTGGAAGTGGAGTGGGGTGTACAGAATGAATACAGAGCATTACAACCCTAGAGGCAAGTGCTGTGAGACAGAGGACCAGTGGCTGTGGGAGATCTGGCTCCTGCAGTGGAGGCCCAGAGTAAATGTTTGCTGAGTTGTAGGAGCTTGAGGAGGATGCTGGGAAAGGCTTCCTAGAGGAGATGCTATTTCCTTTCTTTCAGATGCCTTTGCAGGGAGGCACAGCCTGTCCTGAGCCCCAGCATCCTCTCTCAATGGCAGATGTGAGCTGCTCCAGGGATACTGGTCCTTCTTCCTGGGTGCCCTACTCCTGCCCTACGCCTGGGGTCAGGCAGGGCTGGGCTGTTGCAGCTACCCAGTGCCCACTGTGACATTCTTTCCGGCTCCTCCTTTCTCTCCCCACTCAGCTCAGTCCGAGGGAGCCTCCCCCCTTCCCCCCCCCAACTCCTGGCTTTCTCTGTCCACACAATAACAGGATGTGATCCGTTCGAAGAGAGGAAGTGGGGAGGACGGCAGTGCTGATAGCGCAGTTCTGACTCTCCGCTCTCCACGCCTCCCCTCCTCTTTGGACCAGCCCCTGAGGCTGCCTACTCCCCAAAGCCCTGCCTAGGCCTCTTTCTGGGTTCAGGAAGGATGAGTGTGGGATCTTTAGGCTGCACTCAGGCATGTGTAAGGCCATGGAGAGGTATACACACTGACTCTCTGTAGGGCCTGCCTGCCTGGCTCTAGCTTTGCTGCCTAGAATAAATTTTCAGAGATACTGAGACTCTGGGAAGGTTGCCCAACAAGCTCTGGTTTCTACGGTATTTTCTGGAGTTGCTGGAGCCTGAGAGTGACAGGCGGGTCCTTCAGCCTCCACATCAGAAGGGCTCCACCCAACTACCTGTTTCCCCAGGTCCACATGGGCCTGACCCAAGGCAGTGGGGTAACAGAATCCATCAAAAGGTCCTTGTCAAGCACTGACTATGCTCTGCCTTGCACAGGGTGAGTGATAGGTTACACAGATGGGGAAACTGAGCCTCTAAGAAGCAAAGGGATTTGTCTAAACTCAACATGAACTAGGATCTCTCACCCCTTCAGGCCAGCGCTGTCTGATAGAACTCTCTGCAATGATGGACATGTGCTATTATCGGCCCTGTCCCGTGTGTTAGCCACCAACCACAGGCAGCCATCAAGCACTTGAAAAGTGGCTAGCGCAACCGAGGAACTGAAATTTTCATATTGTTTAATTAGAATTAACTTAAATATAGACCTATAAAAATCCCTCCTCCAAGGAACAGTGACATGGAAGCCCTGATCTGCCAGAGTGGAGAGATGTCACACAGACCCTCTGCGAAGAGTGGGATCTGGCAGAGCTGCTCAGTGTCCGCAGCTTATACGGAAGGGCCGTGCGTTCAGCTTTGCCGTCTCGCCTCCCGCACCTCCCAAGAACCTAGTGCGAGGGGACAGTCACTCCCATCGTACAGGTGAGGAAACACTGAAGTCAGAGATGATAAGCAATTTGCCCAAGGTCAAGAGACTAAGAGAGAAGCCCAGCTGGGAATCTGACCCAGCTCATTTGTGGAGCCAGTTCCCTCAGGTGAAGCCCTGGACTCTGTCAGGATCACTGCAGAGAAGGACCACACAGTCCCAGAGTGTTAGGATAGGACCACTCTAAGGGAAAATCAGAGGAACCCCCATACATTGTGGGAGGGAGGTTTGGTTATTTGTTATTTTGTGAGTTCCCCGATTCTTGGAGAAGACACAAATCCTTCCAGACTCAATATCAGTTATGTAGAGATCTGAAGATAACATCCTTATTTTCTGCCCAGCCCCTGCCCCCTGACCATCCTGTAACTAAGCACTCCCAAGACCCCTGCCTTTCTGAGACCCAGTGGAGCCAGGGGACCAGGGTAGAAAATCTTCCCACCCCATGCCTGGTGACAGCTCAGCCAGCTGAGACCCCAGAGCCCAGAGTCCTCGGCCCTTCCCGCTCACCCTTTGCAGCCTGGGACCTGCAGTGTTCCTGGGTCCCAGGCTCTGTAGGATCTCGGGGGGGGGGGGGGCAGGCTTCTGCCCTCTGGCCTTCCCCCCCCCCCAGGCTGGCAGTGGTTCCTGCTCCCAGCGCTCCTCCTTTCTCTCCAGCAGTCCCCTGGGAGCTAAGTTTCAATGGGCTATCAGGCTTCCCCATCACTCTCACGCCCCCTCTCCATTACCCCTGAATAGGTGGGATCCAGACAGACACAGGCACTCCCAGCCCTAAGCCCCCAAGCAATCTCTCCCAGGACAGCCTGGGACCTCATAGCTCTGATGTGTTATCTGCCTGACTGTGCTCAAGACTCAAGTCCTGGGAGGCTGCAATTCTGTTGTTTTTGGCGATGGCATATTCTAAAGCAGTAGTCTAAATGAGGGGCCAACACCTGGTCTGTGATGCTAAAATTTGATTTCATGGGTTTAATGACAGGGAAAAGTTGGGGTCTCTGAGACCCTCAGATTCTATCACCCTACGAATCCAGTCCTCATTCACGGATTGTGGCTTCTCCTGCTCCCTTTGGCTTTGCCACCTGCATCGATACAAGCAGAGGCTATGGGGCGCGCAGGACAGGGTGGTGGTTGCCTCGCTTGGTTATTTTGCGGGGAGGAGGGCAGGGTTGGCCACAGGCCCCTTCAGGGTCCACATCTGCTCGGTTGGGGCTCTGCCAAAGCTAGGCCGGCCTGTCCAGTTGCTCGGCTGCGGCTGCGGGCTGCAGTGAGGCTTGGAGCCTGGCTGGCAGGCTTTCTGTATGATGCTAATGAGGGCAGTGGCAGGCAAAGAGGGGGAGGTGCTGCTTTTGTCCTGCACTTGTCCTTGCTGGAAGGTCCTCAGAGAGAGACAAGGGGCCCTCTTCAGACCCAAGTGGCCCTGATTAGCCTGCCGTCACTCACTTTGATGGCTCTCAGTGCTCTGGGGGTGTGGACAGAGACTGGGGAAGGGAGGGGAAGCAAGCTTGGTTCTGCGCCCCTCCTTGCATTTTCCAGGGCATGTCCTAAAAAATTCATGCTAGTTCAAGATCGGAGTGAAAAATATTGCCCCATTTTCTCTCCTCCATCCTCTCTTAAGGGGCCATTGAGCTCCCGAAGTGTTCCACATCCATCATCTCTTAATTTCTCACCTCTAAGCCTTTGCATACCTGAAGTACCTCCCTGCAGATTCCCATCACAGTAATAATTCTCTGTATTAAACTGTATCGCAGATGCTGCATCTGCTGGTTCCCCCTGTGGATGGGAATCTCTCCTATTTCTGAACTCGCAGAGGCCTTTGAACCATATCCGGCTGCTGCTTGACATCTGCCAGTATTTGAGTCCTGTCCTCATGTCCCTTTTGTCTGTGAGCTGGTCAGTGCTGGGACAGTGTGTCACTGGTCACTAGTGGCTTCATCATGCCCAGTATGGGTGGATGCACGCAGGAGATACTCAGTATATTTACTGAATTACTTTATCAGACCCTCAGGGTGAGTGGGCAGAAATGGGTCATTACCTTTATTGTATTTATGGACGTTTCCAAATATATATAAATGGAGAGCGAGAGCGAGCGAGAGTGAGAGTGAGAGCGAGAGAAAGAGAGAGAAAGAGGAAAATATAATAAATGACATGAATCCATCACCAACTTCAACGACCAGTCACATGAGTAATCTTATTTCATCTATACCTCCATCCTTCTCCACACTCCCTATCCTCAAAATGGATTATTATGAAGCAAATCTCAAATATCATGTTGTTTCATTTATACATTTAGTTAAAATCTTGATTAGTTGATTTAATTAAAAATATCTACTGAATATCCGCTGTCAGGCTGTGTGCTATATTCTGGTAAATTCTTAGTCATCTTGCAATTCTCAACTCGAATATCGCCTCTTCCTGGAAGCCTTTCCTGATCTTTCCTTCCCCCAGGGGATTTTAATGGCTCCTTCCTTGGGGTTCCAATTGTACACACTTCCACAGCACTGATTGCTTTTTAGTAATTGAGTAATTTTTTTTAATGTGAGGAGGAAGTATAATGTAATGCTTAAGAGCTTTAGAATCCAAGAGAAGTGGATTCGAATACTGGATCCACTTACCAAGTTCAATTTCTCTGAACCTCAGCGTTCTTTTCAGTAAAGTGGGGATGTAGCACTCACCTCATATTGTTGTGAGGTTGAACGGAGTTATGAATCCCAAGTGCCTAGCACAGTGCCTGGTACATGATAAGCATTACTTCAAGAAATGGTAGCATGACTGAAGTTACATGTCTCTGTCACCATGATTTGAGCTGGAGGGCAGGACTCAGATGCTTCCTATGTGTGTCCTGGCACTTGGGAGGCCTTCTAGAAAAATGTGGTGGGGCAGCCTCCAATGAGCCAGAAAATAGGCAGACTGGGCTCTGCCACAGAGCCCTAGTGGCCCTGCCTGGCCAGGGACAGATTCCTTGGCAAAGAGAGGGTCCGAGTTCAGTTTGGGGCTATTTAAGAGCACTAGTAGATATGTGGAAAAGTGACTCGATTTTGCCTTTTAATGCACATTTATTTTGTTTATTTTTAAACTATGAGGTTCCTGCCCTCCACCCCAACAAACATTCTTCACTATAGAAATTATTTAAAGAACAGAAAGAGAAAAGAAACAAACAAAAAATCACAAACATAGCACAGGTCACCAATTAATGTTTTGTTGTATTTCCTTCCTTTTAGGAAAAAAAAAATTATGGTTTTTTTCCAACTGGGAAATTATTTGCATTTTGTTTAACTTTATAAGGTTGCAGCCCCAGCCTTTTAGAGTCGTTTTTATTTTTGAAGGTCAAAGTCTGGGCTTTCAGGTCAAAGCTCCAAGAGTGAAATGGTCACTTGGTTTGGGTGTAGCTTCTAGACTGAGTTCAAGGTGGTGAACTTATGTAGCCTGTGATGCCTCTCACTGCCCCGCTGAGGCTTCTGCTCTGAAAAAGGACTGGTTTGGAACAGGGCAGTGTGGCTTGATGCCCTATTTAAATCTGGGTGCTCTTAACAGTTACCAAGTTCTCACGGCTGCAAGGGATTCAGATGCATTATTGTCCAATCAAGTCAGTGCAACATTCCTGAGAAACAGAGGCTCAGAGAAGTGAAGAGACTTGCTCAGGTCACACAGCTAGTGGTGGGTGAGGCTCTTGACCCCAGCTTCCCTCTCCTGGGCCCCAGGGACTCCAGCATTGAGTCCATGCGCCCCGTCCCTCCCCTTTGCTGTGCTCTACCTCCCTCTGCAAGCTCATGGCTCCTACTTGCACACCTCTAGTGATGGGGAGCTCACTACCTTTCAGGAGCATCTCTGCCATCACTAGACGGCTTTTTCAGATAGGCCTTTCACTGAACCAGATCCAGCCTTTCGCTGACTCCCTTCATTGTCCCCAGGTCTGTGCTCAGAGGGCACAGCGCACGATCCTTCTCTCTGATCTGGGACAGCCTTGCAGATATTTGGAGATGGGAACCACAAGGCTATTCCTTTTCAGGCTGAAAATCTCAACTTCTCCAAATTAATATTTAATGCACTAATGACAAAATTAGTAACAAGGGAAGAAGACAGTTTCAATTAGGTTGAAATGAAATCAGTTATCTGACACCAAAGACTAAAATGTGAGGCATGCCTGATGCTTGTAGTTTGATCATAGTGGCATAAAGGTGATGTGTTGCTCCTTTATTTTCTCTTCAGTTCAGATGGAGATCCACTTTCAGTCCATTTAAGTAGGCATTTCTTAGGGCTGGGTCCTAGCCCCATTTCTCATCCTTCCCTATGCCAGGCCATATTACCCCTGTCTAAGGCCTCAGTCACCATCCACAAGCTGCTGAATCCTAAGCCTCTATTTACAGCTCAGATGTCTCCCAGGAAACCCAAACTGACACACTGAGCTGTCAGTGAACTCAGCCCTCCTCCACTAGAACCCATTGTTTGGCTCATTGCTCACTGTTTGTCTCATCCACTAACATGTGTGTTCCCCTAGGGCAGAGCCGTGGAGCTATAGTGCTCAGAACAGTGGCTGACCCAGAACAGACACTTCGAGAAGTTTTGTTAAATGAATGAATATGTGCTCTCTCCTTACCCCCAACCTGCTGCTCTTCTAGTATTCGCCAGTTAAAAACAAAAAACGAAAAACAAAAACAGCGCCAGCATCCAAGTGTTGTCCAAGATGGGGAATCTAGGTGGCACCTTGACTCTATTCTTCTGAGTCCTTCGCTTCCCCACATCCTTAGCCGGCCCGTTGTACCCCTTAAGTTGTTCTTCCACTTCTCTCCATGCACTGTTCTAACCCCAGCCCCATCACCTCTCTCTTGGACTCCCTACCCTCCAAAAAAGCCCAGCCCACTCAGTGCTCATTGCCTCGTCTAACCCATTCTTCAAGCTGTGGTTGGGGAGATTTTGCTGAAATGCGAGACCGCCCATGTCCCGTCCTTGCCTAAAACCCTATGATGACTCAGCTTATCTGTAAAGTAAAGACCAAACCTCTTCACAGTCCTGCAGGGCCCTCAAGACACACTACCTCACCACGCGCTGCTCTCCAGCCAGGCTGGTCTCCCATCAGCTCCGCTGCCTTGCACACCTCCCCATGTGTTCTCCCCGGCTCCCCCCGGAAGTGCTCTCTGCACCCCCGCCCAAGCCCAGCACTTCAGGTCTCTCTGGGTCCTGCAGGAGCTCCTCCATTACTGCCTGACATCTCCCAAATGTACATCTTCTGCCTGGACCTCGCCTCTTAATTCCAGAGCCACATACCCATCTCCAAGGCAAACCTGTGACTCCAGATCCTCCTGAACGGTCCCATCTCAGTCTCTTCTAACCTGGCACATCCGAAACCTCGAAACCATCCTTGGCTTCTCTTTTTCTCTCACATTCCAAATTATGTGGGCTTTACCCTCAAAAGACCTCTAGATGCAGGTCACAAATCCCCAGTTCGCAGCTGCCACCCTGACTTGAGCTGCGGTCACCTCTTGGCTGGACCATTGCAGTAGCCTCCTAGCTGCTCTCCTGCTTCTGCTGTTCTTGCTCTCTGTGGTCTCCTATCAACACAGCAGCTAGATCCTGGCTTTTGTGCTCCAAGCCCTCCAATAGCTTCTTTTCTCAGTCTGATTAGAAGCCAAATTCCTTAAAGTCACTCATGAGGCCCCAAATAAGTGGGCCTCATGCAGCCTTTCAAATTTCCTCCCCTGCCCTCTCCTCTCAGCCCCACTCACACTCCCTCCCGGGTTCTTCCTCAGGGCCTTTCGCTTGCTGTTTGTTCTTTGCCCTCGATCCTCTCCTCTCTGACAGTGAACATCTCGCTTCCTCGCTTTGAGCTCTCTGCTCAACTGTCGCCTCTTAGAGGGGCCTTCACTGGTGAATCTATGTAAAATAGCACCTCCCACCCTGCCAGGACCCCATTCCCCTGGTTCAGTCTTGTCTTTCCCATATTGCCACATGACCTATTTTATCTATTTATTTGCTTGCTTCCTGGCTGACCCCACTAGAATGTAAGCTCTGAGAAGGCAGAGATTTTGTTTTGTTTATTGCTATATCCCTGGCATCTTGAACAGTGCCCGGTTCACAGGAGGCATTCAATAAATATTTGTTGAATGAATGAATGAACTTTAGACTTACGACTACTTGTTCTTGATTTCCTAGGCTAGATGGCATCTCCATTTATATACTTATAGCACCCTTCCACCTCTTTTGAAACATTTGGTGTAACTGTAATTAGATAATTATACAACGTGAGCTTTGTCTTGTTCACTACCCCTTCCGGTTCCAGGGTAAACGCGATACATGTGTTGAGTGAATGAATGAGCACAAGTCAGAATGTTATATGGGAAAATGACCAACAAGTAGGTGCCTGACAGAGGAATTGAGCCCTGGGCTAAGCGTAGCTCAGGTTTAGCCTTATCTCTCCTACTAACTTACTGCATGGTCTTCAGTTAGTGACAGTCACAGTAATCCCAGCTGAAAAATGAGGAGCAAGACTATGCCACTCAGGATGAGCCTTTAGGCCAGGAGAGACTGTGATTCTAGAAACCAACACCCCAGCCATCCTGTAGCCCTGGGCAGTGGGCAGGGCTGTGCAGAAACCGTTGGGCAAAGATTTGGCCTTGGGACCCCTGCTGGCAGGCTGGGCTCTTGGCACTGTAGTTTTTTGGCTGAGCGAGTGGGCAGCAGGAAGAGGTGATTGATCTTCCTCTACTGAGTGGTCCTGGCCGTAAATCTCATCGGCCCAGTGGGGTCGCCTAGGACCCAGGAGTCACAGCTAGTACATTCCTTGGCTTGGCTGGCTCTGAGGGGCACTTTCTGTCCCTTTCAGTGCCCAGACACAGGGCCCCCTATGGGGGTGAGCACCCATTCAATCTGAACATAGCTCCTAGCTCTGAGTCCCAGGAATCCTCTGTCCAGAAAGTGCCAATCTTTCTCCAGGTCTGACCTTGAGATCATGTGACATTTTTTGAACAGACCTGCTCCAGACTCTCCATGAGTCAAGACTTCTTAACCTTTTTTGTGCCTTGAGGAGTCTCAGGAAGCCTAGGGACCCCTTCTTGGAGTAATGGTTTTAAATGCATACCAAAAAATGTGTAGCATTGTAAAGGAAACCAATTATATTGAAATACTGTTATGGAAACGTTAAAAACATAAGTTTGCGATATAGTAAGTTATGTGTATCTTTATAATGTAGTAAAAAACAAAAAGTCCAATGACTGTTACACTTCCATAGTGATGAGCATAAACGATATCTCCAGATATCCGCCACCACCGTATGGTGATGTGAAAATATCACAGAGGCTCTGTGGTTTCTTGCCTTCATTCCTAATGGGAGAAAGTGGTAAATTTCAGTTAGAGGTTACTGAGATACAGATGTAATGCATTCCCCATGTGAGTTCATGAAGCCCTGAGTTCTGCCCATGGGCCCCTGTGAAGGGAGTGCTAAGTGAAGGGGAGCCAGGTGAGTGAAATGCTATCTGAGAGGAGACACAGGCCTCACCAGCCCAATTCCTCAGAACCTGATTAAAACATGAGAATCTATCATGATCTGTTAATGGAGTCACAGAATCACAGGCTTCCAGAGCTGGAAGGACCAGAACCCCTTCCTCAGACACCCCCATTGGGTGATCTGGCTCTTGGCTTCTGCTTGCACACATCTAGAGATGGGGAGCTCACTCTCATTCCAGGACTGGACAGCTCCAGCTTCTCTGAGCAATGGTGACACACAGAGATGAATCAAACCCAGGCTCTGTCCCCACAGCTAGAGGATAGAGAAAGAGAAGGACCCAACTAGAGCTAAAATGCCTATTTTATTCAACTCTCATTTTCTGAGCGTCTGCTTTCCGCCAGTCTAGAGTTTGGCACTGGATATACTGAGACTTACTTTCGTGAAGTATTTGCTGGGTATGAGCTCAGGCGTGGTGCTCAGTATTAGGTGCTATGGGTGACAGGACATGATGCTTTCCCTCTGGGAAGACAGACATTAAGTGAGTAAACGTGGAAATCCATACATAATTGCAATTTGTGATAATGGCAGGGGAGACTCGGAAAGAGGGACATCAGATGTGGGAGAGGGGAAATAAAAGAAAGCCCCTTAGAGAATGTGACACCGAAGGCAAGACTTAGAGGATTCATTAGATCTGCAAGGCAAATGAGACCGGAAGGGCAGTGCAGGCAGAGGGAAGAGCAGCTATGGAGGAGGTCCTGATCTGGGAAAGAGCTTGGCCACTGTTAGGATTGATGGGGGACACTGGGGCCAGAAGAGGCTGGAGAGGAAGGTAAGGGCATATTGTGGGGTCTTTAAGCCTTCAAATGCTGAAAAATTTGCATATTATCTTAAGGGCTACTGGAAGCTCTTAAGGGGTTTACACAGGGATGTGTTTGAATGAATAAAAGAAAGTCTCCAGGAGCGCCGAGGCTTGCAGCAAAGACATTAACAAGATGAAATATTATAAGAATGAGTGAAAAAGCTTTTATTTTTATGCTCTAAACACCCTTCTTGAATGTATCTCCCTGATTTTCTTCAGGCTGAGCTCTCTGCCCGGATGCCTTCACCCAGCTGCCTTTCTGCTCCGTCGGTCCAACAATTCAGCTAACTTTTTCCAGGACACCTTCCTGAACAATTTAGTCATTCACGCTTCCCTACAAGCACAGCCCTGAGCATGCTATGTGCACTGTTCACAGTATCCCTGACTGTTTACATGTCAGTGTCCACCCTCCG
This sequence comes from Pteropus medius, assembly GCF_902729225.1. Classification (NCBI taxonomy): domain Eukaryota; kingdom Metazoa; phylum Chordata; class Mammalia; order Chiroptera; family Pteropodidae; genus Pteropus; species Pteropus medius. The sequence goes on along the minus strand of NW_024340701.1, from coordinate 2,940,151 downwards.
TCCTCCAGACTACCCATGGAAGAGGGCAGAAGCAGGGTGGGGGGGGGATGAGGGGGAGCTGGAGGGAGGAGAAGTTGCAGAATGTTCAGCAGCAACCTGGCCCTCCTCTCTACCTTCCCCAACTAGTCTGGGATTGGAGCTGGACTCTGCCACTTGCTGGCAATAACTGGAATGGCAAGCAGGATGGGATGGGCAGAAAGATGATTCCTGCAAACAGTCTAGGCCCTTCTTAGCTTTTCTACGGGGTAATCACACAAGGTCTAGTTAGATGGAGGGCCTGTCTAAGGTGGCCCAATGATTCAGGGTGGCAGAGCTGGGCTGGGAACAGGAGGGAGAAACTGAATATTAATGGAACAGCAGCTTAGAGATGAGGACACAGAGTCCAGCCCCTGGAGCTGCTGAGGCCTGAGTCCAGATCTTGGTTCCAAGCCAGAACTGCAGGGACCTAATTTGTTGCCATGGGGACCTGGGGCTGTGTCCATACAGCTGGGGAGATGACACCCCTCAGCTGGATGAGGACACTCAGAGAGCAGGGGTCAGCCTCAAAGCGGGTGTCCACCCACACCCCCTTTTCCGGAACAATTTGTTTTGCTCTAAAGCTTGGGACTTTGACCTGGGAGACGTGTTTTCCTCCTGTTGGTCACCTGATGTCCTTCCTGCTCATCTCCCTCCCCCACCACCCCCAAAGCATGGCCTAGGGTGTCCCTGTCCTTCCCCAGCTTCTTTAGGGAAGGAGCGGGGAGCTTGACACTTGGGTGAGGGAAGCAAGACCTGGGACTTGGGGACTAATAAGAGAAGCTGGGATGCCCTTGGGGTCACCAGCTGGAGGGGGTGTCACAGCAGTGACTTCTCTGCTCATGTCTTATCTTCTTGGATCTCTCTTTCCTGGGTTTCTGGGATGCCCCCTCTTCTGGGATTTCTTCCTCTTGCTCTATCCTCACTCTTCTTCGATGAAAGACGCTTTCATGTTGGAGCTGTGTCCTGGTCACACACACACACACACACACACACATACCCTGAGGAGGCCATGCACTCCCATGCCTCAGTTACCAATGCTGTGCCACAGACGGCTCCCAGATCTAGCTCTCTCTACTCCAGGGATCCTGCTGCTTTCTGGACGTTTCCCTCTGGGGGATAAACAGGCACCACAAGCACAATACATCTAAGCCTGTAGCTCATCATTCCTCCCCACATCCTGAAACTTGCTTCAGCCCTCTCCGTTGTAGGCACCGCCATTCTCCAGCTGCCCAAGCCAGAAACTGGCAGTCGCCCTCAGCTCCTCCCTGCCTTTCTCCCTGTTAGTCACTGTGTTCTTGCGATCGCTCCCTGCCTATTCTCCTAAGTGGGGATCAAATCCATTCCCTCGGCCACTCCCCTGGTGCAGGCTGTAGCCCTGCTTGTGTGGTGTTCGTAGCAGCCTCTCCATGGTCTCCCTTCCTGCTGTCCTGGCACTCCCCTTCCATGTTCCACTCTGTCCAGAGGTGTTTTCTCAACTGCAAACCTGACTATGCGACCCTCAGCTTAAACCCCTTGAAGAAGGCATCGTGGATGTTTGTTCAATTCAACCCCATTCCTAGCATTCCGGACAGTGATTCTGTGGTTGTTCATTAACACCCATGGTGCCTACTCTAGGCAAACTTTGTGCCAGAAGATTCTGAGGACACCAAGTTGGGATAGGGAGGGAGAACAGGACATACATATATGGGAGGCACCACTCAACTCCAAGCCAAGTTCCCCTCGATCACCTTGAGACACCCCATCTTTGGATGGTACTGGGCCCACGACACTGGCATGTGCACCCACACATCCACACACATGTGGGAAGCAGGGACAATATGCTGTGTCTGCGTGCTGCTCCTGGAAGACCTGTCCTGTAGTAGAAAGAGCTGCCTTGGAGGTTCTGTGAGCCACAGTTTGGTTGCTTCTGGCCGTGGAGGCTGTGGATGGGCTTTCAGCTCATGCCCTGGCTTCTGGGGACCCTCCATCTCTAAAACTTTGCCCCAGTCTGCTGGCTTCTTCTTTCCTGGTGTCTATGGAGCTGGATTATCAGCATCTCTGGCTTCAAGTACTCCCGGGGAGGGTTTGGGTGAGGAGACTCAGCATGACCCTTGGTCATGCTGTTCCAGAGCTGGAGGGCCTGACAGACTCCATATGATCTTGGGGGTGAGGGCCCCAGATTGGACCTTGCCACCTAAGAGTATCCTTCCTTTGCCCTCCACAGCGGGGCTGTGCTCCCCAACTTCTTTCCCTGTGTGGGGTAGAGATGGATCAGAGGTATGTGTAGAGACTTCTGACGGAGCCCATATCTTGTCCCAGGAAAGCTCTACCCAGCTTCCAGGAACCATATCTGGGGCCAAGAGGAAGAGCCAAACTAAGCCAGATCAGTTCGGGTGGGTAGGGAAGGCTGGGAACCGGGGACTTCAGAACCTCGTCATGACCCCAATGGGAGAGGGTAGATTTAGAGAACTGTTGAGCTGGGCTGGGGGTAGAGGAATGAATAGAAGTCAGGGCCGTGTCTCAGGGCCGTGTCCCAGGAGTGAGAGTTGGCTGAGTATGGGCAGGTGAGGAGAGAACAGAAAATAGACCGGGCTGTGTGGGAGGGGGCAGATTTGACCTTTCCCTAGCCTCTGAGGTTTTCCCCTCTCATCCCCAAGTCAGTCAGCAAATTTCTTAATCCCACTGTCAGCCTTCCAAGAAGCCCCACCCACTAGACTCATTCATGGCAGGAACAAATAATATGTCACTCTGTTCCCCAGAGCCCAGCCCCACTGCCAGGAAGTTTTTGGAGGCAAAAACTCCAGGGGCTTGGAGGTTATGCCCTAATTCTCCCCACGTTCTCCCTGTCCAAAGACCCACTTCCTTAGCCAGCCTTTGAAAGGTGACCTCAAATGCCAGATCGAGTGGGCTGGGCACCAGCCAGGGAGGCCAGTCCTGGCAGCTCATTACCATGGGAGGGAGGGCAGTTTCTCTCCACCTTCCCTCCTCCTTCCTCCCTCACCTTCTTCCTTACCAGCTCCTCTCCTCCAGGACCAGACTGAGCTCAGGCTGATCTCAGCACACACCGACAGACCCCACTGCTGCTCCAGGAGCCCAGAGAATAGCAGCCGGAGGGAAGGCTCGGGAGCTGCCTCAAGCCATGTCAACCCTCAGCCTGGTCATTCTGGGCCTGCTCACAGCAGTGCCACCCGCCAGCTGTCAACAAGGTAGCATAGAACTGGGCCCACAAGGTTGCCGTGGTGAGGAGGGCTGGGCTGGGTGCTGACAACCCAGGTGTAGATGGATTGTGGGGCGGGGTGGGGGGGCTGCGTGGTTTGGCCTCTTCACACCCTGTACACCTGTAGCTGGAGTGAGGAGCAGGGGTTTGGAGGAACCACCACCAAAGGCAGAAACCTCAGAGCCAGGCTTCTGTCTGTGACTTGTTTTCCATGAGTGAGAAATGTGTGTGGCATGGGAAACGTCAGGACTAGGATTGGGGAGAGGAGTTGAGACCCAAGCTCCAGGAGCAGAAATTGCCCCAAAGGTAGCTGGGTCCTGAGGACAGGAGTCAGGGGCTACAAGGAGGGTGGGAGTGGAGCCTGAGCCATTTCTACTAGGGAAGGGCCAGAGCTGTGACTAGTTTGCCTATGGCTTTGGCCTATATCCTCGTCGTTTCAGTTTCCTGGGCTTTGGTAGGGATGGTACCCCCCAGTGTGGCCTCACCACACACCTGAGCTCTTTGTCCAGCTCTGCCTCTGTCTTGCTGTGCGGCCTTGAACAAATCATTGCCTCTCTCTGAGACTCACTTTTCTCATCCATAAAATGAGGATAATTAGCCTGCCCTGCCCACCTCCCAGAGTGGCTGCCATGTCAGGGGTGTGGAAGGGCTTGGCACCAGTGAAGCACCACACCCCAAGATCTGGAATCTGCCCTGCATTGTGAGGCCACATCTGCAGCCAAAGTCTGGGGACTCTGCAGGTGGGATTTAGGTCCAGAGGGTGCTGACAAAGATGCTTCCAGAGCACCCTTCCTTTGTAGGTGTCCTGAGCTCTCATGCACATCTGCTCCAAGTCTGTCTCCCAGGTCTCAGACCTTCTTGGAAACTGCAGATTGGAGGGGTTGAGTAACTCGTGTGGATCACATAGCAGAGTAATAAGTGACAGAGCGCAGATCACCTCTCTCCTACCTCACACTCTGCTCTTTGCACTGTGTGCTCACCCCGGAGCTGCATAAAAGGAGGATCCGGGACTGTGGTCCCTGGTGTGTCTGGAGGGACTTGGCTGCAGGGAGGGGCCGCCCAGGGCTTGAGCCCTAACTCCCAATCCTTGAGCAATCACTGACCTGAGGAAGCAATGGGTCTAAACTATTGTTTCTTGGGGAAACAATGAGTCTAAAACATTGCTTTTCGGCAAGGGTAGCACTCGGGGTAACTACACTGTGTTAGTTTTATCACTGAAGGAGAGAAGCAAGATCTGACCCTGCCATAGGCCAGAAACTTCTGACACCCCTCCCTCCTTCCCCATAACTGCTAGGAGCACAGCGATGCCCTGGGAGCGAAGAGCCCTTTGGGGCTGCCAGTGGCTGAGGGCAGAGACTTCTAAGGAAACCTTGAGTGTTAGAGGTGGTGTCAAGGATTAAGGGTCAAAAGGCAGAGACTGTGCATGAATGGGGGTCTCGACCTGGTCTCTGGCCTAGCCCTCTGGGCACCCAGCCAGAGGAGCTGAAAGGGGCCAGGTTTTGAAGCTTCCTTCCCGGCCCCCAAGATCCAGAGGAGAGCCCCTCTGTGTTGCCTTCCAAAGATGTCGTGTCCCGCCCCTCTCTCTGGGTATGCTGGCAGCCCTAGCTGAGCAGTCCAGCCTGTCGCACTCCCACACCCTACCGGCACCAGAGAAGCCTCTTGTTACGGAACAGGATCTTCCAGATGCCAGCCCAGTCTGATCAGCTCTAGGCTGCCCCAGCCTGCTGGGAGCCAGGGAAGAAGGGAGCCACCCCCTGTTGGCAGGACCTAGGCTGGCTGTCCAGGGGGCTGCCCTTTGGTCCCTGGGGCCCAGGCGCTCCCTGGGGGAGCATGGCATGTGACCCGTGATCGGGGGTGGGGAGATGGGGTGGGCAGGTCTGGGCTGTCTAGATCTCAGACACAGCACTCTGATGTCCATTCCCTCCTCTGCTCCTTATTCCTCTTTGAACTCCTGTCTTTCTTCCTCCAAACCACCATGCCTTTCTTAAGTTCAGCAGGGGGTCAGATGGGTCCTCTGTCCCACCCCTGCCACCCAGAATCTCTCCTCTGGTCCTGGAAACTGGCTGATGGCCTCCAATACAGGCCCCAGTCCTTGGGGTATGAGGCGCTCCCTTCCCCTGTTCTGTACTTGCAGCCCCCACTGTGGCTAAGCCTACTGTAGCAGCCCCTTGCTCCCCTCTTTCCAGGCCTGGGGAACCTGCAGCCCTGGATGCAGGGCCTTATCGCTGTGGCCGTTTTCCTGGTCCTTGTTGCGATCGCCTTTGCCGTCAACCACTTCTGGTGCCAGGAGGAGCCGTGAGTGTTACCTGGAGACCCTGGGGGTTGGGCCAGCACAGGTAGGGTGGCCCCAGGACCACTGCTGCTGCTCCAGCAGCAGTGAGATGGGCCTCAGAAACCCTGAGTGTCCCCTAGACACTGAGGCCCAATGTCTAGAGGACTAGAGCACTGGCTTACTGGCTCCCAGACCTGTTCCCCCCAGGGTGGTGGGCCGAAATCTAGCCCCCTCTGCACTTATCGACTCTGGAGCAAGGCCACAGCTGCCCCCAGCTCTCATGCAGGTGGCCTGGTGCCCGGATGCAAGCAGCAGCCTTGCATGGCCCACCAAGGGGACACAGCCATTTCATGGGTAGAAAGAGGGATCGAGAGATCCAAGATAAGCTGCTAAGGGAGGCAGGTCCTGGGCCAAGCAGACCCTTGTACACCAATGCCCGGAACTGTGGGCTTTCTTCTTAGTGCAGTAGGAATTCAGTGAAAGTTTGTAGGCCGAGATGAGGTGCACCTGAGCAGAACCACTTTGGCTGCCCCATGGCAGATGTGTGGGTTGGAGGGCAGTCAGCAGGTGAGGAGAACAATGAGGAGGCTGAGCATGATGTCAGGAGAGTCTGGACAGTTGGAGGCAGCAGAGGGGATGGAGAGAGGGAACAGGTCTGAGCTATCTAGGAGGTGGACCCTCTGGGAGTTGGAGGAGGGGGACAGCAGAGGGCAGGGGGGGAGGAAGGACAGGTAGGGGAAACATCCAGACTTCTGATGGGACCACTCCCTGAGACACTGAACACAAGAGGCAGATCTGGGGCGACTGCTGAGTTTAACTTGGGACATATTAGGCCTAGGATCGGGGAGAGGAGTTGAGACCCAAGCTCCAGGAGCAGAAATTGGGATGTCCAAGGAAAGATGAGCAGTGGTAAGGGGTCCCTGTGACCCTCGTGAAAGCAGTTTCTGGGGAGGTGGGGGCAGAGGCCACACTCAGTGGCTTTAAACATAAATAAGAAATCAGGAGCTTTTTGCTGGAAATGCTTCTTCTCTCCACTGACCCCAGCTGTGTGTCTTCAGCAGCTATTGACCATGGCTGCTTCTGTTGAGCAGGGAAAGCCCTGTGGAAATTGGGGGTGGGTGGGGGGTGGACCCTGAGTCCTGCAGGCTCTGCTCTGGAGGCTGAGCTGAGGCCAGAAGAACAGCAGAGGGAGGCTGGGAGGCATCCAGTGTGAGGCCTCTGATGGGGCGTGAGGTTCCCATCGTGGAGCAAGGAGGGAGAAGGATGTGAATAGGGCTGGAATCTGATGCTGACAGGGGCCCTGCAGGAGAGAGGGGCTTCTGACTCGAGAGAACCAGAGCCTCAGAACGGGGCCTGGACTGACGGGGTGGGGGGTGGGGGGAAGTGGGAGGAGGGAAACTTAATGGGAGGTGGGGACCTAGAGAGCCCTACTGATGAGCCCTCCCCACAGGGAGCCTGTGAACATGGTCATGACTGCTGGGAACAAGGCAGAAGGGACTCTGGTAGGAGCGGAAGGAAAGTATTCCTCGATGGCTGCCAACTTCAGGTGAGGTGCTGGTAGAGGGCTGATGACCCTGTGCGCTAAGGGCCCATGGGGACCTTGGACCCAGGTGCTTCTGAGTAGGGAGAGGGCGGGAAAGGATGGGGACTTGTGTGGGGAAGTGTGAGAGAGGCACTGGTAAGTGATGGGGGCTTCCTGAGGACTGCAGGGCTCCATGGGGACGTGAAGCCTCAGTCTGGAGAGAGGGCCCAGGAAGGGGATGGGGGTGTGGTGGGGAGAGGCTCGGCGGGTGGACTGGGACTCATAAGGAGGAGTGCAGTGGGGTATAGGGGCTCAAGGAGGGAAAGGGACTCTGGCGGGATGAGTGCGGGACCGAGTGTGGGGAGAAGGATCCGTTAGGGTAGGGAGCTCAGTGGAGGAGGGAGGTGGGGTTCAGGGAGGTGGTGCTGAGAGGCCTCCATTCTCAGGTGTGTAAGAGCAGATGTGGTCGGGGAACCCCCTTCTGGGACTCAAACGTTTCTTCTGAAAGGTACTGTCCTCACAAGTGCAGGATGGGACAGGGAGAAGGGGATGGCATGGAGGGTGCAATGACCCTGTCGTCCTCTTCCAGGTCCAGTGAGCATGAGAATGCCTATGAGAATGTCCCTGAGGAGGAGGGCAGGATGCGGAGCACCCCCATGTGACCGCGCTTGCCCATGGCCCCGAGCGCTGATCCCGGGCACCTGTGATTGGTGCCACTCCTCTGTGCAGGAATCTTCAGTAAGGGGCTGACTCCTCCAAGCCCACATCTCCCCACCCTCCCCTGACTTGTCCCAGCCAAGGTCAGAATTCAGACTGTCTGGATTGAGGTTCGGCTGTGGCCCTGGGGTCTCCTACCCAGTTGGATTCAGAAGACTCTTCTGGAGACAGCTCAGCACCTCCCATCCTGTTTCACATTTCCTCCCCGCAACTGTGGAAATAGCCCTTATTTCTGTGAAATAAAGACTTTTGTACTTCTGAGGCTGAGGCTTGAAAGCCTTAGAAACAGCCCCTCAGGCTTCCATCGAGCCCTGATCTTGCTTTCTGGATTATGCCAATCACCTCCAAAGCCGTTGTCATGGTGGCTTTGGAGGATTACCCAGGAAGCCCTCCCTGGGAGGTGCCCTGGGACCAGGGGGATCACCCACTCTACCTTTATTCTAGGCAGCACCAACCTTGTCCCGCTCCTGCCTCCATACTGCCTGGCATTGTGGTGGGCTCATTCATTTCTCATCCACCTAGCTCTGTCCCCCTCCCCATAGTCTCCCTGGGAAGGCTTTGTGCATAGAAAGCACCAGGAAGTAGTCTTTGGCTAGGACTCAGGAAACCCAGATTTGAGTCCCGGGTCCCTTGCTGGCTTGCTGTGTGACCTTGGGAGAGTCACCATCCTCTCTGAGCTCAGTTTTCTCTCTGTGGGGGGTTTGGCCAGTCTCACCATAGAGCCGGAGTGGAATGGTCCTCACCGATGCCACTGACTCCCAGTTCTGGGTGGGGGCAGAGTCAGGGTACCGGGTTCTAGCGGGAATGAAGAAGGAAGGAAGGGAGAGAAGAGGCATGACTGAGGGGCTGGCTGACCCTGGAGGCCCGTGACTGTTGTTTTCGTCTGGGGTGACAACCTGAGACAGACTCGCCTGGAAGCACTCTCAGAGGCAGGGGAGTGGGGCTAGAGAGTAGGAGACAGTCCCCCTTGTCTTCGAGATCTCCCTCTCCCGCCTGTCTCAACCTGTCGCAGCCCCCTCACTTTGCCCTTGCAGCCATTCCTTTGTTGTTCTAAGGCTTCTCTCCAATACCTCTGGGGGAGACCCATCTGAAATCTGAATTACTCCTTTTCTAATAACTGGGTCTAGTTTGCCACCTGCAGCAGTGAGGAGAGCCCTGAGCAGAGGGATGGCAGGGGCTTTGCCTGGGGCCTGTCCCTGTCCTGCGGTGTAACCTGGGGGCAAGTCTCCTCCGCCCTCTGAGCTTCGGCTCAGTGACTTGAGGTTGTAGCTCTTGTGAGTCCCACTCTCGGCTTTTCGCTCAGGTGGGTTGATGTCTTCTCATACACCTCTGCTAGTTTAAACTCTGCATATTTCTTTTTCTTGGCCTAGCCAAGGTTCCTCGTCTTCTAGAAAGTCTTTCTTGATTAGACCAGAGGGCAGAGTCAGGGGACCAAGCAGCCCAGCCTCTCACTCAGCAGACACCCCCTTCTTCTGCTCAAGTCTCCTGGTCTGGGCCTTTTGGCTGCCTGGATCTGATTCTCCTTGCATAAAGCTACATTCCCTCCCACTGCTGCCCCCGGCTATCATTGAGAAGGGGGTGGTACCCCCACCAGCCTGCCTGCCTGAAGGCAGAGCCACCATTCCTCTGTGTCTCTGCAGCAGGAGAAGCCAGCCCTTCTTCCCTGTGAGGTTTTACCAGCAAGAGCCTGGGGCAGCTGCTGTCCTGCCCTGGTTCCTGGGGCAGGTCCCCCAGCACCCTGCCCGGGGCCTCCTCAGCCCCCTACCCATGCTAGCAGGACCAGGATGGAGGGAATCCTGGGGATCCTGGCAGGGACCGGGCTGGCACTGACCTTCCTCCCCCTACTCCATGTTTCCTGCCCTGACAGGGGGCAGGGGGCATGAGGCATGGAGCTGCCGACCCCAGAACGACGGAGCCCCCAATCCTTATCACTAGTTCCCACCTGCCCGCCTGGCCAGATGAGGGAGGGAAAGGAGGCTGGGCCCGGGCCAGGGCGGCGCTTAATGACCCTCCCGGGGCCTAATCTCAGGCTGGCAGCCGCTGAGTAGCTCGGGCTTGCTCCTGGAGGAGGCTGATAACGCACCAGCTGGGCCCCCATCATCTATCGGGGCCGCACAGCCAGTCCCGAGGGGGCAGCGCTCAGGGGGCCTGGGGAGGGGGAGCCTCTGGGCTGGGACCCTGAAGGAGGTGAGCTCTCCGCCCCTGGCCAGGGGGCGGGGATAGGCGATTCTGAGGTGACAGATGAGGGGGAGGAACAGGGCAGGCAGAATGGTGGGCTGGGCCGGCAGGAACCCCAAATGGCGGGTGCTCCTTCACGCCTTCCGGCTCCCTCCCCACCCTTTTCTCCCCATTCGGGACTTCCCCCACCCAGTCCCGGTCTCCTCTCGGGCTCTCCCAGCCTTTATCGATTTCAGAGCTCCGTCTTTCTGTTTCTGTCTTTGTGAGTGCCGGCTCTTGGCCTGTTTTTGTCTCCATCTCCTTGTCTCTGTACCGTCCCCCCTTTTCCTCCCTCCCCGTGAGCTCAGTGCTCACCGTCCCTCTCTCCCCTTGCATCTTTTATCTGTTTCCAGATGGTTCTCCCCGTTGGCCCTTCCCCAGCTCTTCGCATCTGTCCAAGCTGCCTTGACGCTGCCCTTGGCCGGGGAAGTGCCCTGATCCCTCCGCCTGCTCTCGGGGCAGAACGCTCAGGTTGTCCAGGCCCTGTCTCAAGGACCAGGAACTTCTCTTAGGACATTCTTGCTCCTCCTACTTCCTGGAACAGGACTTTCACCTTTTTTCCCCCTCCCCTACCTAAAACGTACGGATGTCACAGGTTTGCATTGCAGGTGACACCTAAACTCTGGCACCGAAGGCTCCGCCCAGGAACTGCAGAATTGACTTAGGTTGCAGAATAGCTTACTTCAGTTAGACTTGAAGAGGAACTTCCAGCCTGAAGTTGATTTTTAAAAAAGGGTGTGGAGTTCTATCCTGAGCATCACCTATGATAGGACAGAGTGCCAGGTGGTCAAGATGATTTTCAAGATTATTTTACTCATACTCAGAGTATCGTGAGCAGAAATACTGCTTGCTTATTGTGCTTCAAGGAGCCATCAGATGGAGACTGCTGCCCGGCAGTCTCTTCCAGCCCAGGGTAGAGAGGTGGGGTGTAGGATACAGAGCGTCACTGAGAGGGGCTGTGACCCAACTCACACACACTCTGCCCTGTTCCTGGGGACCAGTCTCACAGGTGAGTCAAATGGCTGGAGCTGTCAGACTTGTTCTGGGACCAGGGCAGGAGGCACCTGCCTCCCTTCCAGATCTGGTCTGGGGCCTGGACTTCCTAACTCTGCTCTCCTCCCAATTTTCAGTTCCCAGAAGTACATACAGTGGCTAAGAGTTTGATCTTGAGAATTGTGCAGACTCTGGTTCAAATTCCAGATGTGTGTCTGCTCGTGGGACCATTCAAATGCTCCGTTCGCTTGCCAGTAAAATTGGTTCTGTCCTGTCTTCCTTGCAGGACTGCTGGGAGGAAAGATAATGTATGTTATAATCACACCTGAGACTTGCCAGAAGGTCATCTAGGCTCAGCTTAGATGCCGCTTCCTCCGGGAAGAGTCCCCACTGGGTTAGATGCTTCCTCGGAGCTATTCCAGCCATGTCTGTGTTCATCCTATCTTGTTGTCTGTTTACTTGATTGTGTCCTGCTCTAGTCAGGCCCGGGAGCTCCCTTGAGGTCAGGAATGGGGTCACTTCCTTTCTGTGTCGCCAGTACCCAGGACAGGGCTGGATTCAGGGGAAGGGAAGAGACCCAAAGGAAGGGACTAGACCAGCTGTAAATCCTTCTACACCCCTAAGCCCCACAGGCGCAGACACACATGTGGGCACACCCACACACATGCACTCATTCTCTCTCTCTGGTTGAAGGTCCTGGGATCAGTGACAAATCCCCCTGAACATCGCTGCTCCATCTGGCCTTCGGTTTGTTTCTGGAAGGTGGAGGAGTGCTGCTCTCCCTCCTTCAGCCTGCAACCTTGGCTGCCATCTGGTGGCTGCACACCCAATAGGAAGAGCAGATTTCAGCAGAGCCTTTGAACGTGAGCTTCAGGTGTGGCCCTTCCCCCACTTAAGCACTGGGATCAGAGGCCTTCCCATAGCATGTCCCTAGGGACCCTCATAGGTTGTGCCAGCTCCTTGCTCAGTCTTCCTGTAGGCTTCAAGGGCAGCCAGGCCTCCAGTGCCTCCTTGTGGCCTCAGAAGTCAAGTTTGTGAATATCTAAGGTTCCAAATACTACTAGAGGGGCCAGGCTCTTGGGAATTCAGTCATCCTGGTCCTATTGACACACTTCCCTTTCTCTCAGAAATGGTCTGGGAATCCAGTGGCTTCTGCCATGGGTGTTATTTCATGGGGTAAGGGATGACCACATTTCTGGAACCACATTCCCTGGAGACTTTAACCCCTTGGAGAAGCAGGAAAGAGAGAGACAGAGATAGAGACAGAGACAGAAACATAGAGACAGAGAGAGACTGAGAGAGAGAGGTAGGGGAGGTATCAAGGATGAGTCCCAGTATCATTCTGAGCAAGGTGGATCCAGGGATACTGTACTGGGTTATGCAGACTGTGCCTCTACGAGCTGTCATGGGCCTGCAGCAGCCTCTGGGGAGGGGCACCTTTTCCTTATTCTCACAAAAGCCCCATATAGGCTAGTGAATGGCACTGAGAATGGCAGGTGCTCATGGATAAGCAGGAGTATGCGTGGAGTAATGATACATTTATGGACATGTGGTGTTTAGCAACCTGTGTGGTATCTTTAGGGAATGGAGGAGGACGTTTGGGTGCACAGCTCAGACCTGAAGCTCAGTTGAGCAGTTACTAGTTGAGCCAGAGATTTTGCCTTCAAGTTGGATGCCCACTGGGAGGTTAAGAGCCCAGATCTGAGTCGGGCAGCCCTGATACAGTGCCGTCCCGACACTTAATATCTGTGACCTTGGATAAATCAGCTCCACTTTAGGAACTTTGGTTTAGTCATCTGTAAGTTGGGGGCAGTAAATGGTATCTATCTAATAGATGAAAAGAAACAATGCAGAAAAACATGTAGAATAGTGCCTAACACACAGGGCACAATAAATGTTAGCTTTTTTAATTTTCATTATTATTACAGGATGAACCGAGTTGGAAGCAAGGCCACAGTGTCTCAGAGCTAGCAAAATCCTTAAGCCCAATTTACTAATATGGCATTGTGGAATCTGAAGCCCAAGGTGGAGCAGGATTGGAAGTGGGGGTTGGGGGGAGAGTGGTGGCACCTGCCCAAGTCATGTAACAGTCAGGGTGAGAGGTAGGCTCAGCATGGCTGGAGGGTACAGAACATGCTGGGCCCAGCTGCCCTCCTGGGCCTCTGGAGGCACCACCACAATGGGGTGGGTTGCCCAGGTTCGTTCTGCATTGTTGAAGCCGGTACAGTTTTGTACATGGACTCTGCAAATGAATAACAGCACCCTTGACTTGTTCTGGCTGTGAGTTCGGGGGCGTGGGATGGAGGTGGTGAGGACAAATGCTGGAAAAGTGGAGAAAGGGTCAGGGAGGAGAACTCCAGGGGGCAGAGAGAAAAAGGAGAGAGAGGAGTGGGAAGAAACTGCTGGAAGACTCTTCTGGGCCCCAAGAGCTAATGAGCTGAAACAAGAGACTGGGAAGGGCCTTCCCTTAAACCTAAGCACAGTGTCAGTGGTGGTGGTGGTTTTTACACAGAAGGTGAGGGCTGCTGTATGGCTGCCAGGATGCTTTCCGGTTACAGCCCCATTCTCATCCTACCGGGTTGTATAATTGGGCCCATTGTCTTGAGGGGAAAATGCAACCTCAGAGAGGGAGGTGACTTGCTCAGGTGACTTACACAGCCGGTTAGTGGCATTGGACTGTGGTGTTTTGATTTTAAACCATGGCTAATTCTACTCTAACACAGAGTTCTCTGTAGTGTGTGTGTGTGTGTGTGTGTGTGTGTGTGTGTGTGTGTGCGTGTGTAAAGGGGAGCTGAAGAAGAAAAGAGAATATTTACCACTGCAGTGCTTACAGTCCATTTGGAAAGATGCATCTGGGCAAGTGGAGAGGGGTCCCTTCAAGTATCTAAGCGAAGTGGTTGACATGTGCTGTTTCTGCCTCCATTCTTCTCACTCACGCCTCAATGTCTTTCACCTCCAACAGTCTGAAGAGACTGCTTTCACCAAGGGCACTACAGTCCCATCGTCTTGTTGCAAGATATGATGGCTTATTTGATCTTTCTGCTCTCAACATAACAGGATAATAGCCATTTTCTCCAAGGAGCTGTTACTGGTCGTGCTTCCTCAGCTCACCAGTCTTCCCAGCTGGTCATGGTATTGCTCTCTGAACAATACTGTGAACTCTGGACTCTGTGAGATACAGACCACATCTGTCCTGTTTATTGTAGTATCTGAGTATCCAGCACAAGTTGGGAATACAGGATGTCCCCAGTAAATAATTGTTCAAGGAATGACATGGGGACTTTATCCACTCCATTATTTACAATACTTCCTTTGAAACATCAACTTCCAAATCAGCACCTTCAGGCCCATTCCCTCCAGTACCCAGTTGGCTACTGCACAACTCCTCAGGCACTTCAGGTTCAAAATGGAATTCCTGATCTTTCACCAACCCGAGTCCCTTGTTCCTGTTAGTGGCCCTCCACCCATCCACCCAGGCCAGAGTTGGGATTCACACTGAAGCCCCCTTTTTTACTCCTACCCCCAGCTTCCTTGCTTCAAGTCTCTGTCTTGCCCGAAGATGTTTTGTTTTCATTCTTGCTACATGCTCCAACCATTCTCCACACGGTCGCCCAGGAGACCTTTCCCAAACACAGAGCCAACCAGGATCCAGCCCTTCACACCTGCGGGGGTAAACCTCTCTCCTCAGATAAACCTCAGTCCTTGAGGCAAGTGCAGCTTAGTGGCTGTGGGCATGGGCTTGAAGCCAGACTTCCCTGGGCAAATCTCTCCTGCCAATGTCATATTAGTATAATGTTGGGTAAGTTAGTAACAAAGGTACCTCAGCGCCTGAATATTAAAACTAAGGGTGAAATAATGTCCATCATATAGGTTTATGGTGAAGATAAGTAAGTACATACATGTACAGAAACCATAGAGTAAATGCTCAGTGAATGTTAGCAACAGCCATTGTAACTTTCTGCTTTACCTGCGATATCCTGAGTGGCCACTAGATGGCAACACCGGAGGCCTTCTGTGACTCCGCCTACTCCAACCTCTCCTCCCACTCCTCCCTCCCCTCCCAAGCTGTTTCATATCTCAGGGCTCATGATTTTTCCTTCTGCCATCCCCATCTCCTTCAGGATGTTTCTCTGACTCCTCTTTCCCTTTCCACGATCACTGGATGGACTATGCTCTGTGTTTGTAACCTCTTGGAGGGCAGACCATCCCCAAGACGTCTGGCATAGTCCCTGCATTGAAAAAGTACTTAGTATTTGTTGAAGGAATACATCTCAGCCAGGTCCAGCTCAGTCACTTAAATCAGCTGTGTGATCTTGGGCAAACCACTTAAACTTTCTGGGTCTCAGTTTTCTTTTCTTAAATGGACATTCGAAAGAGGACCTACTTCACATTTGTGGTGAGAGTCCAGTGTAAAAGCCCTGGCATAAGACCTGGCATGCTGCAGACCCAGGGCAACCATGCTCAGCCACCTGCCCACCAACCACGGCCCATCCCCATCGCCAACCAGCTATTGCCCTAGACTCACTCCTGTCACCTGGCCCAGTCGAGAGCATTAAAAATGGTTTTACCTCTTCCCAAAGGTCCTTCTTTACTGAGTAGGGTCTGGGATTAGTCTGCAAGCCGGCTGGGCCGGGTGGACCTAAGCTTCGTTGATGGATCAGCTGAGCCCAGTGGGCTTCCGTTTGCCTGGAAAGCACAACGTCAGCTTCCCATCCTCTTGGATGACTGCACTCCTAATCCCTCTTTTCTCCATACACCCCAGTTCCTGATGTCCCAGCTCAGTCTGGGGTCCGGCCGAAGGTCATCATGGATCTCTGCACTCTGACACTGCCTCTATCTGGTTGACCCTATTCATTGTGCCTCTTCCATCAAAGCCCTGAAACAATGACCCCTCTTTAGGACAAACTCCTAGGAAAGAATATGAGCATCTCTGAGGCTCTTGTAAGGTACATGCTCACTATTGATTTCCCTAAGGGTTGAATCCATTTACATTTTAATCAATTACACCACAATGTAAACGGGGCGGGGGGCGGCAGTGGATTCCAGTTTGCTTTAAGGCCAGACACTTTCGAAGGTCGTTCATGAAGTATAGCGCTCTCTTTTTGGTTTCCAAACGACTATTCCTGTTCTTTATCCTCTCTATTGCTCGCAATATCTTGAATAGCCACCAGATGGCAGATCTTGCACAGTCCCTGGGAAGATCGATGGTGGTCCAGCAACCCTCTTTTTCTTGTGTAGACAGAGGAGTCTGTCACCGCGGAGGGGCAGAGTGGAGTGGGCATTGATGAGACCCCTGGGGAGATGTGGGGGTGGTCCTAGTAGAGATTGGCCTGGCTGGAAGTTAGATGTTTGGGACATTTGCATATGTTCCTATCATCTTTGTGGTTTGTTTGTCCTTCCTTTCCTGTGCTCTTTTTTCCCACCCTTCTTGCAATTTTAGGGAGATTGGGGGTTTGGGGAGTGGAATGTATAGCGTTTTTATTAATATTCAATTTTTTCCTATTCTATACTTTCCTCTACAAATTTACAATTTATACATTTTATTTCTGCTCTTTAGCGGCTATGCTTGAAATTTTTATTTCACATGCTTGACAAAGTCTAAAATTATGTGGTATCTTAACTCTCCTGCCTCTCACAAGATACATGTATTTTAGCACACTTTAATTCCACTTACTCCCTCCTGGCTTTAATAATGAGTTTTTGTTCTTCCTTTCAAATATTTGTCTCTTCATTTTCTTTTCTTAAAGCCTTTGGTGGTATCCAGAACATTCTTGCCACAGTCCTGACCATGAGGGCATGCTTTGAGATAGTCACTGTTAAATATGAAGGCCATAAGTTTCTAGGGTTCTAAATTATAAAATTTAGAAAAATTTCTCCAATCACTAGCTCCTAAAGCGGTTTGAACTCGAGAATAGATGTTGATTCTTATCCAGTGTGTCCTAGCATATATTAGTATTACCTTTTGTCTTTTATCCTTTAATCTGCTAATTAATTTTGAACAATTATTGCATTCCTGAGATAAAATATAATTCATAATGGTGTGTATGTGTGTACATGTGTGGGTGTATCTGTGTGTATATACATCTGTATTCATAAATGAAATTTGTATATTGGTATGTAGTGACCTATATCTGTAATTATAAGCAAAATTGGTATAAAAGGAAATATTTAAAGCAAACAAAATGTTCAACACTATATGGTAAGATAGAATATCATTCAGTTATTTAAATATGTTAATGAATAATTAGTGGCTCCCTCTTCATTGGGATGTTGCAGAAATTAAGTGGGATTACAAAGGCAAAGAGCTTACCTTCGTCAGTGCCTGGTTACTAATGGTTAACCATTATCACTGCCACCATTAATGAAAACTATTTGGGGACATCTGGTTAGATGACAACATAACACAAGATTGCCGACTCTCTGTTTTTCCCAAGAGCCTTCATTATTTGATAGCCATGTTTTTGTGTTGAGAGGAGGGGGATAAGTTTGATCTGCCTTTGGAGCACAAAGAAGTCTAACCTGTAATTTCATATTCTTATATCGAAGATTCAGGCAATGGCCCTCATAACTTTGAATTTGGAAATCCTACTTCGAGATTTATTTTACAACATATTCAAACAAGGTCATAAAGGTATTTGTTTGAAGTATTCACAGCAACATTGACAGTGGCATCATTAAGTAACCTGGTAACACCTTCTCCAGTCCAGGTCTTTCTTGTGGGTGGGGTTCCACTGCCTCCTGGGTCTCTGTTCTGTTGAAGTTCACCAGGCACCTCCTATATGACGTGCGAAATGAATTTGCCATTGATCCCCAGCTTCCCAGTCAATTTCTCCCTCTTAGTTGTGTAATGGTGACACACAGTTTCACCCCTGCTCATTCAAAGTGCCTTGATATTGCTGCTAGGAGGCCCATGAGAAAAGGCAGGGGTAGGTTCCATTACCATCATTTAGGTCTCAGCTTATATGTTACCTTCTTAAAGAGGATTTTCTAGACAGCCCAATTTAAAGTAAGTTCTCCTTGATTACTATCTAGCTCAGTCCAGTCATTTCCTTCATGACACTTAGTACAATTTTATCTTCCACTTCAGAATACCAGCTCCATGTCTACTAATCCACTGACGCTAATGCTTATCAAAAAATCTGACATTAAGTAGGCACTTAAACATCAAATGATGATGAATCTGAAAATCATTAAGAAATTGTCATTAAGGCTTCACAAGAGTTATTAGCACCAGGAAAATATGTAAAATATCTTGACAACATTCCAAAGGAAGGCCTTCTTAGCCAAGACTCAAAGCCCAGAAACCATAAAGAAAAGTTAATATATTTTACTTCACAAAAACTTAGAAGTTTCATATGGTAACCAACACCATAAATATTATTTTTAAAAAGTGAGAGAATGGGGAAAATTATAAAGTTACAATCAAGGATTGTTATCCATAATATAAAGAACTTCTATGAATCAATAAGAAAAAGACAACTACATAGAAAAAGAAACATAGATGATGTAAAAATCATAGAGAACAAAATAAAGATAAACACAAATGGCCAATAAGCACGTTTTTAAAATTATAAATAAATATCCAATAACAGGAAAATAGTTAAATAAATTATAGTACACTCATATTACAGAATGTCATGAAGCCATGATTAGGAATGAGAATTTTTTTTTTAAGGTTTTAAAACTTTTTATTTGACTATTTAAAAAAATGTACATTCCAATGATTAAAATCATTTGAACGAAAAAATTGGCACTCTGATTTAACTGCATTAAACTGCATTTTACAGCCTGCAGGACACCTTGGACCAGCTTGGTTTTTCACTCCAGATTTCAGTGTTATCCCACCAGCTTCTGCCTTCCCCAAGAAGTTCTTTTCCTTCTCTGCCAACCAGACAGGCAGGTGGGAGAGGCAGGTGCGGCCTTCGTTGTCAGTAGTTCTTGGATGTGAAAAAGGGGCAGCACAATCATTTAAACCTGATCCAACCTCTTTGCATCCTACAAAGTTAAACATTTAAAAGAAGTAAAATAAGAAGGCAATGCTTGTGGAATGTACAGTGCATATTGGCGGAGCGTGCCTCATCACGATTCGCTTGCATGCTTCTCCTGTTCAGTCATTTCTTTTGATGGTCGTGGGTTCTTTTCTTGCGACTTATCAAATTTCTCAATCTCAGCCATATCGGGTGTGTCAGACATGGTTGCAGAGGAAGTGGAGCAAGGCAGCGAGGAGTGAATCTGATCTGCTCAATGGTGGTCAGTTGTGGACTGTCGAGATGTATTTTTATAAGTGAAAAAAGCTAGAACAATATGGAAATGATCCACATCCATATGGATATGTGGAGTTGCTCACAGAATTGTTTCTGCTATGAGGATACGATGTAACATATGGCGACTATAGTTGATAACACTGTGTTGTATAATTGTAATTTGCTAAGAACAAATACATACATATATACATATGAAACATACACGAAAAAGTCTGAAAGAATGCACACCAAACTACTTTGCTTTTAGGAAAAGCAGTATGATTGGTCAGGGCAGGGAGGGCTGTGCTACATGAAATGAGATTTTTACCTTTTACTCTGCATGCTTTCCTAGCATTAGAAATCTTTTCTACTGAGAATACATTCACCTACTGCTGTGTAATTCTGAAAAGCATTGTCAAAAACAACAGGACATATATGGAAATCACCTAGCAAACTTCTTGGTATATAGCGTTAATAGTAGCCAAAATCAAAGAGAAAAGATCTGAAAATCTCCCAAAGTCATACTGAAACAGGTCGAGGTGACACAGATCTAGGTCCCCTAGAAATGTTTTTGAATAATATGCAGTTCTACAGAGACCCCCATCCCATGTACTCCTAATCCTCCCACCATGCTTTGATTCCTCTTCATTTTCTTGGACTATTAGTTGTAATTTAACTTTAAAAACAAAAAATATATAATCGTTGTACCACGGGCTCTAATATTAGGAAAGCTTTTTCAGGTATAAGTGGACCCCATTCTTGGGTTTGAGGATAACCTGGGGCAAGAGGGAAAGAGGCCTGGTGGGGTCTGGAGTCAACCTGAAGCGAAGCAAAATCAAAGCGATGGTCACCTTTAACTTAATCATGGCAAAGTGCTGCCCGATGCAGTTCCTGCAGACACCAAGAGAAAATAAAAAATACTTGAAGAAATGGTGTTTCTTCTGACTCTTTAATAAGATACTAGAATAACAAGTCTGACGTTCACAGCAAAGCAACAGTTTCATTCTCAATGTCATACAAAATTTTGTACTTTGTATTTACATTGTTCCCTGCAAGAATGTGAGCTGGAAGGCCCCAGCCTTATGCCCTCCCTAAACAAGGTGGCACTTGGAGTTGCTCATAAAATTGTTTCTCCTGGGAGGATATGATGTAAAACATGGTGACTATAGTTGCTAACCTGTATTGTATAATTGTAATTTGCTAAGAAAGTAGAACTTGAATTTCTCTTTCACACACATACACACAAAGATAAATATGTGAGGTGAAGGATGTGTTAATTAACTAGATAGGGAGGAATCATTTCACGATGTATATGTATAGCAAATCATCACAACGTACACTTTAAAGATCTTACAATTTAATACCTCAATAAAGCTGAAATTTAAAAAAAAAGAATTTTTTCTATTTTTAGAGGAAAATCAATGCAGCCCACCTGCATTGGGGGTGGACAGCATTGAGCCTATGAGCAACAGCTTGGATCATGGGATGGCATTCTGAGGCACAGCTATATAGGATGTGATAAAGAAGGGCGTTGTCTCTTGTGAAACTAACTGGCCCTCTCAGAGGCTTGAATAGACAGCAAGATCTACCTCAGGGTCAGGTGAGAAGATAGGGTTCCCTGAAAGAATTTATGGAGCTGAGATGCTAAAGGAAAAAAACTGTCCCTGAGTAAACATTTTTGTGTATTTTCAACAAGTTCAAGTTGTCCTCACCTTGGTCCAGCTGAGAATGGTAAGAAGGAGTGGGAGTGTCTCTGATTAGCATTCTCTTGAGAGAACCTCAAGGGGTCAAAGACCTGAAATGAGAGGGCTACTGCTTAGCACTGATCAATAGAAATATACTGTGGGCCACATATGTAATTTTAAATGTCCTAGTAGTCACATTTTAAAAAGATGAAATGATTTTTAATAAAAGAAATTAATAGAAAATATTATTATTCCAACATCTACTCAATGTAAATAATTATTAAGAAAATATTTCACATTTTTTGGTACTACATCTTCAAAACCCAGTGTGTATTTTATATTTCCAGCACATCTCAATTCTGACTAGCTACATTTCAAGTGCACAGCAGCCACTTGTGGCTGATGGTTACTGCCCTGGACAGTGCAGCTCTAGTCCTGAGACCTCGTCTGGTCTCTCAATAGACCAGTGGACTACCCAGACTAAGGGGAAAGCAGAAATACTATGACCAGTGGTATTATTTTCACTTTGGAGGTAAAAGTGCATTTACTTAGAAGTCAAGGCAAAATGATTACATAATCAGTGCTTCCTGAGACATATAGTACAAATTCCCATTACATGTAACAGATCATACACCTTAGCAATTTATGTAAAAGGAAGTGTTTGTACACATGTTTATTTTTTTAAATTTATTTTTGAATTTTTAAAATTAAGTTTATTGGGGTACCATTGGTTAATACAATTACCTAATTTTCAGGTGTATATTTTAATTTGACATCTGTATATTCTATTGTGTGTTTACCACTCAAAATCCAGTTTCCTTCAGCTACCATATATTTGATCCCCTTTACCCACTTCACCTTCCCCCTACCCCCTATAGTTCACTCCCTTTATCCCATCTACCTCCCCACTCCTCCCCCATCCCCTACCCTCTGTTAAACACTAGTCTATGGTCCATGTCCATGAGTCTCTGTTTGTTTGTCCTGCTCATTTGTTGCTTTTAGGTTTACATCCCACATATAAGTGATATCATGTGATTTTCTACTTTTTCTGTCTGGCTTATTTCACTTAGCATGATTATCTAGAGGTCCATCCATGTTGTCACAAATGGCAGTATTTCATCTCTTCTTATGGCTGAGTAATATTTCATTGTATATATGTACCACAGCTTCTTTAGCCAACCATCTATTGTAGGACACTTTGGTTGCTTCCATGTCCTGGCCACCGTGAATAATGCTGCTATGAACATCGGTGTGCAAATATCTTTTTGGATATGGGATTTAAAATCTTTGGGGTAAATACCCAGTGGAGGAATTGCTGGATCATATGGTAGATCAATTCCTAGTTTTTTGAGGAAACTCCATACTGTTTTATATAGTGGCTGTACCAATTTGCAGTCCCATCAGCAATATATAAGGGTTCCATTTTCTCCACATCCTCTCCAACATTTGTTATTACTTGTCCTGTTGATTATAGCTATTCTAACAGATGTGAAATGGTATCTCATTGTGGTTTTGATTTGCATTTCCCTAATAGCTAGTGATGTTGAGCATCTTTTCATATATTTGTTGGCCATTTGTATGTCCTGTAGGGAGAAGTGTCTGTTCAGGTCCTCTGCCCATTTTTTGATTGGATCGTTTGTTTTTTTTTTGTTATTGAGTCGTATGAGTTCTTTGTATACTTTGGATATTAGGCACTTATCGGAGGTGTTGCTTGCAAATCTATTTTCCCATTCAGATGGTTCTCTCTTTATCTTGTTGATGATTGCTTTTGCTTAGCAGAAGCTTTTTAGTTTGACGTAGTCTCATTCATTTATTTTAGCTTTTACTTCCCTTGCCTTTGAGGTCAAATTCATAAAATCCTCTTTAAGCCCAAGGTCCTTGGGTTTAGTTCTTATGTTTTCTTCTATGCATTTTATTGTTTCAGGTCTTATATTCAGGTCCTTAATCCATTTTGAGTTAATTTTGGTGTGCGGTGATAGACAACAGTCTAGTTTCATTCTTTTGCGGGTGGCTTTCCAGTTTTCCCATCATCATTTATTGAAGGGGCTTTCTTTTCTCTACTGTATGTTTTTGGCTTTTTTGGTCGAAAATTATTTGCCCATGTAAATATGAGTTACTTCTGGACTCTCGATTCTGTTCCACTGGTCTGTGTGTCTGTTTTGCTGCCAATACCATGCCATTTTGATTACTGTCACTTTGTAATATAATTTGAAGTGGGGCAGAGTGATGCCTCCAGTCTTGTTCTTTTTTTTCTCACGTTGGCTTTGGCAATTTGGGGTCTTTTGTGTTTCCATACAAATCTGATGATTTTTTGTTCTATTTCTTTAAAAAATGCCAATGAGATTTTGATAGGGATTGTATTAAATGTGTATAATGCTTTAGGCCATAAGGTCATTTTAACTATGTTGATTCTTCCAATCCAAGAACACAGAATCTCTTTCCATTTCTTTGTATCTTCTTT
The DNA here is from genome assembly GCF_902729225.1 of Pteropus medius. Taxonomy (NCBI): domain Eukaryota; kingdom Metazoa; phylum Chordata; class Mammalia; order Chiroptera; family Pteropodidae; genus Pteropus; species Pteropus medius. The sequence goes on along the minus strand of NW_024340701.1, from coordinate 2,916,827 downwards.
GATTTCTTTTAATAGGGTCTTATAGTTTTTATTATATAAGTCCTTCACTTGTTTCGTTCAATTTATTCCTAGGTATTTTATTCTTTTTGTTGAAATTGCAAAAGAAATGATTTTTTCTACTTCTTTTTCTGACACTTTGTTATTAGAGTATAAGAATGCTATGGATTTTTGTATCTAGAGATTTTACTGTATTTGCTTATTGTTTCTAGTAGTGTTCTTGTGGCTTCTTTAGGGTTTTCTATATAGAGAATCATGTCATCCGCAAATAGTGACAGTTTAAATTCTTCATTTCCTATTTGGATGCCTTTTATATCTTTCTCTTTTCTCTAATTGCACTTTCTAGAACCTCCAATGTTATATTGAATAACAGTGGCAATAGTGGACAGCCTTGCCTTGTTCCTAATCTTAAAGAGAAGGTTTTTATTTTTTCACCATCAAGTATAATGTTGGCTGAGGGTTTGTCATAGATGGCCTTTATTATGTTAAGGTACTTTCATTGTTACTGATTTTGTTAAGTGTTTTGATCATAAATGGATGCTGTATCTGTGGAAGGCTTTTTCTGCATCTATTGATATGATCATATGATTCTTATTTTTTAATTTGTTTATGTGGTGTGTCACATTCATTGATTCGTGTATGTTGAACCATCCCTGTGCCCCTGGGACAAAGCCCAGTTGATCGTGGTGTATAATCTCTTTAATATGTTGCTGTATTTGGTTCACTAGTATCTTATTTAGGATTTCTGCATCTGTGTTAATGAAAGATATTGGTCTGTAGTTTTCTTTTTTTGTGTTATCCTTACCAGGTTTTGGTATCGGAGTAATATCGGCCTCATAAAATGAGTTGGGAAGTATTGCCTCCTCTTTGACTTTTTGGAAGGGTTTGAGGAGAATAGGTATTAAATCTTTGAATGTTAGGTAGAATTCACTGGTGAAGCCTTCTGGTCCTGGACTTTTACTTTTTGCTAGGTTTTTCATGATTGTTTTAATTTCCATACTGCTGATCGGTCTATTTAGATTTTCTAGTTCTTCTTGATTCAGTCTAGGAAGGTTGTATTTTTCTAAGTACTGGTCCATTCCTTCTAGGTTATTAAATCTGGTGTTAAATACTTTTTCATAGTACATTTTTTATTATTTTTTTATTTTTTAGGCATGGCAACCTTTGGTTGACCTCACAGATTGCAAGGACCTTGTCAACTTACAATCCCTTATTTTTTATTTTTTACGCCTACAGCACCTGGTCTTCCTAGGTGGTCTCCCATCCAAGTATTAATCAGGCCCGATCCTGCTTAGCTTCCAAGATCAGATGGGATCGGGCTTGTTCAGGGTGGCATGGTCATAGACTATTCATAGTATTCTTGTATGATCCTTTGTATTTCTACAGTGACTGTCGTAACTTTCCCTCTTTCATCCCTATTTATTTGTGTCCTTTCTCTTTTTTCTTGAGTGAGTCTAGCCAGGGGTTTGTCAATTTTATTAACCTTCTCAAAGAACCAACTCTTTGTTGCATTTATTTTTCTATTGTTCTTTTGTTTTCAATTTCATTTATTTCTGCTCTAATTTTGATGATTTCTTTCCTTCTGCTGACTTTAGGCTTCATTTGTTCTTCCTTTTCTATTTTTATAAGATGAAGCGTTAGGTTGTTTATTTGGGCTTATTCTTGTTTTTGGACATAGGCCTGTAATGATATGAATTTTCCTCTTACGATTGCTTTTGCCATGCCCCAAAAGTTTTGATATGTTGTACTATCATTGTCATTTGTTTCTATATATCTCTTGATCTCTCTTTTTATTTTTTCTCTGACCCAGTTATTCTTCTGTAACATGTTGTTTAATCTCCATGTATTTGTGGTTCTTCCTGATTTCTTTCTGCAGTTGATCTCTAGTTTCAAAGCATTATGATCAGAGAATATGGTTGGTATGATTTCAACCCTTTTATATTTGTTGAGGCTATCTCTGTGTCCCAGTATGTGGTCGATTCTTGAGGATGTTCCAGGTGCACTAGAAAAGAATGTATAAGCAGTTGTTTTGGGATGGAAGGCTCTGTAAATGTCAATTATGTCCAGTTGGTCTAATATGTTGTTTAAGGATGTTATTTCCTTATAGATTTTCTGTTTGGATGATCTGTCCATATCCAACAGTGAATATTTAGGTCCCCTACTATGATAGTGTTTTGGTCTGTTTCTCCCTTTAGTTCTGTTAGTAACTACTTTACATATTTTGGGGCTCCCTGATTGGGAGCATAGATATTAATAAGTGTTATGTCTTCTTGGTGCATGATTCCCTTTATCATTATGAAGTGTCCCTCAGTGTCTTTCTTTACCTTTTTTATTTTGAAGTCTATTTTGTCTGATATTAGTACTGCTACTCCCACTTTTCTCTGAATGCCATTTGCTTGAAATATCTTTTTCCACCCTTTCACTTTGAGTCTATATTTGTCTTTAGAGCTGGGATGTGTCTCCTGGAGGCAGCATATGGTTGGGTTTTGTTTTTTGATCCAATCTGCAACTCTGTGCCTTTTTATTAGTGAGTTCAGTCCATTTACATTAAAGGTGATTATTGAAATAGGAGGTCTTCTTACAGCCATTTTATCTTTTGCTTCTTTGTCCTTGTGTTTCTGTTTTATTTTGATTGAATTTTGTGGGTTTTGCCTCTGGTTCTTCTTGTTTTATGTTACATACTTCAGTTCTGAATCTTTGGTGTGTGGTTACCATTACGAATATGTAAAGGATAGTTTATATACACACACACACACACACACACACACACACACACACATATATGCACATATATATGTGTGTGTGTGTGTGTGAGTATATATATATGCACATATATATGTGTGTGTATGTGTGTATATATATATGCACATATATATGTGTGTGTATATATATATATGTATGTATATACAGTTGTCCATTTTCTTCTGCACATGCCTTATCTCCATTCCTTTTCGTGAATATGGATCTTAGAATCCCCCCTTTTCAGTCATTTTTATCTCAGTTTGTCCCTGTGTATGCTGAATATTCATTACTATCTTGTTATAATAATTCTCTTATTATTTAAGCTTATAATGTCCTGTTCTTAGGAAGGTTGCACTCCTCTGCTTCTATTTGCCTGATAGTCATTTTACTCCTAATTATGGGGTTTTTTTGGTTTTTTTTTTTGGTCATTTTGTTTTAGGTGAACCGATCTCTTTCAGTATTTCCTGTAGTGCAGGCCTTGTAGTGGAGAATTCCTTCAGTTTTTGTATGTCTGGAAAAGTCTTAATTTCATCTTCCTATCTAAAGGAGAGCTTAGCTGGATACATTATTCTAGGCTGGTAGTTCCCTTCACTTAATAGTTTAAATATTTGATTCCATTTATTTCTGGCTTGTGAGGTCTGTGCTGAGAAGTCCAAGGATAATCTAATGGGTTTACCTTTATAAGTTACTGTTTTCTTCTCCTTGGCTGCCCTGAGAATTCTATCTTTGTCATTGATTTTTGATAATTTTAATACAATGTGTCTTGGTGAAGGCCTTTTTGGGATGAGATAATTGGGTGTTCTGCTGACTTCTTGAATTCCAAGCTCCAGCTCATTCCTTAGATTTGGGAAATTCTCATCAACTATTTGTCTGAAAATGCTTTCTAATTCCTGTTTCTTTTCCTTGCCTTTAATAATGCCCATTATTCTTATGTTTCCTCTCCTAGTGGTATCAGCTAGTGCTTGAGTTTCTCTTTCATTATTTTTCATTCTTCGGTTTCTCTCTTCTTCCTTCTGATTTATTTCTAGATTTCTTTCTTCATTATCACTGATCCTTCCTCCATTTGGTCGACTCTATTTCCCAAGCTTGCTATTTCATTTTTCAGCTCTTGTAGTATGTTTTTTTTTTTTTATCTCCAGAAGATCTATTCTGTTCTTTTTGAGGGTTTCGATCTCCTTGCTCTGCTCCTCAAGTTGTTTTTACGATTCCTGAAATTGTTGATATGACTCGTTTCAGAACTCACTGAGTTTTTTCAGAAGCATTATCCTGAATTCTCTGTCATTTAAGTAGCACGTTTCTATGTCCGTAAGCTTATTTTCTGGAGATTTTTCTTTTTCTTTCTGAGATGCCTTGTCACCTTGGTTGATCATGGTGTTTAGTGGACTATTTCTCTGCCTGAGCATTAATGGAAATTTTTCTGCTTTTTTTTCCAGAAAGATTTATTATACAACGGTCTCTCTTTAGCCTGTTGCAAAGAAGGTGCTTTTCTTTTGGTTTCCAGTAGGTGGCGTCTAAGCCTCTTGGATCCCTGCTTTATATAAAGCTTTAAAAATGCCTTTTTATTTTCTGAGAGATATTTAATCATGCTCACTACTCTCAGTTTCAGTCTCTGTCAGTGTTAGCAACAGTTTTGATAGTGTTTGCTCAGATTCCCCTGGGGCTCCGCGGTGTTCTGTCTTGGAGGCTATGGAGGGAGGGGCCCTCTGGGTTGGGGGTTGGGGGCTGCAGCTCAGCCTCAGTTTTGCAACATGGCCGGTAAAAATTAACTGTTGTTTCTCTGCTGGCTGCTTCTCTGCTTTCTGCCTTGATAACTGGACCCTGCCACCAGCTGGCCACAGGGAGCTCACAACTTTCCCAGGCAGAGCTGTCCAGGGAACTCGCTGCTCCTTCTCCTCTTCCTCTCCTTCTGCAGGGAGCTCCAGTGGCTGTGGGAGGCAGCTTCTTTATTTTTCCCAGTCCACCACCCGACACCTGGGGTTCTGACCTGTGGTAGCTCTTATGCGCAGATCCCACGCACCGATGTGCTGGTGTGCAGTTTGGGTGTTTTTTGTTGAGTTTTAGTTGTTTAGTTTATTGTTGTTTCAAGGGGAGAGATCTCTCACTCCGCCATGTATCCAAAAATCTTGTACGTATGTTTAGGGTTTTGAGAACATTGACTCAAGGAACTCAGGTATGCTACACATCTTTTTGCCTTTACGGATTCTCTCTTGGTAAGTCGCTGTAGCAATTTAGTGCAGATTGTGTGGCATTATGCTAATTTGTTCATTCAAAGCAAAGATAAAGTAGAAATTGGGGGAAAGGACAGTTTTCTTTTTGTGGAAAAGTTTTACATTTTTTTATTTTTATGTTTATTTTTGTTTGGTGTATTGTTTGCCACTTCCATGTACAGCTAACAAAAAGTGAATTGCACAGCATTAGTTCTTTGAAGTATTTATGTGTAAGAAAATCATACCTTTGGGTTTTCCCAGATGGCAGGGTTGTGGTGAAGACCCCATATACTGAGAACCACCGTTATTCCTGAGAAAGGAAGGAAATAAAAGAGATTATAGTAAAAAGAGCAAACAGTGGGCTACTGCTATACCAATCTTCAGTAGGACTTTTCTTCCAGAAGGGAAAGAGCTTGCTCCTGGCAGAGTTCTGTGTGCTGTAGCTGATGCTTGCAGTGAAGGACTCATGGGAGGGTGAGGTTTGATGGCACCTTAGTTTACAAAGGAATGATCTATTTAATATATGATTCAATCTTTTCAGAAAATTTTATTTTAATTAGTTTCAAGTATACAGTACATTGGTTAGACATCTATACAGTTCATAAAACGATCCCCCCAATTGCTCCCTCCCTCCCCTGACCCTCCACCTAGCCAACATATTAATGCTAACTGCATTCCCTATGCCGTGCTCCCCATCCCCATGACCATCCATCATCTACTAATTTGTACTTCTTTAACCCTTCACCCATTCTCCCAGCCCCGCCAAAGGCCCCAATCCTCTGTCTGACACCAAATTGTCCACTATATTTCTGAGTCTGTTTTTGATTGGTTTGTTCTTTTTATTCCTTAGATTCCACATATAATTGAAATCATATAGTATTTATCTTTCTCTGTCTGACTTTAATACCTTCTGGGTCCATCAAAGCAATATCTTTTCCCATCCCCTTCCTTTTCATATGTAGGGGTCTTGTTTTCTTATCCTTTCAGCCACTCTATCTTTTAGTTGGAGCTCTTAATTCTTTTTCATTTGAGGTATTTATTGACAAGAATGTAGTTGTTGTTGTATGATCCTATTTTAAAGAGCTATTGGTATCATGTCAAAATGATAACTCATGCTTATGCTTTCTGCTACCTCTGGAACTTACTTATACAGTAGTCCCCCCTTATCCATGGGAGAGTCTCAGTGGAACCCTGAAACCACAGATAGTACCAAACTGTATATATACTCTATGTTTTTTCTTATACATACATCCATATTATAAAGTTTAATTTGCAAGTTAGGCACAGTATGAGATTAACAACAACTAATTGTTCTATTTAATAAAATAGAAAAATTATAATTAAAATATACTGTAGTAAAAGTTATATGAGAAGAGAAAAACAATGGCATAGATAGAGGCTCTGTTCATCCCTCTGGTGACCAAATCAAAGTTGTGATGGAAACAAGGAGCAGCAGCAAGGAAAAATCGCCTGGGATCTAAATGAATAAGCCATACAACTAGGGAAAAGTCCAAGAATGCACCCTGCAACGGCAGAAGGTAGGTTGGCAAGAGGACATAGGGCTACCCGGTCTCGAGCAACTGAGTGAGACGGAGGCTGCGGTAGTGGCAGACGCCTCTTAAAGGGGCCGTGTCCACGAGTAGATTTTTGCAGTGATGGCCTACTCACTCTGAGCACCAGTGCTGATTCGGCTGCACGCAGGGGGCACCAGGGACTTACAAGGAGCCATTGTCGGAGTGAGGGCTGAGGCAAGACTCGCTCTGTACAGAAGTGCCGGTGGTATCTATTGTTCCTTGTTCAGCCCTCCCTGCTCCCAATGCCCAGACGCCATCAAACTGGAAAACAGAGGTCGCTCCTCCCAGAGGATTCCCTGAAACTGCACCTCTCCCAGCTCATGGCCCCATCAAAGCCACATCGAGCTATATCCTCAGTGAGTCAGGTGCTCCTTGCTGGGACTCACACTGGAGGAGGCAGCTGGCCTCAGTTTCTGGTGTGGACTTTTGAGGCAACTATAAGCACAGCATCTGTGGATTGCTTGCTGAGTCTTAACAGGAGGTGTAGAGGCTTGGGTTAAGTTTGGCCTGCAGCTGAACCCCTCTTAGGACTGTGCCACTGGACATCTACTTCACAAATCCGCACTAATAAGACCAGGAGACTTAGGAGCTTTGCTTAGTATATAGAAACAGACATGGAAAGGCAGCAAAATGGGAACACAAAGAAGCAGAAACCATATGAGAGAAGAGAACAGAGATCCAGATATAATGGAGTCAAATAATCTAACAGATGCAGAATTCAAAACACTGGTTATAAAGATGCTCAGTGAACTTCTGGGAAGTATAGATAAATTCAGTGAGAACTTCAACAAAGAGATGAAAAACATAAAAATGGAAATGGAAATTATAAAAGGGAACCAGTCAGAAATGAAAAACACATTATTTGAGATGAGAAGTATATTAAATGGAATAAACAAAGGAATAAACAAAGGGAATAAAGAAGAGGATCAAATGCCCTATCTAGAGAACAGGAAAGCCAAGGACGCTCAATCAGAATGGCAAGAAAAAAGATGCCAGGACTATAAAAATAGTTTAAGGAGGATATGAGACACTGTCAAAGCTCCAAATATTCATCTGATTGGCATAACTGAAGAAAATCAAGATGTTGAACAGCTGTTTGAAGAAATGATGGAAAACTTCCCTAACCTAGTGAAGGAAATAGACATACAACCCCAGGAAACTCAGAGAATTCCAAAAATCAAGGATCCAAAGAGGCCCACACCAAGACACATCATAAATAAAATGCCAAAGGTTAAATACAAAGAAAGTATATTAAAAGCAGCAAAAGGAAAACAAATAATTCCAAATAAGGGAACACCCATAAGACTTGCAGCTGATTTCTCAAAAGAAACTATGCAGGACAGAAGGGCTTGGCAAAAAATATTTGACAGGAAGACCCAGGAATAACTTATCCAGCAAAGCTATCATTTAGAGTTGAAGGACGGATAAAGAGCTTCCCAGACGAAAATAAGCTTAAGGAATTTATCGCCACCAAGCCAGTATTGCAGGAAATGTTGGAGGGACTTCTTTAAGAAGAAAAAACATGTACCAAAAGCAGGAATAAAGAATGGTAACAATTACATTCCTATCAATAAGTACCTTAAATAGAAAAGAATTAAGTGCTCTGACCAAAAGATAGAGTGGCTGAAAGGATAAGAAAATAAGACCCCTACATATGAAAAGGAAGGGGATGGGAAAAGATATTGCTTTGATGGACCCAGAAGGTATTGAAGTCAGACAGAGAAAGATAAACACTATATGATTTCAATTATATGTGGAATCTAAGGAATAAAAAGAACAAACTAATCAAAAACAGACTCAGAAATGTAGTGGACAATTTGGTGTCAGACAGAGGGTTGGGGCCTTTGGTGGGGCTGGGAGAATGGGTGAAGGGTTAAAGAAGTACAAATTAGTAGATGATGGATGGTCATGGGGATGGGGAGCACGGCATAGGGAATGCAGTTAGCATTAATATGTTGGCTAGGTGGAGGGTCAGGGGAGGGAGGGAGCAATTGGGGGGATCGTTTAATGAACTATATAGATGTCTAACCAATGTATTGTATACTTTAAAAAAATTTTTTAAAAGGTAAAAAAAAGTTATATGAATGTAGTTTCTCAAAATATCTTATTGTATTGTACTCACACTTCTCATACTGACATGAGATGCTAAAATGCCAAACCTATTCCTGAATCTGTGTAACCATCCCTATGCTTTGGTGGCACTCATTTCAGGGGATCTCTTACTGAAATCTTCATATAAGCTCCACGCTTTCTGGTACAGCACTGGTGCAATTGCTGTCAATTGGAATATATTTTCTGTTTATGTCTTCTACCCACACATTTAATGCCTTTTTTCCATCTTAAGTAAGCACTTATCACACACTCATAACTTTTGCAGTTTGAAGTGAGACAGCAAAACTAGCACAAATTTCTTTTTCCTTTTTCACAATTTTACGAATAGAAGATTTATTCTTACCACAGATCTTAGCAAACTCAGCAAATGATTTTTTTCTCTTTCTTTATTAAGTTGAGAACTTCCACCTTTTCTCTTTATGAAAGCATTTACAGCTTCTTGTTGGCATATCCAAATTGCCAGCATGACTACTCTTGTGCTTTGGGGCCATTATTAAGTAAAATAAGGGTTTTGGACCCCAGATGAGTGAAGGCAACTGAAACCACAGGAAGCAAAACTGTGGATAAGGGGGAACTACCGTATATCTATTAGTGGACTATCAAGTATCCACTAAAGACAGGGTACATAAAAAACAGAACCATAATTCCATAGTGCAAATCCAATGACAGGTTTCTGTTGGTGCATTTTATATATACAGAGGGTGAGAAATTTTGGCAAATAGCCATGCAGTTTTGGGATTAAAAAAAAAAAGACAAGAGAGAGAATTTTGGAATTTGGTTACCAGAAATAATGCTGGTAAATTAATTCTTATTCTGTCAACAAAGTCACAGTAAGTGACACATTCCTGACATTTGTTATTAGCAATCCTGCTGGCTTGTTTCCAAGGGCAAGACTTAATAGAATGCTGAAGCAGATAAGTGAAGGGTATCACACGTGATCCCTGCCTCCCATTTGCCCTGCTCAGAAGCCCCTGTTGTTCTGAAGAGCACTGGGATCTCTGCACGAGTTCTGGCTCTGCTCATTGCACACCGGGGTCCCCCAAGTGGGTTTTTGGCTAAACCAAAAGTATTTGAAAGTGCTTTGTAAACTGCAAAGCGCTATATAAACGTCTGCTAAGATCATGTTCCAAGGGGAAAAATGAGATAATATATTTGAAGGCTCCATGTAAACTCTTAAGTGCACCCTTATTGGGGCAATATTATTGTGATGATGAAACTGAAGACTTTCCTTGGGTCTTCTATATAAAGGTAATGGTGCTCATCTCCCATGAAGTCTCATCTGGGTTTCACACTCAGCCAAACAAGGATTATCTTAGATATAATGTCCCACAATGGAAGAAACCCTGGATTTGGATTCTGGTGACACAGATTGTAGGGATAGCTTTGCTGCAAATGGCTATGTGCCTTTGGAAAAGTCTCTGGAATCCACATCTGATCAAGGCATTACTCACTGAGCTCTTACTTAATAGGTGCCCAATCTTAAGCCAGCTGCTCTAAGAATTGTCTTTTGACTTCTCCAAGAGTTGAGAAGTCCACTTGCCTTTTTACTAGGGTCCCCAGGATCCCATAGTCTCTAGCAACTGCTTAGGAAAAGAATGCAAAAACCTGCAGGCAAGGAGTGTCCATCTGGGAAGGTAATGGGCTTGCTGAGTTCTCTGGAAATGGATAAGGCTGTAGGGATCAATCGGAGAGACTCCTTGATACACATTGTGGTGTATGACATCTCACCCAGCTGGTCCCTGCAAGGACAAAGGAGGGAGGAAAGGGAATTCAGACTTCATGTCCACTTTGTAAATTCCTGGTAAATATCATCTTCTGGTTAAAGCTATTTTCCCAGTTGGTTTATGTAAGAGAATATTAAAATGAGACTCTTGCTGCCTCAGGATCAGTTGAGGTCCCAGAGCAAGAGGAACCAAACAGGTGCCCAAATCCTTATTATAAAGTAAGGTGCTAAAGTAAAGGATTTGCTAAGGAGATAACTGAAAACCAATCTTGCAACCGTTAGCTCATAATATAAATCAAGAAAAGATAAGGAATAGCTTATGATTAAAGAGAGGAGGCTTAAGAGTTTTGAGAGGGAAAAAAAAATCCTTTCAAGAGAATCGTGGGAATGCTGTGGAGAATGGAGAAGGGTGCTCACCCTCTCCCTCTCACTTTAAGCTAAAGGGGCTTCAAGAGGATCACTTGAGTGACCTAACATATGCTCCCTGGAGTTCGGAGAGCATAGGACTGATAAGAAAGGCTGTGAATCAGAACAGACAGAGAGGCAGGGCCAAAGGGCCAAAGCAGGAATGCTCTCATATGTCCTGTGGGCCAATAAACCAGAAAGAGGGAGAGCTCTGGAACCAGCTTGAATGGAACTCTAAGGACAAGAATTCCCTTGCCTCATGAATCACCATTGCAAAACCCCAGGGAGAGAATCTCCAAGAAACCCACAGATGTACCCAGTGAGAGTAAAAGGAAGCACTGAATATCCACCAAGCTCAGGGGTCTGGATCACAATAGTATCAGCTGCTTTCTCCTTATCCTCTCTCCTTCCTGGGACCATTTCTGGAAGGTCAGAAACAGCAGGGTAGGGGAGGAGCTGTCAGTAAGAAGAAGCCAACCACAAGCCCCTTACCTACCACTGGCTTTCAGACCAAAGAAGTACTGAGCTAAGAAAAAGGGAGATGCTCCAAGTGGATAAAAATTTGAAGTTTTTAATATCACACTGAATTAGACAGCTTAATTATTTAAAAGAGACTGCTCTTGTGATTTAAATGGACAGGCATTGTATGAGATTCATTCAAGATTTCACCCTGGAGATTAAAAGAATCTGCCCCACACAGCAAGTTTGAAGTGTTGGCAGATGAATAAAGTTTTTTATTTGCATCTTACTTAGTCAGGTTGGTTCAATAAGATGATTGCATATAGTATTTAGTCTATTTGCTTTATTGTATTTCTATTTGTTTTTCTGATAACTTATTTTGAATACGGGCTTTGGCTATTCGATAATGTGAAATTTTAATTTTGAACTCTTTCCTCCTTGAACCCAGAATAAAAAGTCATTGTGCTTAGTCTGGCACTTTGCATATTTAAGAAAAACAGTGTTGTCCATCTCAGCCCTGGTGCAACAAAAAGAGAGAAATTTTAACCCAGTGCAGAACTGGGCTGACAAGGAGCCAAATGGAGACACTAAACAACTTTCTAGGTTTTCCAGAAATGGCTTTTTGCAGTGTAGTATTATTACCTGTCTAAAACAATTATCAATTCTCAAAATGCTATGTACAAATTCCAGTATATGTAACTCTAAGGCCATATTATAGAATAAAAATATATTTTATGGTTCGTTCCTGGGTTTCGGCACCCCCAAAAAACAAACAAACCATATTTTATTCCCTATAATATTACTGCCATTTTTTCTCATTAAAATAAATGGTAGTAAAGAGATCCTCTGGACTTTGTTTTCTCACCTGAAAAAGATTTCTTAATTGTTCTCACATTTCACATAGCCAAACAAGAATGAGAAAGGATAATATTTGAGTTGTATATCAATGTTAAAATATCTAATTAATGTTGGAAGGTAGTATACAGTGTTTCCAAATTCAACGAATGAATAAAAAATGACTAATCAACCCTGCATTTTGTGTTTTATTGATTAGACCATTCATTTATGGTCTATTATTTTCTTATACAAAGTGAGATCTTTACTATACCCATATAAATTCAAGTGTTTCTTTACAAATGTTAAATTGAGCTAATCCCTTTGACCAGCAAAACAACAATATTCGAAATACATAGCTAAGGTGAAGAATGTAGGGACATGTGTTCTTTGCAAATAGCATGTCTAAGGGGTAAATTCATGACCTGGGCTACATCAACAGCAAGATAGGCTCAAAGTCTAGCAAAGTGGGGTTGAAGTTTTCTACCTAGCTAATTCCTGCCCTTCCCAAGAGAGGCAGCTTATGTGTCTGATATCCCAGGAAGTCTCCTTGAGTTCTCTAGGCCAGGTTAGGTACCTGTCTTCTAAGTCTCTGTGGTAGGCATCACATGTCTCTCTAGTTATTCTATAACTATCTGTATGGGGATCTGTCTCCTATACTAGGATGTAAGCTCATAGAGGGCAGGACTCCCACATAATCTTGTACATATTTTTGGTGCCTCAGTACTTAAAATGTCCTCAGTCTATATTTGCTAAACTCAACTTCAGTATGTATCCTTTCATACTATGTTCAAAGTCCAAAGCCAATCCTGAGGAGTGAACAAGGGGATGGAGAGAATCTCTACACTGAGGCTTAAATGATGCAGATGCTTGTCAGGTCTCTCAGAGAAGAAGCCCTACCTGAGCCCTACCATTCAAGCTCTCAATGTAAGTCTAGGAGTCAAGTCTCCATTTCTAACGTACTCAAGCCTGGGTTAAAAAAAAAAAAAGACATTTTACACACTGTGGTTAGAGAAACAATGACGTAGATAACATGTGGTTGAACGAACTTCTTTTGCAAAAGGCAGAGGGATAATTTTGGGCCTGCTAGAAAAAGCAAAATGGTAGCCAGTCTCTTCTGCTTCCATATACACATATCTTGAGGCACTATAGTCACCAAGGTACCAGAAGAAAGAATAAAACAAAATCCCAGGAGGAGAACTAGAATTAATATTTAGGGATGGAGATCTTACCAGGTGATGGACGACCCATCCCCCAGGATGCTCCTGATCTCCTCCCGGCATCTCTCTTGATGCTCAGGGTTCTGAGCCAGGTGGTAGAGGAGCCAGGAAATGCTCCCTCCCATGGTGTCTTGCCCTGCCACCATGAATGTGTTCACCTCAGACCGTAGCTCAGTGTCTGAGAAGCTGTCACCATTTTCACCCTAAAAGAACAATAGAGATATTTTTATTCAGCATCAGTTAATAGATGTTTGGAGCCCCAATAAAAATAATAATTTTAGAAAAAGATATAGTTTCCAATGACAGGTTCAATTTTAATTCATTTCAACAAATATATACTATGAGCCACACTTTGCTAAGAGCATAAAAGACTAAAGTTAGATAAGGAAAGCAGGGTTTGCAAAGAGTTCCTCCAATCATCCTGACAGATTTACCCAGATGTTCCTCCTCGTCATCATTTTACCAGCTTACCCTGTGACCTCTTTTCTTGGTTTTCCTGAACTACCATGTATCTTTATGATAGTCACCAAATTTTGTCAAATCAGTAAAAATTTTGGTCTTATCTGACTCCCTCTAGTGACAGAGTTGTAGAATTCTATCTTTACTTCAAAACCTATGGAGCCAACCCATCAATTCAAAAGTATTGTTAAATTTAGTTGATCAGTTTTTCCCCATTCAGCCACCTACCTTCACAATTAACTAGATATATGAGCAGGCTCATAAATTTAAAAGATTTACCTGGGCAGAAAGGACAATATCCAGAAAATCCTGGTACGTCTTCTGAGTGTTACACTGCTTCTTCTCATCCTTGAGGGAGTTCTTTCTATCTTGGATTATCTGGTCTGGGATAGAATAATAGTTCCCCATTACCAATGTGACAGCAAAGACAATCACAGTAAATAAATTACAGAGCAAGTCATGGCCCATAAATAGCCTCAAATCTTGCCTGATTTCACGAGGTTGGAGTGAGTATATCATATTTGAACAGACTTAATTCTCGTAGACATCTGTTTTCCCATCAAATGACAACCTTCGATCAAAGCTCCAAAGACAAACACAATAGATGAAAAATATAACTAGGTAGGCAATATAATTAAGATGATTTCAAAGTTAGGTGCAAGTGACCAATCATTCTTTTCTTCTTCAGGCTAATATCTTGTTTTCATGGAAGAGTTATCAAATGAAATGGAGTGAAATGAAAGACAGGCAAAGAAATATCGATATATATATAACAGAAGGTACTAAAAGAAAAAATATGGAACAGAACATTTAAAGCCATAATCCAAGAAAACTTTCAGGAATAAAGAGAAAATTTAAATGTACATATTAAAAGGCCTACCCTATGCCTGGAAAAATTGGAACAGAATAACCAATTCTAATATATACCTTAACAAAACTATTTGACATTGAAGATAGAGAAAAAAATCCTCAGAGACTCGAGACAAAAAGATCAAGTGACTTTTAAGGATAATAAAAGAAGGCTAGCATCATATTTCTCAAGAACAATAAAGAAATCAAGGCAAAATAAGAGCAAAAACGAAGTGTGAGATAAGTGTTTTATATTCAGCAAAATTGTCCTTCAAGTATCAGGTCTACATAAAGTTGCACAAACTCAGAAAATACTATGCGCATGATTACTTCCTAAGGAATCAATAGTGGATGAGCTTCATCCAACCAAGAGATGGCTGGGAAAACTTCACTGAAAGAACTGAGGAGAGTATTTCATAGATTTAATTCTAGATCTCAGACTAAAATAAAGGTAAGGATGTGGGCAGAAGAATAACACATAAACATTAAAAATGAAAACAATGCAACTAAAAGTAGAAGGAGTAGGGAGGGATAAAGGAGAAAGTAGAATAAGATCATAATAGTTGTATAGGTATAAATAAAAATCAAAGGATGCCATTAAAAACTGACAAACTAAAACCAATCACAAAAGGACAAATACTCTATGATTCCACATATATGAGGTACCTAGAGTAGTCAAATTCATAGAGACAGAAAGTAGAAGGGTGGTTGCCAGGAGCTGAGGAGGGGTAAGTAAAATGAGGAGTTATTATAGGTTTAAAGTTTCAGTTTTGCAAGATGAAAAGAGTTCTGGAGATGGATGGTGGTAATAGTTGCACAACAATGCAAATGTACTTAATAGCACTGACTGTGGTTTTAAAAGGGGAAGATGATAAACATTGTGTTGTGCGTATTTTACCACAATAAAAAATGCTGACAACCAGTTAGCAAATGTTTGAATAAGGAAAAGGAGATTAACTAAATACTATGACAGCCATAAAAAATATATGTAAACCTTCCTAAATATATAAAAAAAAATCTATTTTTTAAAAAGCAAAGAAGACATACCACATAGAGAAAGAAACACAGTACACTGGGTTGAATGATGTCCCCCAAAATTCATGTCTACCCAGAACCGGTGAATGTAGCCTTATCTGCAAATAAGGTCTTTTTTTTTTTTTGCAATGATGTAATCAAGTTAAGATATATTAGATTAAGGTGGGCCTTAATTCAATGATTGGTATCCTTATAAGAAGAAAATTTGGACACAGACACTACTATAATTTGAATGTTTGTGTACTCTCCAAATTTATGTGCTGAAACCTAATCCCCAATGTGATGGTATTCTGAGGTGGGATCTTTGGGAGATGATTAGGTCATGAGGGCACAGCTCTCATAAATAAGATTGATGCCTCCATAGGACCCAAGGGAGCCCCTTTACCCCTTCTGCCATGTGAGGACACAGTGAGAAGACAGCCATCTATGAATTGATAGAAGGCCAACATCAGACACCAAATCTACTGATGACTCGATCTTGTACTTTCCAACCTCCAGAACTGTGAGAAATGAATGTTTGTTGCTTATTAACCACCCAGTCTATGGTATTCTGTGATAGCGGTTCAAATGCAATAATGTAGACATGCAGAGGAAAGACAATCACGTGAAGACGGAGGAAGAAATTACTGTGATATAGCTACAAGCCAAGGAATGCCAAGGATTACTGGCAACAACCAGAAGGGAGGAAGAAGCAAGGAAGAGTTCTTCCTTAGAAGACTTGAAGGAGCTTTCAAGAAGGATCATGAACCTGCCAACACTTTGTTTTTAGACTTCTAACCTCCAGAACTGTGAGAGAGTAAATTTATGTTGTTTTAAGTTATCCAATCTGTGATGAATTGCGATTGCAACCCTTGGAAACTAATACACACAGTAATTATAATACACACAGTAAAATGTAATAATATGACAGTGCTGAGATCAAACATATCAAGCATTTCAATAAATAAGAATGGGAATGACTTGCTTACTAAATTTTTAAAAAATTTTAATTAGTTCATAAAGCAAAACCCAACTATGTGCTTCATATAAGAAAAACACTTAAAAGTAATTCAAAACGGCTGAAAATAAAAGGATGGACAAGAATATACCAGACAAATGGAAATGTCTGGTATAAGAAACAAGAGGTAGCAATCCCGATATCAGATAAAGTATATTTTAGCAAAAACTCATTAAACAGGGTCGGTTTTTAATGCTAGAAGACACATCATACTACACAATAGTTATGAACATATACACACACCAAATAACAGAGAAGTACCCACATAAAACAGAAACTACAGGAGTGGCAAGGAAAAATAGGCAGGATCACACTAGTAATAGGAGTCTTTAGCATACCACTTTCAGTATAGGGCAGATCAAATAGACAAAAATAAGATATCAAAGATCTAAACATATTAATAAGGCAAAACATATGAGGGGAAATATCATGCACTATTCCTAATAAAAGAGAATATATCTTCTCAAGAGCACATGGAATATTTACAAAAATCGATCATATATTAAATGAAAGAAAATATTAAGTTCCATGAAGCAGAAATATTGATTCTAATATTATAATGCAATAAAACTAGAATTTTTGTAAAATAAAAAATAAAAATCCTTTCCACTTAGAAATTTATAAACCTTCTATTAAACATCTTTGGGATGAAAGGAAAATACAAACAGAAATTATAGAATTTCTGGAAAAAAGATAATAAAAGCATTAGTTATCAAAATAAATGAGACATTTAATCAGTGAACAAAGGAAAAATTATATCCTTAAAAATACATAGTGATAATAAATAGAAAATTCCATCCTAAAACTCATATGGACTCTTAAGAGACCTCAAATAGCCAAAACCATCTTTAAAAAGAACAAAACCAGAGGACTCACACTCCTAATTTGAAACTTACTACAAAGCTATGGTTATCAAAACAGTGTGGTATTGGCATAAAGATAGACATATACCATATATGAATAGAACAGAGAGCCAAGAAATAAACCCTAACATATGTGATCAAATGATTTTTGAACAATGGTGCTAAGATCATTCAATGGGGAAAAGAACAGTCTTTTCAATAAACAGTACTGAGAAAACATCCACATGCTAAAGAATGAAGTTGGACCTTTACCTAATACCATATACAAAAATTTACTCAAAATGCATCAAGGATCTAATTGTAAGACCTAAAACAATAAAACTTTTAGAAGAAAACACAGGGCAAAAGCTTCACAACACTGGACTTGGCAAGAATTTCTTGGATACGACACAATGTAATATTACTCAGCTATAAAAAGATTGAAATTTTGCCATTTGTGATAACATGATTAGACCTAGAGGGTATTATGCTAAGTGAAATAAGTCAGACAGAGAAAGACAAATACTGTATGATTTCATTTATATGTAGAATCTAAAGGTAAAAATAAATGAGCAAGCAAAGCAAAACAGAAACAGATTTAGAAACAGAGAACAAACTGCTAGCTGCCAGTGGGGGTGGGGGGCAGATGGGCAACAATGAAGATTAAGAGAGACAAATTTCCAGTTATAAAATAAATAAGTTGCGGAGATTTTATGTACATCATAGGGAATATAGTCGGTAATGTCATAATAACTCTGTGTGGTGACAGAAGGTTAATAGAATTGTTGTGGTGATCACTTCATAAGGTACACAGATGTGAATCACTATGTTGTATACCTGAAACTAATATAATATTATACACCAACATTACTTATTTTTAAAAAGTAAAGAAATAAAGAAAGCTATACCACACTAACCAATCACAAGAAAGCTGAAGTAGCTATATTATATGTGCTGCTGAAATGATCACTGAAATAGCTACATGAATTTCAGACAGAATAGATTTCAGAGCAACAGAAATTATTAGGGATCAAGGATGAAAAGGTCAAGTATGACAAAAGACAACAGTCTTTAATGTGAATGCCTCTAATGACAGAGTGTCAAAATATATGAGGCAAAAACTAATAGGACTACAAGAAGAAACAGAAAAATCTACTAAGTTGGAGACTTTAACACCCCTCTATCAGTAAAGAACAGATCCAGCAGGCAAAAAACCATCAAGGACATAATCGAACTAAACAATATCATCCATCAACTAAATCTATTTGACATGCATAGAATACTTCATTCAACAACAACAGAATATACCTCCTTCTCAAGCTCTACAGAACATTCACCAAGATAGACCCCATTCTGGGCCATCAAACACACCCTAAATTTTAAAAGAACAGAAATCATACAAAGTATGCTCTCAGACAACAATGGAATAGAAATCAATAATAGAAAGATAGTTGGAAAACCCGAAAACACTTGGAGAGTAAACCACACTTTTCTAAACAACACACGGGTCAAAGAGGAAGTCTTAAGAGCAATTTAAAAAATATTTTGAACTAAGTGAAAATTAAAATACAACTAAATTAAAATTAAAATGCAAAATTGTGGGATATAGTAAAAGTAATGCTTAGAGGGAAATTTATAGCATTGAATGTATGTGTTAGAAAAAAGAAAGATCTAAAATCAACAATCTAAGCTTTCTACCTTAGGAAATTAGAAAAAGAACAAATTCAAAGTAGAAGAAAAGAAATAATAAAAATTAGAGTAGACAACAATAGAATTGAAAATAGGAAACCAAAAGATAAAAATCGATGAAATCAAAAGTTGTTTTTTTAAACAAAATTGATAAATCTCTAGCCAGGTAACTAAAAAAAAAAGAGAGAGAGAGAGAGAAAAGACGCAAATTAAAAATATCAGAAATAAAAATTAGCTGTCACTACTGATCTTATGTACATTAAAAAGATAATAAAAGAATATTATGAACAACTCTATACTCACAAATTTGATAACCTAGATTAAATGGACCAATTTCTTGACGCCATGTACCAAAACTCATCAAGAGAGATAGATAATCTGAATAGACCTATATTTATTAAATAAGTCAATAATTAATAACCTTCCAAAACAGAAAGGACTAGGCCTAGATGGTTTCACTGGTGAATTCTACCAAGCATTTAAGGAAGAAATTATATGAATTCTCTATAATCTCTTCCAAAAAATAGAAATAGAGAGAATACTTCCTAACTCATTTTAGGCCAGCCATTATTTTAATACCAAAATTAGACAAAGATATTACAAGAAAACTACAAACCAATATCTCTCATGAACATATATGTAAAATCTTCAACGAAGTATTAGCAAACTGAATCCAACAATACATCAAAGGACAATCTGATATTGATGAAAAAAGAGACAAATAGATCGAGGGAACAGACTAGAAAGCCCCAAAATAGACCCACACAAATATAGCCAACAGATCTTTGACAAAAAAGCAAAGGCAATTCAATGAAGAAAGGATAGTCAATGCATAAAAAGAATTATACACCAAGTGGGATTTATTCCAGGTCTACAAGGCTGGTTTAACATTTAAAAATCAATTAATGTAATCTAGCACATCAATGAACTAAAGAAGAAAAATCATATGACTATATCAAAAGATATAGGAAAAAAAATGTGACAAAATCAATACCTATTCATGATTTAAACAAATAAACCAACAAACAACAACAAAAGAACCTCTCAGCATACTAGGAATAGAGAAAGAGCTTCCTCAACTTGGTAAATAAAATCTACAAAAACCTTACAGCTTATATCATATTTAATGATGAGAAACTAGATGTTTCCCGCTAAGATTAGATACAAGCAAAGATGTCCCCTCTCATCACTCCTATTCAAATTTTTACTGGAAGTCCTAGCCAATGCACTGAGACAAGAAAAGGAAATAAAAGATACACAGATTAGGAGGGAAGAAATAAAACTGTCTTTGTTCACAGATGACATAATTGTCTAGGTAAAAAGTCCCAAAGAATTAACAAAAATCTTCTGGGACTAATAAGCAATTATAGCAAAGTTGCAGGATACAAAATTAATATACAAAAGTCAATTGATTTCTTATATACTACCAATAAATAATGAAAACTTGAAATTTAAAATACAATATCATTTATATTAGCACCAAAAAATAAAATACTTAAGTATAACAAACTAACAAAATATATAAACAACATATATGAGAAAAACTACAAAACTCGGATGAAAGAAATCAAAAAAGATCTAAATAAATTGAGAGAGATTCCACGTACATGAACGGGAAGACTCAATACGGTGTCCTTCCTAACCTGATCTCGAGATTCAACAAAATCACAATAAAAAACCTAAAATATTATTTTATGGATATCAACAAACTGATTATAAAGTTTATATGGAAAGGCAAAAGACCCAGAATAACCAATACAATATTAAAGAACAATAAAGTCGAGGGACTGACACTACCTGAATTTAAGACTTCTTCTAAAAGAATGTAATCAAGACAGTCTGGTATTGGTGAAAAAAGAGACAAATAGATCAAGGGAACAGACTAGATAGCCCCAAAACAGACCCACACAAATATAGAATTGACTTTGACAAAGAAGCAAAGACAATTCAATGAAGAAAGGATAATCTTTTCAACAATTGTGCTGGAATGACTGGACATCCATGTACAAAAAAAGAGAATTTAGGTCTCACACTTTTCACAAATATTAATGTAAAATAAATCATAGGCCTAAGTATAAAACTAAAGTAAGTAAACTAAACTAAGTATAAAATTCCTAAAACACATAAAAGAAAATATATGACCTTGGGTTTGAAAGTGATTTTTTAAGATACAACACCAGAAGCATAATCCATGAGAGAAAAAATTCAACAAGCTGGACTTCGTTAGAATTAAAAATTTCCACTTAGCAAAAAGTAACAATTAAGAATGAAAAGACAAGCCACATATTGGGAGAAAACATTTGCCAAAGACACTTCTGATAAAGAATTGGCATCCAAAATGTACAAAGAACTCAAAAGTCAACAATAAGAAAAAGATCCAATTAAAAAATGAGCCAAAGACCTAACAGACACCTCACCAAAGAAGAGATGCAGACAGCAAAATCAGTATATAAAAAGATGCTCCATAACATATGCCATCAGGGAAATGCAAATTAAAACAGCAATGAGATGCCTATTAGAATTACCCAAATCCAGAACACTAACAACCAAATGCTGGCAAGGATGTGGAGCAACAGAAACTCGTTCATTGCTGGTGGGAATGCAAAAATGATACAGCATTTCGGAAGATAATGTGGTGAATTCTTACAAAACTAACATGTTCTTACCATACAATGCAGCAATCATGCTCCTTGGTATTTATCCAAAGGAGTTAAAAACTTAAGTCCACACAGAAACTTGAACACTTGAACATGTTTATAGCAGCTTTATTCAAAACTGCCAAAACTTTGAAGCAATCAAGATATCCTTCAACAGGAAAATGGGTAAACAAACTGTGGTACATCCATACAATAGAATATTATTTGGCAATAGAAAGAAATGCACTATGAAGCCATTAAAAGACATGGAGGAACTTTAAATGCATATTGCTAAGTGAAACAAACCAATCTGAAAAGGCTATATACAGTATGATTCCAACTAATGACATGGAAAAGGCAAAACTATAAAGAGAGTAAAAAAAATCAGTGGCTGCCAAAGTTCAGGGCAAGGAAAGAGCGGATCAATAGGTGGAGCACAGGGGAGTTTTTAGGACAGTGAAACTATTCTGCATGATACTGCAATGGTGTAAATATATCTATATACTTTTTAAAACCCATACAGTGTGCAACATAAAGAGTGAACCCTAAAGTTAACCCTATTGCCTTTAGTTAATAATAGCATATCGATATTGGCTCATTAATTATAACAAATGTACCACACTAATACAAGATGTTAATAATAGGAGAAACTGTGTATGTGTGTGTGTGGAAGGGGTGGGGGAGATGAGGAAGTATAAGGGAACTCTGTGCTTTTTGCTCAATTTTTCTGTAGGCCCCAAACTCTCTAAAAAAATTTTAATTTGAAAAATACTATAAAATTTCTACTAAAATACTACAAAATTAAATAAATCAGTGTGATTCTAGCATATGAATAGGTAGACAGACCAATGGAATAAAAAAGAAGTCCAGAAATAGGTCCGAGTACGTAGGTCAATATAGAGTGTGATAGAGGTGGTCATCTAAAACTACTGGAAAAGATGTAACTTTTTAATAAGTGATGATGGGACAACTGAATAATCATTTGGAAAAATTAGATCAACACCTCACATCATATATAAGAATAAACTCTAAGTGGAGCAGAGATCTAAATGCAGAAAGAACAAAACCATACACTCGCCAGAAGAAAACATGGATGAATCTCTCTACAATCTGGGTACAGGGCATTGGTTCTCAACCAGGGACAATTTTGATACCAGGAGACATTCAGCAATGTCTGGTGACATTTTTGGTTGCTGCAACTGTCAGAGTCCTACTGGCATTGAGTGGGTAGATGTCAGGGATCCAGCTGAACATCCTATGGACAGCTTCTCACAATAAAGACTGATTTTTAGCACCATGGTTGAGATACCCTAAAATAGGGGAAGGCTTTGGACGATTACTCAAAATCCAGATGCAATGAAAGAAATTATTGATAATTTTGACTAAATACACATTTTAAAAATTGAAAGATTTCATTCTGAATTTAACAATTAATCTTTAATAGTCTGTATTGTTTTTTAATCATAAGTATGTAATTTAAAGAACATGTAAAGAACTTTTTCGCCAAGTCCTATGCAGATGCCACAAAATTCACTCCTGTTACTCCAATGAGCCATACAAATGTTAACATTTTCTGTGTGGATCATGATGGGAACAGGTTTGAGAACTATTTCTCAATTTGCAGTGTATCTATACAAAAGAATATTATCTGGCAATAGAAAGAAGTGGAAGCACCATTTGTGTCTTACATTGTTTCTACCTGCTTATCTCTGCATCCTCCTTATTATATCTATGTTCATGTGTGTATATATGTGTGTGAGTGTGCATGTGTAGGTGTGTCTTGCATATTTCCTGGGAACGAATATATTTTATTTTCAACATTTATTCAGTTCCAGAAACCGTCCTGAGCGCTTTACGTATATTAACATATTTAATCATCACCACAGTGTCTATTGTTAACCACAGGCACTAAATTGTACAGCAGATCTCTAGACCTTATTCATCTTCCATAACTAAACCTTTATACCCA
This sequence comes from Pteropus medius, assembly GCF_902729225.1. Taxonomy (NCBI): domain Eukaryota; kingdom Metazoa; phylum Chordata; class Mammalia; order Chiroptera; family Pteropodidae; genus Pteropus; species Pteropus medius. Next base: position 2,893,078 of record NW_024340701.1, on the reverse strand, counting down.
TTAGACAACTCCCCATTTCCCCCTTCTTTGAATGTATGCCCATGTTTACTCTGTCCCCCTTATTCATTCCTATGTTGCATGAATATTTTTGGCTCATCATTATTACTGCAGTCATGGCATGAAAAGCTATATGCCACGTACACTTTGAACTATTAAATGTCCATTTGTTCTGCTATATTTGTATGAATAAAAATTATACATAATGAAAACTGTATGATGTACGGAAAACGTCTCACAAGACTACTACTCTGAATATAGCAAACTCTTTGCAAGGACTTCTATTTCATTTGAGCAGTGTTCATATAAAGTCTCCATTAAGAATAAAATTCTCTCTTTTCACATTAAAGCCTATTCCTCTACACAGATACCATAGAGTTATGCACTTGGGCAACCCAAACCCAAGAAATACCTGCGTACTGATGCAGAATTTTGCTTAACTCCTGTAAGCGGTGGCCGTCAGGGCTGAATTTGAAAATTATGTCATGGTGAAGTAAGAAACCGTACAAATGGGAAAAGTTGATTTTGCTGGCTTCAGACATTGCTTTTACATAATGATCATCGTTGCTAGAGAGAAAGTGGGGATACGTTAATAAATGATTTATATAATGCCAAACAAATGTCTTTTTTTGCCCTCCCGTCACTGACCTGTTTATTTGGCAGTTGGTCTCCTGGCTGAAAATACATTTCATAAGTGTGTCCAGGGTCATCAAACGGATGTGCCCAAAGACCTCCACAAGTGTGTCCTGAGTGCCGCAAATCTTCTCCCACTTACCCTGGCCCAGGAGGTTAAGATCAACAACATCATCATCATCAGAGTGCCTTAGTCTCAAATCTCCTCCCTGACCCTGCCCTTAACGATGTACAGGAGACAACCCTGAATTAGCAAGGGGCAAAAGTCATACAAGGAAATAAGCCAAGTGTTTACTTGGCATGAGGAAGGGAAAAAAAAAATGCACCCAGCTGGGTGAGAAAGAGCATGAAGTAAACCAGGTATTCAGTCAATGGCTGAATTAAATATCTTCGACCTTTCAGTTATTATCATAACTCTGCTTTATAACAGACCAGAGTTTCAGTAAAACAGACAATCTCTGATACCCATAATTACAAGGGGTCTCCTCAGGGCTTCCTTCATCTTCGGTCCCCAAACTGCTAGACGTCCCACCCCATCACTACTCCCAACCACCAAAACCGCATTTAAAATAAACTTGGAATATTTAAAAAACAAAAACAAAAAACATTTTTGATTTAGAAGTGGGAGACAGGGAGAAGCTGTGAACAGGAACCCTGCAGGCAACTGGCCTGTGTCCACTTCACTCGCCACCCCCCCGCAATGAGATGCGCTACCTGAAATGTTTTGTGGCTTAAACTGCTACAGAGTTCTCTGTTGAAAATGTTTTTGTCATAATAAGCATTCTTTGTATAAAAATACGAATAAATCTAAATGTTTAAGTTTGGATCAACCAACATTTGTTGGGCACTTGTGCCTATAGCTAGATGCTAAGAATTTGGAGGCCATAGGGGAAAAAGGCAAATGGATTTTTTAAGACAGCTTTTTACCTGCGTCAATTGTTTAGTCAATTGCTTTCATCCTGAATTATGTAGGTTTTACTGAGTAAAAAAAAGTGAGTTTAGACGAAATGAGAGCAAAGAGAAGGCTCAAAGCTGGCACAATTCAGTGAGAGGAGAGGCTGTGTGGGACTGAGGAGTGAGAGAGGTAGAAATGGTTTATTGCAATGGAGATATAAACTCAAATACCACCAGTGGCTGATACGCAATTGTGCATAAAGCTGCACAGCACCAGAATTGGAAGAGCATGCCCTCTCCCACTCTAACCTGCACCTCGAGCTCTCTGCCTCGAGAACTCTTGGGTACTTTACCACAGTCCTGGCAGACTTCAGGTTAAATCCGCTTCTGAGAGCTTGGCTGAGAACACAGCCAATCAGCTGGTAACAGTGGTTGTCTCTTGGGAAAAGGGATGGTCTTGCATCTGAAGGTGGAGGAAAACTTTGGCTTTGTTTGTGGTGTTGGAAGTGTTCATGATGAAACTGTATTAGTGAATTACTTATCTGACTTTTAAATAAGTACAATTTTAAAATTAAAAGTATATCACGTACAAGTACAGTTTTGGAATAGAACTCATTTTTAATCAGGGACTACCCATAGCAATATCCCCTCTGCTCTTTTCAAGGGCACAGGTCAGCTCCTTTGCTTTCTACAGGAGGAAACTCACATCTGTGACTTTAATGTAGGCACTTATCATTTGCTAGGTCATTTATGGCCATCAGGAAAGTCCATTCCAACCTCAAAACCTTTATTCACACTAACTCACTCCACCTAGATTCCCTTATCAATGTTATCCACATATTCAAGTCTAGCTCATATTTCATGGTAAATCTGAACCTCCTCTGAATCTGAACCTCCTCTGAATCTGAAGCTATGATTTCCTTACCTGACACCTACACCACTTACCATTTGAATCTACTACTTGGTACTTGGTTTACTGCCATAAGATCTCAAAATAGATCTAAGACAGATGAGCAGATCTTCATTTATATATATATATATATAAATGAAATTTTATTTATATATATATATATAAAATCCAAAGCACCATAGCAAAGGCTTACATAGATACACTCTTGTTCAGTGGGTACTTGTACATTGGTTAATTTCTAGAAATCATCCCCCTTTGACTTTCTCTATCCACTAAACATATGTCTAATTTACTCCCTGTTGGAAGCATTTTGCAACACACCAGAACACTTGTGTCCCTTCACTTACCAGCATTATATTCACAGAATGGGCCATGACCTTGATGTACGATCTCAAGATGTTAAAATTGAATACAGGAGTTATTAGGCGTCGGTGCTGGAACCACTTGGGTCCATTTAGATTCAGTAGTCCTTCTCCTTGAGAAATTAAAGGCACAAAACCTCATGACATTTTTATTAGATGAGATGAGGAAGGAGAGGTGAGGAACACAGACACCATGGAGTGACCATGAAGCACAAGTTGTCATGACAGTGGACTATCGAAATAGTGCTCATATATTAAGATTGAGGTGAGTTTTGAAGCTTACATCTGGAGTGGATATATTTAGCATTGTGAGAAAGAACTCATGCTTTAAAGCCTGATGAGAATGCAAATCCTGAAATCATCAGTTACTACCTGTTACAACTGGGTAAGTCACTCAACCTTCCTGAGGCTTGGCTTTCTCAATGATAAAGTGTGATATTAAATATCTAATTCACTGTGTTGTTGTGCAGATTAAGTGGAGGGTGTATATAAAGCACACAACCTGGTCTCTAGCTCACAGTAGAAATACAACAAATATTTATCTTTGACCTTAGCATGCCCTCTTGACCTTCTCCCTAGATAATTTGCAGTATAGCTCTACTATACTCTTAACACTTTTGAATTCCTATTTGAGTTTCTTTGGAATGCTCTACTATAGAAAGGGGATTTCTAGGGACAGAGTAGGTCATCCTCCTCATATGCACATACATACCAAGACATGGAACCAAGAACTTGCACAGGTACTTGGACTTGGGATCTGCAGAGTCAAGCAGAGGAAACAAAAGACAGCATTAGAGGAAGATTATCAATCAAAGCTGATGAAGGTTCTCTTCATTTGCCTACACTAACCACAAATAGTCAGCAAAAGGCAGCCTCAGGCTCATTCCTTGCATCCTGTGGTAGGAGCTGGGGGTGTGGGAGGTGGGGGTAGGATAGCTAACCCCCTGAGGAAGGTAAACAAATCCAGATTCTTTCCTTGTTGACACTTCCTCTAACAGAAATAGTGATTGCTGGAGGGTTACAAAGTTTCCAGAACAGGAATTAGGACAACTTATCATATCCTTTTTGGAGAGCAAATTAACAGAAAGGGGCTGGGGAAACACCAGAAAGCAAGGTCCAAATGTCTCTTGGGGTTCTCATGAACTCTAATGTGGAGGTGTTTTACAGCTCTTGTCCTGTTAAGAGGTGAACATGAAACCAATCAGAGAGAACTAGGGAAATGGGAGGCATGGAAAAAGCTGTTTTCTTTTATTAGGTTTTGCTAAGAGTAATGCAGGCAATGGCACAGGGAAGAAAGACAAGAATATTCGCCCTTAGTTTACGAAGTCATTGGAACAAAAACTGGACATTTTAATTTTGTGCTATAAGATAATTTACCATGGAAGCCTTGAAAAAGAATTGGATGGAGGGGGAGTCAGATGACTTCTTCTCCCAAGGGAACACAGTTGAGAAATATGCAGAAAATGAAAACAAAATTTGGACCACAATAAAGAGGTTAGACTGGATAAAGTAAGAATCTAGCATTTGGGTTTACATACTGAACCAGCACAGGCAGAGCTGCTTCCAAATGCTCCTGAAAACTTAACGCTCAAGAAGGGAGCTTAGGGGAGCATTTTAGATCTTGCTTCCAAGCAATTGTCAGTTTGGCTCAAATCAAATCTAAAAAAGTCAAAAAGTCAAAAAGTCAAAACAACAACGACTACAACAACAAAAGAGAAAGAGGGTGGGGTGGGGAGTGTTGCTGATACTGAAGTCACAAAACCAAAAGAGACAAAGAAAGTGCCCCCCTCACCCTGTGATCTGGTGGTACCAGTTCTAAGCTTTTCTCTAAGGTAGTGACCTAAAAGAGCCCATGAGAGTCTGAACTAGTCAAGGGACTGGGGGACATGGAAATCCCCTTCAGGATCGGTAGAAAAGCTTTCCACACTTCTTCCAGTGTCTCTTAAAGGCCTAATACTAATCTTTGCTTCAGAATTTCTTTAGAATCCTGCCTGTGGGTTGTGTATATAGCTCCTAGGAGGATGAGGTTCTTGAGATACACCCCTTTTCTTACCTGTTCTGCTCAGAAATGTCTTTGCATAGTCCGGGTCATAGATATAGAAAAATGCCTGAAAGGGCCCAACCCAGAAAGGAAAGGCACGCGGGTATTTTTCGACAAGCTCTTCAAGTTTCTCCAATTTACCATCCTGAATTAACTGCAGGGAAAAAAAGTGAAGGAAATTAGAGATGCCAGCCAATCTAGACTCATCCCTTCCTACAGATGCAAGCTGAGTTTAGGGCCTAGATAAGGTCATACAGGCAGAGGGCCGTACCCTGTTTCTGGAAGTAGGTGGATATGCTTTCCTAGGGATTTCTAAGCTTGAGGTATAATATTTTAAACAAAGTTAGTGTATTTATCTTCTCAATATAAATATAGTGAATAAGTCACTACCAAATGACTTACACTGTGAGCAGTTTTCCCAACCGAGAGGGTGAAGAGAGCCGAGTCACACACTTAGGAGTGGAGCCTGGAAGCTGAAAACGATTTTTTTTCCCCTATGTGGGAAGCTAACCGTTAGTCGGTTAAACATGACCCACCACCCAGCTCACCATTCTTTCTCCCTTCTCCTTTCTCTAACTGTGGATAAGTGTTTCTTTCTCATGCCATAATAGTAAATACTCCTTTCTAAAAACTTGCCAACTCTATCTACAAAGAAAATCCAATTCTTTTCCTATATAATAGCCAAAGGCTCATTTAGAGGCATGTGAAGCTTGAAGCAAACTCAAATACAAAACTCTCAGCTACCAACATTTATAAATCAGAGTACAAACGCTACCATCAGAAATGAACTTTTTGCCTGATGAGCAGATTGCTAATGGCTTGTTTAAATAGTTCCACTAAATCACTGACAATAAGATTCATTTATATATGCTTCTTGTATAAAGTGTAGGTGTTGGTGGGGACCCGTACGTGTGTGTCTGGGTGTGCCTAGTTACACATTTGAGCATAGGGATCCTGACCTGCAAAAATATTCTTTGTGTGAACAATCACACAGAATTTGCCATGTGATTGTTTATTTTTACCCTCAGAGAGGTAGAAAACTTTGGCTCCTATTTCCTGTGCTACCAACTAGCACCTCTAACCCATGAAGTGCACCCTGGATCGTTTAGGGCCCCTAAAGGTTGAGACTTTTACAATCTAGTTCCTGAAGTGCTGCAGACTATTTTTTGCTAACATTCTCACAATCAAGTCAGTGACAAGCACCCACTGGTGACACAAGCAATGTTTTCCAACAATGCTACTATTTACTCATTTATTCATTTGCAAACAATAAACAGATGACTATTTATTAAGTGCCTATTATATGTGCCAGGTGATAGAGATGCAGGGAAATATAAGACAAGTAAGGTATTTGCCCTCATGGAAATTATAGCCTAGTATGAGGATTATTTTTTTGGATTAGAAATTGTCATGGACACTCTCAGCCACAAGCATTTGGTTATACTTTTAGAAATTCCTGTCTAGACAAAAAGGACTGAAAGTTATTGTGACTCTTGGAATATATGAATTTATCTTTTTTTTTCATTCATAGCAGCATTAAATACATTTGAAAATACTTATTACACATATTTAGAAGACATTGTTCAGAAATATTTGGAATTTGCTTCGTCCTCAGAGAAATGATAATAGCTAACATTTACCAAGCACTACTATGAACTGGATGCTTCCAAGTGCTTTCCATGTTTATTCTTTACATGAGAAATCCAATGGAACAGATACAATTGCAATCTCCATTTTATAAATGGGGAAATTGAACCTTAGAGAGGTTAAGTATCTGTTCAAGGCAATATGGCTGCAACTAGTAGTAAGGATTCAAACCCAGGTTGAACTCTAAAGCCCAAGTGCTTTACTATCTAACTATACAGACTTTCCTTGAATTACATACAAACACACATACATACTCTGCATATACACACACTAGGTCTCACACACTGGCTAGGATTCATTGGCCTGCTGAATAAGTATCAATATACCTGGTCTATTCTTTGTAGTTGATAAATCTTTGAATGAATTTATTTAGCACCTAATGGATGTGAGCACTCAACAAAATGGTTACTTAGCACCTACTACAAGCCAAGAACTGGGTTTATGGTATCCTAGTGGTGAGGAAAGGAGTGTATAGTAAAGGAGTATATAATATAATGTAAAAGAGTGATAAATACTAAGATAATAAAAACAGAGTTAGGGGACAAGAAGTGCTAGAGGCCGTATTTTAGTTTGAGTGGTCAAGGGTGGGCCTCTCTGAAGAAGCGACATTTGTTCAAAGGCCTGAATAAAGTGCACAGAGAGCATTCCAGCCAAGGGAAAGGATATCCAAAGACCTGAGGAAGGAATTTGCTTGGCATGTTTGAGGACTAGCAAGAAGACCAGTATGATTGGAAAAGAGCAAGGAATGAAATTTCTCGTCTTGTCAGGAATTTCCCCTATGTATATATGCCTTTTCTTCTGGAATCTATGGTTATACCTAAAATGTTACAATGTAAAATAGTTCCATCCTTTCCTTGTGACTAAGTGATGAGTCATCAAAAGGAACATAAAGGGTAAAAAAAGGTAAACGAGTAATAAAAGTTGGTAATAAAAGTGAACTTGATATATCAGCCATCTCCAATCTCCAAAACTCTGATAGAGGCCTCTCTAAAATAAAAAAAAAAATAATTTAGTGACAGTCAAGAGACATATGAACTTTAAAACACTATGAATCCAATGAACAATCTGAATAAAAATAAAACCATTCTATTTATGACAATATCAAATAGCAGAAAATATTCAGAAACATTTAACAAAAAAGGGAAAACATACACTCTGAAAACTACAAAACGTTGGAAATTTTAAAAGACTTAAATGAATGGAAAGATATTCATGTTCATGGATCAGAAGACTTAATATTGTTAAGATGGCAATACTTCCCAAATTGATTTACAGATTCAATGCAATCCCTATCAGAATTATAACTAGTTTCTTTGTAGATATTGACAAGCTGATATTAAAATTTATATGGAAGCTGGAAGTATCTAGAATAGCCTAAATGACCTTGAAAAAGAACAAAGTAGGAGAACTCATGCTTCCTCATTTCAAAACTCACCATAAAGCAACAGTAATTAAAACAGCGTGGTATTGGCATGATAGACATATAGATCAATTAAATAGAGTCCACAATCCAGAAGTAAACCTTCATGTTTAGTCAATTAATTTTTTACCGAGGTGTTGTGAAGCAATAGGAAAGGTGTGTGTGTGTGTGTGTATTATTGTTATTGTGTGTGTGTGTGTGTGTATTGGTCTCTGCCCCCAGTTTCTGGCACACTTCCTAAGTGATAAGGGTACTGGCAGCATCTTTTGTTCTAACATTTGGTTCCTGACACAGAGTTCCTAAATCCCTTGGAATCTCCTGGGTGAGAGCAGTGTCTTTTGTTCTAATGAGGTGATTCTTGGGGTGCTCCTGGATGGGGGTCGGTCACCAGAAAGATTAAGCCATAATTAGCAGCTTAGAATTTTCAGCCCTACCTCCCGATCTTCAGAGAAGGGAAAGGGGTTGAAAATAGAATGAATGACCAATTGTACTTATGTGATGAAGCTTCCATAAGTATCTGAGAAGTATAGGGTTTGGAGACCTTCCGGGTTGGTGCAAGGGTGGCACAGCTGGAAAGAGCGTGGAAGATCTGTGCCCTTTCCCACATATCCTGCCCTATGCAGCTCTCCTATCTGGATGTTCATCTGTATCTTTTGTCATGTCCTTTTATAATAAACCAGTCATCAGGAAGTAAACTAGTTTCCTGAGTTTTGTGAGCCATTTTAGCAAATTAATCGAAACTGAGGAGGGGGTCATAGGAAGCTCCAATTTATAGATGATTGGTCAGAAGCACAAGTAACAACCTGGATTCGTGACTGGCATCTGAAGTAGGAGATTTGGGGTAGATCTGTGGGACTGAGCCCTTAATCTCTAGGATCTGATGCTATCTCCAGGTAGACAGTGTCAGAATTGAGTTAAATCGTAGGACACTCAGCTGGTGTCACAGAATTGCTTTGTGTGAGGAAAACTGTAACACATCTGGAGTCAGAAGTGCTGTGAATGTGGTAATAGTATGAGAGTAAAGGAGATATGCAGGAGGAGAACTAGGTTTTTCCTACTCAGGTGCCAAAACAATTCAATGGGGGCAAAATAGTCTTTTCAACAAATGGTACTGGGATAACTGGATATATACATGCAAAAGAAGGAAGTTGAATCCCTACCTCACACAATATACAAAAATTAACTCATAATAGATTAAAGATTTAAATGAGAGAACTAGAACTGTAAAACTCTTAGACAAAAACGAAGATTTAATCTTGGATTTGGCAATGGTTTCTTAGATATGACAACAAAAGCACAAACAACAAAAGAAAAAATAGATAAATTGGACTTTGTTTTCTTAAGCCACTATGTTTTACCATTTTTAAAATGTATCATAAGGTGATACAACAATAAATGGAGAATAAGACAGAGCCCTTGGAAATTAAATTATGATAGCCAAATTAAAAAAAAAATGTTTTTAGTAGAAATTATAAGAAGATAAAAATCAAGAAGCAAAGTTTATTTGTTTGTTTGTTTGTTTTTTAAATAGATGCTCAATGCAGGAGGTCCATATCCAACCAATTGGAGTTCCAGAGAGAAAAGAGAAATTGAGAGGTGTTGGTAAGGAAATATCAAAGAAATTGTAATGTTCGCTATTCATGTCCTATCTCTAACTCTTCATCCTTACCACTTTACGGCATGCCATAACCAGAATCTGCATTTATTAATCTAAGGGTTGTCTCTGTTCACTGCCTTGCTGTCTACAAAACAGTTCAAAAGTGTTGGGAATTTAACACTCCCTAGGGCCAACCTTCTACCACAACTATCAGAAGTTAATCTAAAAATGCCCCAGTTCCCTTACCCGTCTTCAGGTAGGATAACTCTGAATTACATACACTGACTACTGGAGTTCCCCTGTGGGATTAAACTATAGTTATCCACAGTGGCAACTTGCTTGAAAATCAGCCCTATGTTGCCTGCTTTCCTATCCTTGTCTCACCTGCCTGACCCTCTATCAAAGTTTCCTGGCATCCATCATCTCCAAAGTAAAATACTTGCTCTTGAATCTTTGTCTCAGGGTCTTATTCTGGAGAAACATAAACTAAGACAAATATTATACATAAAAAATTCCAGAACTGATAAATACGAGTTTTTAGATTAAAAAGATTGCCGACCAAGTGTCAAGCATAATAAATGGAGGAAAAAAGCCTAATGCCACACTTTAGTACATCATAATTAAATTTCAGAACATCAGAGGCAAAGTGAAGACCTTAAAGCTGTTATAGAGAGGAAAAGAAAAGGGTCACATAATAAAGATTAAGAAAGTGTGAGAATTCTGGAAAGATGGCAGATTAGGAAGTATGAGTAATCTGTCTCTCCACCTAGGCAACCATTGCTCTGGAAGAATCTGTCTGATGTACCTATTTTGAAATTCTGGAATCTACTGAAGAATTACAACTTCCAGGGGGAAGGCTTAGACTGTACACTGTAATTAATTTTGGTCAATTTCAGCTCTTCACATGGTAGAAGCTACCCATCTCCCATCCCTAGCCGAGGTGGCAGGCAGCTGTAGGTGTTCCTGGAGCAGCTTACACACAGCTTGTGGGAGCTGGTGTTGGGGAGGGGGAAGTGCCCTGTCCCCCAAATATTGGGGATTGGTGTTCTGATCACCAATTACTTCTTCTGAACACAGAGGTACACACACACAAGAGGCCAGTGGCTATTGTTGTTGTACTTCTCCCCATTGTTGCAAGTTCCCCTGTTCTTACTGGCTGAAGTGACTTCTAGGAAATTTAAAAGGCTGGTTTCTTCTTTCCTGGTTATTTTTCTCTTTCCCTGTCCCTGCTTTTGAGAGCCAGGCATTAAAGACTAGGATATTTGAAAGCAATTGTATATACAAGGAAAATCAGAAAGTGACCACATATTCCCAAGGAAAATCACAGGCTCAGAAAAGACCTTAGGTCTACCATGTGAAGAGCTGAAAAAAGACCTTTAGGTCTTTTCTGATGATCTTTGTTAAAGAGAAAGCTTGCAGCAATTTAAAAATAAATAAATAAAACAAAGCAAAACAAAGCAAACCCTGGGGAAGGGAGAGAATCTGATCTCCTGAGTTATCATATTATTAGACTGAAATGTCCAGTTTTCAACAAAGAATCACAAGTCATACAAAGAAACAAAAAATATGGCCCATTCAAAGGAAAAAATTAAATCAACAGAAGCTGCCACAGAAAAAGACCGAAGGGCAACACTACCAGGCAAAGACTTTAAAAGAACTGTCTTACAGATGTTAAAAGGACTAAAGGAAGATGTGGAGAAAGATTTTTTAAATGATATATATAAGTGGAATGTAAAAAATAGAAATATCAATAAAGAGATAGAAAACCCCAAAAGAAAACCAAAAAGAAGTGCTGGAACTAATGTCACCATAAAAAATAATAATAATAATTAATTAAAAAAAAAGAAGTGCTGGAGATTAAAAGCACAATAACTGAAATGAAAAACTCACTAGAGGGATTCAAAAGCGGGTATGCTCATAGAGAAGAAAGAATCAATGAACTTAAATATAGAACAATGGAAATTATTGAGTCTGAGAAAAAAGAAGAATGATTGAAGAAAAGTGAAGAGCTAAAGGACCCATGGGATACCATCAAGCTGACAAACATACAATCCCAGGAGAAGACAGAGAGAAAAGGATAGAGAATATTTGAAGAAATAATGGCCAAACACTTCCCAAATTTGATGAAAAACATGAATATAAATATCTAAGAAACTCAGTGAACTCCAAGTAAGATGAATTCCAACAGCCCCACACTGAGATACATTCTAATCAAACTTTTGATGGCCAAAACAAAGAGAGAACCTTGAAAGCAGCAAGGGAGAAGTGACTCTTTACATACAAGGGATCCTCAATAAGATTAGCAGTAGATTTCTCATCAGAAACTTTGGAGGACAGAAGATATATTCAAAGTGCTAAATACGTACACACAGGCACACACACCACCACCGCCGCCGCCACCACCAACAACTGTCAACCAAGGGTTCTATATCTAACAAAACCGTCTTTCAAAATTGAAGGAGAAATTAAGACATTCCCAGATAGACGAAAGCTGAGGGAGCTTATTACTACTAGAAATACTCTGCAAGAAATGTGCAAAGGAGTTCTGCATGATGAAATGAAAGGACACTGGACAGTAACTCAAAGCCATAGGAAGAAATAAAGGGCTCAATAAAGGTAAATACACGGGCAATAATAAAAGCTAGTATTATTGGAACAGTGGTTTATAACTCACTTTTTGTTTTCTATATGACTTTAGAGAATAATGCATTTCAAAGAATTATTAGTTTATATTTCTGATAAAACAAAGAGTCAGGGGTGGAGTGGATTTAGAGAACTGAAGAGACCCAAAGGTAACAAACAGTCTTCCTCTACCTTACAAATTTCAATCAGTCAATATTTTTTGAGTGACCATCTGGGGCTGCTCCTTACTTCTCAAGAGTCTTAGAAAAAGAAAGTTAATTTTATCTGGCGGAATAGACTAAGGTTGGCAACTATTGTGTTCAGTTTGACACATTTTCTGCAATTAATAAGTATTATTTAGGATTACATAAATATGTATATATTTATGTAACATATATATATATATATATGTTAAAGACATGTGGAAGTCTTTTTAAAATGCAGTGCGTAAATGCAAGAGATTGAAGCAGAGAGACCAGAGATAACACCACATTTTCTTTTTCCGGATTAGGTCTCTTAAAATAGCCCCCTCCCAGCCGCCAAAGCTTCCTCTCTAATCGCTCCAGGGTGTTTCCCTTTCCTCAAGGAGCTGTGAGGGCACACGTTTAGAATAATGAAAAGATGCGGAGAGCCACAGACTGGGCCAGATAGGTCTGTACAGTATGGAGGGATAGGAGGAAGGGAAGGAAGCAGCCTTTCTGTGGGTGGGGCTTCCAATATCCTCCTTCGCCCCTCCCTTCCATCTCCCTACCTTCTGGTGCCCGTAGAACCAGTGGGTGGAGGGCCCGGGGAAGGCGCGCAGGTCTCTCAGCAGCCGCTGCCTCCGCACGTAGAGCTTGATGGCCTGCAGCAGCCCCAGGGCCAGACAGAACACGAACGCCAGGTGAAAGGGCCGCGCCCAGCGTGTCTCCAGCCAGGAGGAGTCCATCGCTCCGCGCTGCAGATTGCTCCCTGGGGGCCGGGGAGAGGGTGAGCTTTCTGAAGCCCCACGCTTGGAGGAGGATCACTCAGCCCACCGCGTCTCTGTGCCCTCCGGGAAGCTTCGGAACAGGGAAGGAGGAAGAGCGGTGGGAGTGGCAGCTCAGGCTTGGCCGGAGGAGGCAGGCGCAAGTTCCCGGATTTCTAACCCTTTATCAATTGATGCAAACCTTCATTCAGGATGACTTTTTCTACCCTCCCGGAGTGTCATATTTCAAGCCTGACAGTTTTCAAGCACAGAAGGTTTGAATTTAGGTTTTGAAATAATACCAAAGTTGAAGTCATTGTTTTTTTTCATTGTCACAAATAAATGGTAAACTGCTATGCAAAAAGACCTTCTTTGCCGCTCTGAAATTCTGTCAAAACACACAGGAGCCCGTGAGCTGGTAGTGGGCGTGTATGATCATTATATTTATATACTGTGGCCTGTCTAGTCGATGTGCTGGTAAAAGTTTTAAAACTGGTGCTCACTCTGATTTCTAGTGTTTGCGAATGTCCACCATGTCCTATTTTAAGCTGCCAACGGAGGACCCTGAACCCTGAATTGGGAAGAGATGCTAAGTAGCATAGCATTGTATAAGAGTTCCACTATACAGACACAATCAGGGTCTGCAACATAATTTGTGGATCCTAGTGCAAAATGAAAATGTGGGACCCTTCGTTAAAAATTTATTAACAATTTCATGATGATAACAGCAGGGCATTAAAGCAAGCATACATCTTTCCCAGTGCAAGGCCCCGTGTGACTGCTCAGGCCCCATGCCCATGAAACCAGCCATGGACACAAGAGACATAAATAACCTCAAGTGCAAAAATAATAGAAAATGTAGTAAAATAGTTAGAAAGTAATGAGTTTTTTAAAAAATTATCTATCAGGTAGTGAGGTAGAATCCAACAGACCTGACTTTCCAAGCTGTTGTCCACCATACCCAACCATTGTTGTAGGCACTGTCCACAATTCATTTATTCATTCATTTATTTATGCTAAGATAGGCATATGTTAGGTGTTGGATTTACAGCCCTGCCCAATAAACCCAATCTCTGTTACAACTTCCTATTCTGTTCCTTGTCACTGCGCCCCACTTCTCAAGCCCCCACCCCAGTCTCTAGAGCCAGATTTTATTGGGCAGGTTAATGGTTAAGACAAACTCCAGTTGCGATGACTTCATCCGGACCAAGTACGGGCCCCTCGAATGTTCCATTTTGTGCCACACATTGTTTCAGCTCCCTCCAGCCTAGACCTTCCCTAGAAGTTGTTGACAGTGTCTCTTCAGAATCTTCTGGTTTACACAGTTTCTTCTGGGAAACTCGTGGCTTTTGGTTTTTCAGATTCTTCCTCTGCGCCCTCCTCCTTCCCCAAATTGTGATGGGTTTATGGTGGCCCTCACAGAACTGCATCATGGTGATTGGGCTACAGGCATCAGATCCATGCACTGCCTTCACATCCTAGCTAGTCTCAGCTTCATGAGATCTAGTTTGTTCTGATCGCTGGGTTCTTTTTGCTGAGTGACAAATAGTAGAGCGTGGTGGTGAACTTTTAGTTAGTTCTTTCAGTGGGGTCAGGGCCCAAGGACTCCTTAGCTGACCCAGTTCCACCCAGGCTCTTGCTGGAGGTGTTAATTTCTCTGAGATCAGGCCATCAACTGCACTTCATGTCCTTACTTGAAAAATAAAGGAACTTTGGGACTTTTTGCACTATACCCAGAAGCCTAGGAGAGGCTCAGGGGTGCTAGCTCAGACCTTCTCTCTGCTTCACTGCTCTTTTTCACTCAGATTCCTCTCCAATGAAAGCAAGGCAAAATCCCCTGTGCTCTCAGCTTTTCCCTCAATCTATCTAAACCACTCCCAGGATTTTAGCTTAGATATCCTCCTGACCAGTGGCTTCCTCTGCCAGTTCTTGCCTAAGTCCACCAGGCTGAAAGAGGTGGACTTTTCCATAACCTCCATTTCATGTAGTAGAAACTCTCCTTATGATATTATCTGTATTCCTTCTACTCTTTATTGAGAGCGAAAATCTATAACCTACTCCAACAGGACATGCTAATGGAAGGTACAGGAATTTAGAAAATCATTTATTCTGTCCAAAGACTGGCTTTCAATACTTATTGCAACTCAAAAATCCAAAAGCAGAGCAGCGCTAACTTCCTTCTTGGCATTCCTGGGCAAATATCCACTGAATTGAATTTTCTTAGCTGCAATGAAAAAGCACCAGCAACACAAATAGTGGTAGGCCTGGGGAAGGAGTTCAATTTTAAGTAAATGGAAATGCGCTGGAGGGACTTAGGATAGAAAGTGTGGTGGTTAAATCGAAAATCACTCTGGCAGCTATGTAGAAGATAGTAATAGCAGAAAATATTTATTGTGTGCTTTCTAAGTGCCAAGTACTATTTTAAAGTGATTTACATGTGGTAACTCATTTAATTCTCAGAATAAACATTTGAGGTAGATATTATCATTACTCTTGTTTTATATATATGGAAACGGAGACACAAAGAGATTAGGCAATTGCCCATCAGAGGGCAAGACAGGGCATCAAACAAGATATGAAAGGGTAAGAAGTAGGATCATGATTTGAACCTAGGCAGTCTGGGGTTCCAAGTTTCAGGGTATTATAGGAACATTTATGTATAGGGGGTGTAAGGCTGGACCTTGAAGACCAGTTCTCATGCTATTGGAATATTCAGATAAGATGTGATGGTGGCCTGAACCAAGGGAGGGTGCCATGGGACAGAGAGGATGAGTAGTGATCACTCTTTTCTACTCTTAATTAACACAGTAGTTGTAGTTTTGAGAGGATTCACCTGGGACGACCAACATGTTAGAAGTATAAGAGGCAGGATAACAGAAGGGAATGGGCAGTTTAGTCTCTGATACCAAATAATTTCAATTTTCTTAGAGGATTCTGAGGCACATTTTGTCCTGGCAGGGCCTGGGAATATTTGGTATCTGAGCAGAGTGGGGATTCGAAACAGCTGTGACAGTTAATGCTAAGGGTACTGGCAAGCAAGTTGAAATATTGAACAACCAGTGAAACTTACATAGCAGAGGGCCAAGGGCACATGGTTTTGTCATTTTCTTGCTCAACAGTCTGGAAGTTAGAGAATGGAAATGTTCAGGAAGGAGGCACAAAGTCATTCCCCATGCCCACTGCTACCTCCTGTATACCAGCCAGTGCTAAGCAAGTGCTAGGAAATAAGGAAGGATCAAGGGTAAGCCTTTCCTTGGGACAGTTCACAGTCTGGTGGAGGAGACAATAGATAAGAAAAGAGATAGAGCACGATGGATAAGTGCTGCCACCGGAAGGACCCATACGGATCATCTAGACCTCATTCTGTCTTATGAATAAGGAAATTAAATCCAAAAAAGAAAAAGCAGCTTGCCCTAAGCCCCATCTATCCAGATTGGGAATTCCAAGGTCTTTTCTCCTTTCCTCCTTCTCTCTCAGGTGCCAAACCAGTTGTGTTGGTCTGTCTCTCCAGTTCCTTTGGATGACACAGTCAGTGAATCATGAAAACTTTTGAATGTGTCTAGTTGTGTTGTTCCTCCAGAAGAGAAAAAGAAGCAAGCGAGAACTATGAGAGAAGCCACGAGCATTAAGTATTATGGAATATAAACAGAGAATGTCGAGACACTTGAAATGAAAGATGAATGTCAAGTGCGCCTCAGAAAACAAGGATCAAATTTAAAATGTATTGGAATTAGCATCATGGAAGTCATTTGTAACTATAGGTTGAATTGTTGAAATGATAGATCTAGAAGCCAAAATAAAGTGGATTGAGAAGTGAACATGATGGGACTTAATTGAGACTGCGGAGGAAGTATTAACTCTGAAAAGTCTGGCAATGAAAAAGAAGAATTAGGATATTACCTGGATGGGGATTGGAGTGTGGAAGAAATTAAGGTCTCTCTCTCCCCTTCCCTTCCTTCCGCCTTCCATTTCTCAAAGAGAGAGAGGCTGAGATCTGTAGTGCAGTCACTGGCTTTGAAGAAGAAGGACGAAAGATGGGGCAGATGTAGAGTTTCACATTCTGTGGTATTTTATACCATAATAGAGGATAGCACAAAATGTAAATCCTCTTAAAAATCTCCAGATCATAGAGAGTTTTGAATTATATTAACTCAATTACAACTTCAAGATTCAGTCTTTCTTCTTTTCTTAATATAAATGTAGTAACTCGAAATAGTTGAATTTAAGAGTACATTGAAGTCATCTGACCAAAATATACTTTGTCAATCGACCATGCGTAATCTTACAGTTTTGGAGATCAGAAATCTGAAATGGGTTTCACTGGGCCACAACCAAGGTGTTGCAGAAGCTCTATGGAAGAACTTGTTTTTTCATATTTTCCAAGTTCTAGAACTTTGTTCCTAAGGCCTTTTAGTTAGAGGATTAGACCCTCCCAGATTATCAAGGAAATTTCCTTTTCTTAAATTTAATTGATTTTAAATGTTAACCATATTTACAAAATCTTTACAGCAACACCGAGATTTGTATTTAATTGAATAACTGATTACTATGGCCTATCCAAGTGGACACATAAAACTAGACATCACAGTCCACTGTTTGTCAACTTGGCTTTCATACACATCCCCTTAAATCATACTTAATCTACAAATAAAGACTACAATGAAGTTATACTTCTGCCAGCTACCCTGCGCATCACTGAAAGATACTCTTTCCCCTGAAGACAATGAAGTCATTGTCTGGTGTTCACTCTTCTCCCTGATACCCTGTAACTTAAATGCTGTGATATCAAGTTAACTTTATTAATATATTCCATGTTATATGTGAAGGGGAATAGAGAAGGAAGAAAAAATATCTGATACATACATGTGCACATGCACACAAACATATTCACAACAAAAGAAAAAAAGGAAAACTCAAAACAATTACAGTCCTTGTTTCTGCAACTGGTCACATGGTCATAGCTAGCATTTATGACCACCTTCTTCCACTACCCATTCCAGATTCTCTTTGCCCTCAGCAAGCACCTCAGCTAGATGTGGTTCTTTGCCTGGTAGGATGACTCACACTTTCATTTTTGAAAAATATGAGCGATTACTAGTTATGCCTGAATTGGGTTGCAGTATTTTTCTATTTAATTTAATGACAGGACATGGTAATTCTAAGAGATGCCCTAGATATCTCCTGTGTTCCAGGCATACCCTTCCTTACCTCCATTGGTAAGGGACCTACCATTTTCACCTTAGAAATCAAGGTCAATCCAGTGTAGTAATTGCTTTTAATTTAGAAGCATATGGGTGGTAGTCTTACCTTCCAGTTTAATGTAATCGTTTTGTCTCCCAGTAGAAGCACAAGTTTGCAGGGGCAAGAAGCAAAAGAATGTTGCTAATATCATCACTAAGGGTAATAATGATGGTGCCACTTCCATTTTCATCCCTTGATTCCTGAATGGGTGCATCCTGGCAGTGAAAGAAATTGTACCCTATATTAGACATTGGTTTATAGTATATACAGCCTCCTGGAGAACCTTAACTCAGTCCTGCAAGTTATTACCATCTACCTGGTGCTGTATACCCAAACCTATCCTGAGGTTATTCTCTGGTTCTGGAATGCATACTTGGAGTAGATATTACACCCAGCATTCAGCATAGAAGACTCAGCAGAATTTAGGAGTTTGGTGTCTCCAGCTTCATTAGGGTCTTCTCATATGTTCCCATTCCAATTTTCAGGCTCTCCTTACTTCTCAATCAATTCTCCACTTTGACAGAAGGCACTCTGCAAGATTAGGAATTCATTTTCGTTGTAATTCAGACACAGGCAGGATGAGACTCTGGGTTTAGTTTTCAGAAATTTCAGCCTTAGCTGAGGCCTGTGGCTACAGGACATAATGGTTTCTTTCAGGACAGGCATAGAAGCTTTTAGGTCATTTATGTATAGTTTGGGCTGGGTTTTGAATCCCTGGGCTCATCCGTTTCTTTCTCCATCTTCTCCAGTACAGCTAGGAGCAACTAGCCATTTTTTCTTTTCTTTTTCTTTTTTTTTAGCTACATCAAAGGCATATCCTAGCTTTATTAAAAGGTCTGTGCTGCAGAGTCAATATAAAAACACAAAAAGTCCCATCACTTTAATAATAATAAAAAAACCCCAAAATGGAAAATCGAGGGGGCAGGGGAAAGGCCTCTGGTCCAGGGGTTCAGGGAGCTCTGCTCATGGCACCAGGCCTGGCCGCAGGGCCTCCCGGTATTGCTTTTGCTAAGAGGTCAGGGGGCAGCGATTGTCCTATGGGAGCCACCGTTCACCTGGGCCAAAGACCCTTACTTCTTCTGGGGTGTGCTCAGCTTCTTCATGTCCCGGATCTTGTTCAGCAGGCCAAAGATGAAGGCCTCAGTGGGTTTGTAACAGTCAACCAGCAGCTCCTTGACCCTGGCAGCATGGGTATCTTCACTATCCATGTCCAGGAGTTCGTTCACGTCAGTCTCCAGCTCTGGGATTTCCTCTTCCTGGCAGTAGTATAAGGCGAATGAGCTGCTTCAGGATCCACTCCTATAGGTTGAGGCGCTTCGATAACTCCTTGAGGTCGTACTTGACGGTGACCTTCTCTTGGCGCCTCACTGGTCCCTCATCGTCCGCGCTGCCCAGGCCCTTGTCAGCAGCCCGAGTGGGGCTCTGAATGTAGAACCCGAGCCCTGGGCTGCACCCCACGTGGGCCGCTGTCCGCCGTGGCTGCCACCCGGGCCACATGCATGCATCTGGGTCCCTTTTGCGCTGCCTCCACTAGCCCGCTGGCTGTGGGCTGCTGGCAGGGGTTACCTGGTAGACTCGGCTCACTGAGGCTCCGCGGCAAGGGCGGCGGCGGGAGCACCGGGGGGCAGCTCCAGCCAATTTTATACCCCTTAGTTTGACTAAAATGTTCTAAGGTAGCCAAAATATGGTTGGTCATCAGAACGTTGCCTTTTGTAAGTATTTGATGAGTAGTAGCCAAGGGTGACGCTCTATTGCTTACATCATGTCCTGCACTACCATGTCCTCTTTACCGTTGGCAATGAAGTCAATAGGGCCTTTCAACTTATCACATTAGAGGGCTAATTCCAGAAAACCCAAAACTAATTCAGAAAACTCATACTTAAGATTCTGTTCCTTTAGAACCAATCTTGGTACCAAAGTCTGTATTAGTCAGGGTCCTACCAGAGAAATGGAAGCAGTAGAATAGATACCTGTACAGGAAAAAGACACACCTAGCAGGAAAAGGTGCATGAACCCCATATCACTGGCCAGCTGGGAGCACTCCTGTCTGTTCCCCTGTCTGCTCCCTGACCAGCTGAGCTTAGGAGGGGCGCATGAAGGCCAGGCAGCCCAGTCGATGGGAAAACTGACCGAATGCAACAGAGCAGGAAAGGATCCTGGTCATCCAGCACCAAAGATCTGGGATGAGAAGAGGAGGAAAGACAGGTAACCACTTACCAGTTTAAAGGAGAAAGTCATACATATTTGGGGCCCTACGGTCTGCAAGAGACAGAGAAGATGGAGTGAAGCAGAGACTGGGGAATTCCCAGAGGAGACCTATTGATAAATAGGATGAGAACCTCAGCTGCCCAGACTTAGGATGCACGTCCAGGACTCTTCCCCACATGGTGCCCTGAGCCCTTTGCTCTCCTGAAGCCCCAGCCTCTCCCAGGAGCCCTTACCTCCTCGGCTGTACACAGCCTTGGCATAGTCAGGCTCATAAATGCTCAGAAAGCCGAGGAACTGTCCAAGCCAGAGTGGCTGGGTATAGGGGAATTGGTGGGCCCAGGACACCATCTTGTCCAGGCTCCCTGTCTGCTGGATTTGCAATGGTGACAGAGAGTCAGGCCTCACAGGTAAGAAATGTCACCAACCAGACCCTAAGTCCCTGAGGCTGGCCTGGGAGAGTCCTTCTTTCTTTCTGCATCTGCCCACCCAGCCTGTCAACCAGTCCTAGCCACCTCTGGGTTCGGTGCCCTCTCCAGACCCAGTGCCAATGTTCCAAGTCCAAGCCACTCTCTTATTGCACCTAGTTAGGTCAACGAGTTGACCAACCTGCTTCTATTTGCTTCCTACCACTAACTCTCTATCTACGCGGCAGCCAGAACCATTTCTTTTTCGCAATGAAGCTTTTCATTAGATGGATAGTACCAGCTTGTTGTGCAATAAAGAAATCACCTCTATTCGACCTCTGTTAAAACATTTGACAAGTTTTTATTGAGGACCTGCCATGTGCAGGGCACTGTCGAGACATCTCAAGGGATTGAGACAGACATGGTACGGACCTTTCATTTTATGGGAAAGACCGATAAGAAACAAGTGAACCATCATGTAAAATGACTGCAGACAGCAGTGAGTGCTAAGAAGGAAATAAACACAGTGCTAGTGAGAGACTTACAGGGAGCACCTGCTTAGACAGAGTGATCTGGGATTGCCTCTTGTTGGAGACAACATTTAAGGTGAAACCCAAAGGATGATAAGGAGCCGGCCACAGGAAGAGTAAGGAAATAGCATTCCAGGTAGTGGGAACAGCAAACACAGAGGCTGTAGGGTAGAGAAAAAGTGGTATCTTCCAGGAGCTGCCCCACTTAGTGGGGCAGTGAGCTGAGATGAGGTTAGAGAAATCATCCAGAGAGTGGTGTGTGCTCTATGACAGGGTATCATAAGGATGAAAGTAGACAATATATGAAATCACTTGGCACCATGTCAGCACATCGTAAGCATTATACAAAATAAATGACAGTAAAGTTGTAGGAAATTTGGAGTTAGAAATTTGAGTTGGTTGTCCTAACTCTAACACTTACTTGCTTTGTGACCTTGAAAAAGTTGATTCAATTAATATCTCTGGGCCTTGGTTTTCTTGTCTGTAAAAGAAGGTCACAAAGCCTGGTTAATTGAAGAGTAGTTGTGATTTTGCTTTGGAAAGTATCAGCACTATGTGAATATTGAGGTGACATTTTTGGAAGCGTTGCTGCATGCCAGTATTGTGCAGGTACTGAGTAATTTTTCACAATCAGCTCTGTATCTCATTCCAGGTAGGAGTTGGTGGTACAGAATGTCCCCAGCTGAAAACAAACACCATAGTTCTACACCATCCCTTGGTTGGGTAATACATGCAAATATTGAGGTTAAAAAGGGTTTAAAAGAGTTTTGCCTATTAGATGTAAAAGTAAACAAGATAAATTGAATCTGCATCAAACCCAGTTTTATCAAACAAGAAGATCCTGAGGCAATCAACTCACATGAGTAATGCTTCAAGCTGACGCCCTTGGGGATTGACTGCACACGATAGATCCCCCTCTGCTTTTTGTTGTCTATAAACTGAACCAGGAAACATTCAGGAATAAAAATATTAATTTCCCTTGTAAAATGTGGCGTCCAAAACTGAGTCTACTCTGTTTATGATGGTGATCTAACCAGTCCAAGGTTTTCCTGGTTACCTGCTTCATTCATGCCTCAAATCAGTATTTATTGGGCATCATCAGTAGGCATGGTCCTCCGTTCCATGCCACAGGAAGATAAGGACATAGAATGCCTAGTTAAAACTTTCATGGAGCCTGGGGTTTGGTGTCTGGGCACCAAATGAATGAAAAAGATATTCACTAGTAAATAAATATTAACTTAGGCAAGCACGACTTTCTAAAAGCTAAGCTCATATTCTACAGATGGTCATACATTCTGCTTTGATCACTTTGTAATAAGCTTTTCTCAAATCATTAAAAATTCTCCAGAAATATCATTTTCAATGACTGCTACATCTAGCCACATGATTTTCCCAACACTTTCTTACATAGGCTTCCCTGGACAGTGAGGCTTACATTCACACCAACATGTGGAATTGATGAAACCCTCATCTGCTCCTTGGAAACGCTGAATAAAACAGAAGAAACACGACATGCCCCTGTGAAGTTGGGGGTCACCATGTATGAACTAAAATCATCTCTGTACATTAATAGTTAACAGCAAGGCCTCTGCAGCCAGATTACTTGGCTTTGAACCCTGGCTTTGCCCCTTATCTAGAACTATCCATCTGATTAACTGTTTATCCCTCAAGACCCCATTCTCTTTCTTTAGTTTTCTCCTTCCCTGGGTGGACACAGTCCACTATTCTTTTCTCCAGGAAAGGTCTTATATTTTATTGTACTAAGTTAGTTTTCTGACTTTAACTACTAAACTATACACTCAAGAAATATTTGCTGAGTGAATGAAGGAATGAGCATTCCTGGAAAGTTCTCAGGAAAGGGATTATTATCCCACTTACAAAAGGAGAAGTGGAGGCTCTGAGAGTATCAGTGGCTGCCTTCAATTTAGTGAGTCAGACCTCGAGCTGAAACTCCTGAATCCAAAGCCAGTACTCTGACCATTGACACGTTCCCCAACTGAATAGTGGGCTGGGACAAGGTCAGGGGAAAATGGGAGAGGCAGCTAGGCAGGCAGTTCTGGAGAAAACAGAGAGGGATTCTAACCCCAACTCATATTGGCAATGGCTATTTTCTGCTAGCTACAATACTTTGCCTAACTATAACTATTTTTTAAACTCTAAAGTGGCGACAATAATAAAACAACACCTACCGAACATTTGGCCAACTAGACTGTGGAATCTAAAAATCAGGGGTCGTGTCTGTTTTTCTTACAGCTGGGTCCTGGCACCTGGCATACTGCCTGGCACATAATAAGTGCTCATTAAATGCTTATTGGGAAGTTGATGAGTAGGAAGTTGAAATGTGCACAACCATTGTCACTGTCAGCTGAAAAGCATTTTTTCCTTGTTTTTCAAGATAGATCCTTCCCAGTAATCAACCCTGGTGGCTAAATTCTAAACTCTGCCCTCAACCTTCACCCTCCCCGCCCCACAAGGTAGGTGGGGCAATCCTTCCAGACTGGCTTGAGGTAGTGAGAGACAGTCAGCAATCCAGAAACCAGTGCAGCATGAGTGTCTCCTTGCTGAGCCCCACCAGACCACTGGACAGTATCTCTGGTTTCCTTCAAGTCACCTTCCTGCTCGGCCTGGTGCTGCTGCTGCTCAAGGCAACCCAGCTTTATCTGCGCAGGCAGTGGCTGCTCAAAGCCCTCCAGCAATTCCCATCCTCTCCTTTCCATTGGCTATTTGGGCACAAATAGGAGATAAAATGGAGTGGGGTAGGGGAATAAGAGGGCAGGGAGGACCGGGACTCTCAGAGCACGGTTATGGTTAGAGTCTATCGGACAAAACCTTGTTGTATAATGAGTACATGGCCCTGGGGGAAAACTCAGTTTCCCCTTCAGGTCTCGGCTCCTCATCCCAGTCTGGGAGCTCACCTTCTCACAGGAAGCCTGTGCTGGTGATCTTGGCCTGCCAGACTCCCTTCCTTAAGTAGATATGCAGGCCATTTTAGTGGACCAGAACTTTGAGGACAATGGCTGTTCCTTCTTGAGTCTCCCTGTTCCAGGTTGGGCAGCCTCAGCTATTCTGACAGAACAGAACTTCTAGATGCTTCCCTGCCCCAGGCCACTCCATCCCATTCTCTCTGCCTAACCCCGAGCTTGCCTGGGAACACGGTTATCAGTCTCATGGATCCCTGCCTGTGGGGTCCACAGTCTGTAGAGATGATAGACAGGAATTTAGGGATGGGATCATGTCCCAGGAAGAGACGATCACCCACAGGGCATGTGGGGGTAATGTCAGGTGAGGAGGACTAACCAGCTTGGTTGGCCGGAGACCATGAGATTTTCCAGAGTAGTGATGGCACTATTAAAACCCTGACAAGTTGCTGACACATATAAGCTAGAAGGCTTCCAGGAGATGGCCCAGGTAAGGAGTATTTGACATGAGCAGCTGCAAATACAGATGCAGATGAAGCCTCACTTGCTTGCCCTCCGCTCACCTCCTGCTGTGCAGCCCAGTTCTAACAGGCCAAAGACTGGTACCCAAAAGAACTAAACCGTATTCTGCCTTTCCTTTCTTCTCTCTCTAGGCCATTCTGGCATTCACTGGTCTTTGAGCCCTCTAGTCAACCAGCTGGGACTGACAGTTGCCCTTGAGCACATGTGGCCAGAGCCAGCAGACACTCTCGTGGAGGGGATGGTGCTCATGGTGGCAGTGGTGAGGACCCTTAGACAAATAGCCAGTGCCCAACTAGCTTCCAGGCTTTGGCCACACAATGCAGGCTGTGCTGCACTGGAGTTGTCCTCACCTGGCAGCTTCTGAGAACTGCAGCCAAGAAGAAATTTCCCCAAAGAGAGCCAGAAAGAGAGTAAGTAGACAGATCCTCATGTGGCCACATAAGCAATTGTCAGTTGTGGACTGTGCTGGCATAGCAAGTATGCTTGATTTGGAGGGAGAAATTGGAGAGAATGGGGCCGTTTAGGTTATTGGAATCCCAAAGATGTCAGTTCCCCTTTCCATATTCCCTGATGGATTTCACCCCTATTTAATGCAGTGAGTTTGTACCTTCAACATGGGTGTCCTTCATAGGCATCGATATTATTTTAAATTCATACAAATTAGAGTGAGTCTCACTGTGGCCCTTGGCCTGTGCCAGGCACAATTCTTACATTATAGTGACTCACTTGAGTGCTATAATTATCATCATCTCCAGCTTACAGATGAGGAAACCGAGTCATAGAGTGGCTATTTAAAGTATGTAAATATGAATCTAAGTAGTTTGGGAACAGAGCCTATATGCTTAACTGCCCACCTTGTCACTTGTCATCTGGCCTGAAAGAATAGTTTCCATTTGGATTCGACATATGGCATTCAATTCCAGACTTAGCCCAAAACAGAGGTATTGAATACATGAAAATCTCAGAGTATGATAAAAGCAAGAAAAATGTGGCTGCAATATCTCTCAGGCTAGGAGAAGATGATTCACACCATGAATGGTGTTAGTTATGTAAATAGAATTAGCCACTTCCTGGGTCTACATATCATTTAATGCCATCAGCGCAATGGCAAAGTCACTGGAGGAATTTTTAGTGGTTCCTTACATCAAATCTTAGCCCAGAAAAGTGAGAATGGAATAAAAAAAGGGTCTCAATTTCTTCAAGTCAACAAATAATCGGGAAGTCATTTGTTCCAGAATGTTCATGAACAAACTGAGCTTGGGCTGTCTCTCTATGGCTGACATGAGCAGTTCCCAACTTTGGCTCTACTCTGCTGGTAATCTCTTGGCCTCCTCTAAAAAAGAGTAGCCTCAGGTCTCTGCAACAGCCCACCTCTTGAGGCTGGTTCAATCCACAAACCCTTGGTGATCCTGTCTCCGCATGGCCCCCTCACCTTGCTCTTCACCCTTCCCCTTAGGGACTAGCACTAACAGAGCTGGCTGGGCAGCATTGTCTCTCACCTGACTGCAAGCTGCTCCTTCCTGTCAGTACACACACCTGGGTCAAGCATCCCTTTGTCAGTTTCTGTGTATAGAGGTACAGGAGAAGGATGGTATCCTCAGCCTCAAGGAGCTCACAGTGCTGGAATTTGGAGACAGAATTGAGAGGTAACGAGATTCTCTTTAATGGTCCTGCTATGCCAGCACAGTCCACAACTGACGATTGCCTATGTGGCCACATGAGGATCTGTCTACTTACTCTCTTTCTGGCTCTCTTTGGGGAAATTTCTTCTTGGCTGCAGTTCTCAGAAGCTGCCAGGTGAGGACAACTCTAGTGCAGCACAGCCTGCATTGTGTGGCCAAAGCCTGGAAGCTAGTTGGGCACTGGCTATTTGTCTAAGGGTCCTCACCACTGCCACCATGAGCACCATCCCCTCCACGAGAGTGTCTGCTGGCTCTGGCCACATGTGCTCAAGGGCAGCTGTCAGTCCCAAATGGTTGGCTAGAGGGCTCAAAGACCAGTGAATGCCAGAATGGCCTAGAGAGAGAAGAAAGGAAAGGCAGAATACGGTTTAGTTCTTTTGGGTACCAGTCTTTGGCCTGTTAGAACTGGGCTGCACAGCAGGAGGCAAGCAAATGAGGGTTCATCTGTATTTGCAGCTGCTCCCCAGCTCTACCCTCAGCTCCACCTCAGATCATCAGGCATTAGATTCTCATAGGAGGTCTGGTCCCAAGTGCCAAAAAGTTTGGGCACCACTGATTTAGGAGAAGGTCCTTGGTTTGGGCATCAAGTAACCAGAAAGGAGGCATGCGGCTATGCTGAAGCAGGGTCTCTCAGGCCCCTGCATGGCCAGTAAGAGGGGATCCTAGAGGACCAGGTAACATACCTGGGGTAATTTGATGCTCCCACTGGTCAGTCCCCTCGTTCGATCAAAGGAGAAGGGCAGCCCCAGTGATGGATATGACCTGGGAACATACAGTTGCCTCCTTAATTACTTCAAGCAGGACACCGATCAGGCTATGGAAGAATTGTCTATCTATCTACCTGCACCACCACTAGAAAACAACTCCATGACACCAGGGACTTTTGTTTTTCAGTGCTGTCTCCAGCAACTAGGATGGCAATTGACCCAAAGTAAGTGCTCAATCCACAGTCACCAAAAAAAATGAATGAGTGACTCCATTTACTCATGCACTTATTTATGTATTTGCTTATTCACCATAGTGAATAAGCAAATTTGGGATGTCTGCCCAACTTGTGTGCTCTGAGATCTCTTCCCAAAAAAAGGATGTGCCCCTGAGCGCTTTATTCAACCCCAACCACCATTGGTTGTAGCAGGTGAACACCTTGGCCATGATATTATAAGCAGATTCTCAAATAGGATTCACAGTGCCACTCAGGCATGATGTGTGGTAGAATGGTAACATGCCAATCCCGGAAGGGTACACGTGCTCTTCTCCACCACGTGGACCCAGGTCCAAGGAGACAGGGACTGCCGTCTGTTTATTCATGACCGTATTGCCAGCTTCTAGAAAAATGTCAGGTACAAAGTAGAGCCTTAATAAATATTTGTTGAGAGAATGAATGCATGTACTTATACGGAGAAAGAATAAGAGACTCTGTCCTGGCAGCTCTCCAGTCTCTGGTTCTGCTTCTTACTTACCCTTGCTGACTCCTGCCCTTGGGCTCCATGAAATACTCCTGGACTTCCGGCCTTCACTCTGTCCCTTTCCTCTTTCTTACATTAGCTCAAGATTATAGCTGTGACTTGCAACAAAAATTTTAATCAACTCATTCATTCACTTACAATATTTACTTAAATTCACATGTATGCATTTTTTCCTTCTCTTACGTCATCTTTTAAAAATAAGGTATAATTCCTATGAGCTATGCTCTATGCTGGCTCTAACAACAAAGGCATTACAGGTATTAAATGGAAGTTTGCCAACACGGGGCCCAGCAGTTATAACATTGAGTTGAAATGTGAGAACAGAGACACCCAGGGAGCTGTGGGAACCCCAGCATCAACAGACTTGGATCTAAATGCAGTTCACTTGGGCATATCCTTTAATGTAGGTTTTCTCATGTTTCAGTAAACATAGAGTAATAGTCCGTCCCCAGTCATAGGTGTGCCTTGAACAGTACACATCATACATTTTGTTAGGGATACATAACACATTGGGTGGCTAAAAAAAC
Source organism: Pteropus medius (assembly GCF_902729225.1). Classification (NCBI taxonomy): domain Eukaryota; kingdom Metazoa; phylum Chordata; class Mammalia; order Chiroptera; family Pteropodidae; genus Pteropus; species Pteropus medius. The sequence continues at coordinate 2,864,511 of NW_024340701.1, read as the reverse complement.
AGAAACTTAGTGTCTCACAGTTCTTGAGACTAGAGCTCCAAAATCAAGATGTTGGTAGAGTTGGTCTCTTCTTCAGGCTGGGAAAGAACCATCTGTTCCATGCCTCTCTCCTTGGTTAGTAAACCACCATCTTCTCCGCATGTCTTTCATATCAACTTCCTTCTGTGAGTGACTGTCTTTGTGCCCAAATTTCCTCACTTTTTGTAAAGATGCAGTTATATTGCATTAGAGCCCACTCTGATGACAGCACTTTAACTGGATTATCCCTGTAAAGACCCTATCTCCACATAAAGTCACTCAATCTCAGGTATTGGGGATTAGGTCTTCAACATATGAATTTAAGGGGAACAAAATTCAGGCAATAGCTCTTATGTAAGTGTGGAAAAGTTTTGTACTCCATGTAGTCCATTACTGACCATTTTTCAAGCACATACTACATGTGAGATTCTAAATGCCATTCTGAGTGAGAGCTCATAGAAGGCCCAACCAGAAGCCAGAACCTGATTTTAGACCTAGTCTTGATGAAGAGCAAGAATCCAGATCACAACCCAGCTCATCAGAAACAGCCCCAAACTCTGAATCACTGCCGATAGATCCTGAATTATCTCCTACCCTTCACTACCACCCCAAGTACTGGACCTAACGAAAAAGATTTGATTGCTCTGTCTTTCCCTTGGTTACAGTTACAAAAGGGCAAGGAGCTACAAAATATTTGTAAAAGGGTAGAGAAATTCCCGTGTGCCTTTCCTCACTGGCTATGGGGCAGCAAGGTCTCGGTCATTGTTCATGACCCTGACTACACGAAGGTCATCCTGGGAAGATCAGGTGAGAGAGAAAGTTGCATCAGTCTGGAGCAGCTCTTCCCCCTTGGATACATGCCTTTGGGTTGTGAAATTCTGGAAGAGACGTGTGGTTAAGCCATCATTACCCGAACCCTCTGCCAATCACCATCCCAGCCCACAAGCCAGTCTAACGTCCACAATATTTACTTAAATGAATGTTAATGTAGGGCTGAATTTCTTTCTACTTTTCTTCTTTCCTTCCTTCCTCCCTTCCTCCCTCCTTCCTCTTTCTTTCTTTCTTTCTTTCTTTCTTTCTTTCTTTCTTTCTTTCTTTCTTTCTTTCTTTCTTTCTTTCTTTCTTTCTTTCTTTCTTTCTTTCTTTCTTTCTTTCTTTCTTTCTTTCTTTCTT